>NC_084463.1:159797243-160104868 GCF_027409185.1 Cynocephalus volans
TTTCTAAAATTGACTACTGTGTGCCTGGTATAATCCCAACTTGGTCATGATGTATATATTTAACAATGCACTGCTGAATTTGTTTTGCTCTTATTTTACTTAGGATTTTTGTTTCTATATTTAAAAGTGGAACCGGTTTACAATTTTCTTTTCTTGCGTCATCTTTGTCCAACTATCTCTTGTCTGGTTGCACTAACTTCCTACAGTAAGTGGAGTCTGTCTTATATTATTTTAAAACTTTGCACACAGTTTTATCTAAGGTTTAACATTTATTAGCAAAAAGTTGTTCATCATCTTGTCTAAAGGTTTTTAAATCCCTGCTGTATCAATAGTTACGGTCTCTTCTCTGTTCCTAATGTTTATGCCTTCATTCATTAAGTTGATTGGACTTGCTAAACTTTTATTTATTTTGTTGTCCCTTTTAAGGAATCAGTGTTTGGTGCTGTTGATTGTTGGGGGTTTTAGGGAAACTGACGAATATTGTCTTTCCTTCTTATGAAATTTATATATCACTTGAGAAAGAAGACAAAAAGAGATGTACACGGGACACCACATGATCATCTTTGTTACTGGTGAGGCTGATGCAGGAGAACGAAACACATATGGGAGCAAAGGCACCTCCAGGACTGAAACCCACGTGAGACAGACGCAAGTACCAGTTACACTGGGCTGGGAAACTGCAGCCACCCCTGTCCCTTAGAGACAGGATTTTTGTGCCCATTTTACTCTGTGGTCAAGAACAAGAGAGAACACATTCATGGCTAGAGTTGTGGGGGAGGGAGGGAGAGAAAGAGAGAGAGAGAGAGAGAATGAGAATGAATCAGCAGGTCCATGCCTGCTTAGTTTCTGTCTGATTGGGGGAGCCTCTCCTGTGCCCAGAGGTATGAGGTGGAGGAGTGAAAGGACGGAGGCCACCGTGTCCCTCCCCCACTTGGAAGGGAGCTGCAGGACTAGGGAATTAACAGTCCCCCCTGACCTCCAATATTTAAAAGTTCCTATCTCATTAGTGTTTCTTTTAACCATTTTTATCTCATTTCTTCTACTTTCTTTTTAATATTTTTCTAGCTTCTTGAGGTGAATGCTTTAGTCATTGTTTTCAGTCTTCAGTTTTTAAAAAAATATATAATACAGTTAAGGGTGTAAATTTAGAACTGAGTACTTATGCTCTTTAACTGCATCCCACAAGTTTTGAAAAGCAGTACTTTCATAGACATCCAGTTCTAAATATTTTGTCATTTATATGTAGGTTCTTTTATAATCTATAGTTATCTAAGGCTAATTTCTTATTTCTAAATGAAATTAGGGTTAAAAATTTCTTTTTTAAATTGTGGATCTCCAGTTTTTGGGTTTTTTTTTTTTGTCTTTTTCGTGACCGGCACTCAGCCAGTGAGCACACTGGCCATTCCTATATAGGATCCGAACCTGCGGCGGGAGCGTCGCTGCACTCCCAGCGCCGCACTCTCCCGAGTGCGCCACGGGCTCGGCCCGTGGATCTCCAGTTTAACTGCAGTATGTTCAGAGACTGTGGCCTGTAAGACATAGACTCTTGGACCTTTTTTTAGCACTTCCTCTGTGACCTTGTAAATGGTCAATTTTTATATATGTTCCGTGTGTGCCTGAAAATAATGAATATTGTCTATGTGTCATGTCCAGAGTTCTAGATAAAGTAGATTAAGCTTGTGAATTATGTGGCTCAGACATTATAGATTATTACAATATTTTTTATCTTCCTGATCTATTAGTTTCTGATAGGTGAGCATGAAAAGCTTCTTCCAAGCCTGTGCTGTTCAGTTTCTCCTTGTATATGAGTCAGTTTTTGCTTTGTGCATTTTGAAGTTATATTGTCAGGCACATGCAATGTCATAATTTGGAAGACAGTACACTTTATCATTATGTTGTATATTTATTTATGCCTAATAATGCTTTCTGACATAAATTCACATTTTAATATTGCCAGGCCAGCTTTCATTGGTTAGTATTTGCCTGGTGTGGCAGAGGCTTCTAGTTGCCATCCAGTATGAATTTTCCCCTGCTTTCTTAGTAGCAGACTCAAGTTATATTTGTGACAAAAATACACCTGGCTAAAAGACTAACAACCTCACTTGTAGTAGGGTGAGGTCCTGTAAATAAGTGCCAGTCCAAGACAAAAAGGCTGCTTGAAGGGAGTTAACCCAGGGGCGAGGGCCTCCTTTTGTTCTGTCTTCCTTTCTCCTTTCTGCTGCCTGGAATGCTGATTGGATGGCTGGAATTCCAGCAGCCATCTTGGAACATGAGGTTGCCTTGAACATGGCACCAAGTACTGGAATATTGGAACAGAAAGAAGAAAAATGCTGAACCTCTGTGGACAATACAACTGTTTCACCTTTTCTGGATGGCCTTCATCCACACCTTTTCATGTGACAGAGGAATGCAAAGCCTTTGCTTTTTTTGCCTTTTATATGCAGCCAAAACTAATCCTAACATACATCAAATATTCCTTTTTTGTGGGGGTGCACTATTATTTTGAACTTTTTTGGTGTTTTTTTGAGGTGTATCTGTTCACATATTTTGGATTTAAACTGTTTGTTTAGTCACACCTACATTACATTTCAAAAAAAACCATGCAAATTAGTGAATATTCTATAAGAAAATTTATGAGCATCTACCTAGCTCTGTGCCTGGGATGTAGTAGGTGATCACTAAATAGTTGTTGATTGATGAATGAATGAATCTGCTGCAAATATTTTCTACCATCTGTCATTTGTCTTTCAACTGTAATTATAATGTCTTTGCTGTGTTGGAATTAAAATTTTCTTATGTAGACAAATATATGGACCTTTGCCTTTTTGGCTTCTGGGTTTGTGTGTTATGCCTAGAGAGGCGCTACTTACCCCACATGTATGTGCCTATGTTTTATGTCACTGTTACATAAATGAATAAGTATATGTGTAAATATGGAGTTGATTGGAATTTTATGTGTATAATGTGAGGTAGACATCTGACTTTGTTTTCTTGCAAATGGATAGCTAATCACACCAAAATTTTTATTGAATAATGCATCCTTTAACTAGCAAATTGAAATTTTATTATAAATTAAACCAGCTGGCTTCCTTGGTGTTGCTTGGGAGAATCTGTAACCATCTTTACACAGACACATTCCCTGCTTAGCATCCCCTGGAGGGCACTATAAAATGTACCCATGTGAGAACCAGCTTGGCTGCAAGCACAGGTCTTCAGTTTGGAGTGCTCTCCCACCTGCTGACAGACTGCTGCTCCGTGATGTCCCCTTTCGTGAACATCTACAGGGTCACTGCACCCCCTTACATTCTGCCTCCATTTCGAGAGTTCCATCCACATACCCCTTCTCAGAGCCCCCTGACACTAATATTTCATTCTCGTTCCTGTCTAGTCCTTGTCTGTGGCACAGTAAGAAATATATCTCTGGTCTTTGTCCCAGGTCCCTGACACAGACCTCCTAAATCCCTTGGAATTTTCTAAGTGACAGGAGTGATAGGAGTGCTGTTTTTCTAGTGAGGTGACTCTTGGAAGGTCCCTAGATAACTTCAGGGTGGGGTCCAGTTGCCAGAAAGACTGAACCTTGATTAGAAGCCTGGAACGTTCAGCCTCACCCCCAACATCTGGGGAGCTGGGAGGGGCTGGAGACTGACTTAATAACCAATCATGAGTACTCAATAAAAGTTTCATAAAATCCCTGGAATGATGGGTTTTTGGGAGCTTCCAGGTTGGTGAACATGGGTGGCACACCCCCCTCCACCCCTGTACCTTGCCCTGTGCGTCTCTTCCATCTGGCTGTTCCTGAGTTGTATACTTTATGGTAAACCAGTTTCCATAAGTAAATTGTTTTCCTGAGTTCATTTAAGCAAATTATTCAGGGGGTTGTAGAAACCCCTGACTTTTAGCCAGTTGGTCAGAAGTGCGGGTGGCCGTGGCCTTACCACTGCTCTCTGAAGTGGTGGTAATCTTGTGAGACTGGGCCCTGTAACTTGTGGGATCTGATGCTGTCTCCAGATGGATAGTATCAGAATAGAATAGAATAGTTGTTGTATTAGTCCTCTTCTATTGCTTGTAATATAATACCTGAAACTGAGGAATTTATAAAGGAATAAAATCTATTTCTTACAGTTTCAGAGGCTGGGGAGGGAACACATCTGTTGAGGGCCTCTTCTTGGTGGCGGCTCTCCACAGCAATGCGGGGTGCCACATGGTGAGAATCACAAGAGCAAGTAAGCTAACCTCACTCTCCTCATAAAGCCATCAGAGCCACGCCCATGACTCCGTGAATGGGTCAATCCACTCATGAAGGCACAGTCCTTCCAATCTCATCACCTCTTAAAGGCCCCACCTTTCAGACACTGTAATTGAATTTCCCACCCTCTTAGCACGGTTGCAATGGGGGTCAAGCTTTGATGAGTTTTGGGGGGACATTCAATCCACAGCAGTTGGACACCTAGCTGGCGTCAGAGAATTAGCTGGTGTGAGAAAAAAGCCCATGTATTTGGTGTCAGGAGGGGGAGAATCCTCTCAGGCTGACCATCAGCCAAATCATCAGCTTCTGCCCACGAATCAGTGTAGATCCATACTTCTAACCATCTCACCTTCCAGGCAATGTGGACAACGAGATGTTCTCCTCTAAGTTCTGCCCAGTGGGAGGATTTCCCTTCAGGGCCTTTCTGAGTAAGGGTTTATCAGCCCATAAACCAGGCTCTGGGTTCTTCTTCCTCAGTCAACTGGTGGGCAAGATGCTGCCACATATTTCGAAACACCCCAGCAGGGGTGGACGGTGTACCATTCCTGGGTGAGGACCACTCATACAGTCTTTTCCTTAGCAGGGTCATGTGGTCCTTTGTCAACATGGTTCTGAACACACAGTAGGTGCTCACATAATTCACTGATATGATATCAGCACTGTTGCAGGGCACAGGCTGGCTGCCTGCCCTCTTTCAAAAACAAACCACTCAAATGTCAAATGTTGGTGAAAATGGAAGTCAGCTTTATTCAGGAATCCTGGTGACCTGAGGAGAGATGTTAACGTAAGCCGTGTCTCTGGTAAGCCTGAAGGAGAGTGGTCAGAAATAAAGCCATCTCAAAGACTCAGATTTCCTGAGAGGTTTTTAAAGAGGGGCTTGAGGGAATGGAACGTGGGAAATGAAAAGCAGGATGAGCTGTGGTGACTCTGTGCAAGGAGCCAGCTGCAAGGTCTCACAAAGGCTGCATCTGGTTTCTGCTCCCCTCCTTGCTGTTATCTCAGGTTCCTGCAGTAGGGGTGGCATCAGCACAGCTTTATTGCTGTCTTCTTTGGTTTCCCAGGGTCTGGATAGTACATGCAAGTCTGCAGCTCCAGGCTGACTGGAAAACAACTTTGTATTCATGTAGATAATGTCATCTTGCCCTGTAACCAAGGTTCAAACTATCAAACAACCATGGGAAAAGAGGGAACTCAGAGAAATGCATGCTAAGAAAAAACTGTGTCCTTTCAATATCTTTTAGAGCTCACGCAGTTTTAGGTCCCAACATGGCTTCAGTCCTGCTCACTCCAATGGTACAAAGCTCCCTTTGCATCCATAGGGAACAAGCATGTGCAGAGTGGGACAAATTCTCTGTCCTTAGGACTTGATTTATGCCATTAGTTTACTGGATCCCTGAAGCTTGGCTTTGTGATTACACTGATATCTGAGCAGAGAATTTAAAACCAGTGTCAAGCTGACCCTAGCACGGTGGGAGGCGGAAGTGAGTCTTCCTCATGTTGGTGGGATTCAGGCATCTCAGTGTCCTGACAGTCTCCTCAGGGACTGTCCAGGCCCCCTGACCTAGGAATAGGTGGAAGCTGGTGCAGAGCTCATGTTACCTGCTGTTCCGTCTTGGGTACCTGTGCTGCCTTTGCTCCTGCCTTCATGTCGCTATACCTCACGCTTCCTGTCTGCACTTGCTGTGAACAGCATCTGTTAAGGGTGAATTGTGTTCCCCCAAAACGATATCCTGAAGTCTTACCCCCAGTACCTGTTTATGTGACCTTATTTGGAAGTACGGTCTTTGCAGATGGAGTCACATTAAGATGAGATCATTAGTGTGGGCCCTAGTCCAATATGACTGTTCTTATAACAAGGGTGCATTTGGATACAGAGACAAACATAAAGGGAGAATGTCATGTGAAGATGAAGGCAGAGATTGGGTGATACATTTACGAGCCATGAAATGTCAAAGATTGCCAGCAAACCACCAGAAGCTAGGAGGCAGGCATGGAGCGGACTGTCCCTCACAGCACTCAGAAGGAATCAACCCTTCTGACATCTTGATTTCAGACTTCTGGCCTCCAGAACTGTGAGATGGTAAATTCTGTTATTTTAAGCCACCCAGTCTATGGTATTCGTTACAGCAGCCCCAGGAAAAAGTACAGCATCTGTCACCATGATAACACTCAGTGAGTCCCCCCCTGAGGGCTGCCTCTTACCTTGAAGTCTCATCCCTAGCACCTCCACCCCATGTTTGGATTTTTCCTTTCAGTGATGAACAAGCCAAGTTCACATCAAGGAGGTGTCTGAGTGTGGGCCAGGAGCTACTGGGGACCTGGCCTGTGCCCCCTAGGCTGATGCACTCTCCTTTGGCTGTGTCTGGACCTCACTTTGCCTCTTTTGTGTTCCTTTGGTTGGTACAGGTGTGGACAAGGTCAGCTAAAGATGGACGGTCAAGAGCAAAAGGCTGGGGACAGGGCACTGGATCCTCTTTCTCCCACTCCATTCCAAATGTCAGATCTCAGAACCAAGTTGCTCCAACTTCAGGACTTCAGGCACGTGTGATGAAAGGTGCTGGGTCTCATTCAGACCAGGGAGCACAGTATTATCAATTCTCTTCTTATTCATATTTTAATAATTTCTCTAGATCACAAATTCAGGTAGGCAGTAGGAAAATGATATTCATTTTTGAGAAAATGTAAAAACTTCATTTAGTAAATCATTTAAAGCACAGCTGAGTTGGAGAATAAATCCTGTTTTCATTAAACGAGTAGGACCAGGAGGAAATAGAGAGAGGGTGAAGCCTTCTGGATCCTGAAATACCCCCCAGCATCACTCTCAAACTTAGTTCACATAGGATTTGTTGGAGATGGGCTGGGTGGTTAGCTCAGTTAGTTAGAGTGTGGTGTTGTAACACCAAGGTCGCGAGTTTGGATTCCTGCACTGCCTACCTGCCAATAAATTTTTTTGTTGTTGGGAGAGAGGTGGGAGTTGAAGGGGTTGCTTCCCTGCCCCAAATAAATGATCTTTATTATATTTCTATGATTTTGTTAAAAATACCTGCTTATTGTAAAAATATCAAACATTATAGGAAAGTATTAAGGAGAAAGTAAAAATTCATGTAAAATCCTACCACCTTGGCATTACAACCATTGATGTTTTGGAGCACGTCCTTTCATGCATTTCTCTACGCATCTATCCACCCCCCAAAACATTATTTTGCATACATTGGATCATGATAAATATATTTTAAAATTGTTGATCCATATTACATTTTTCTATTTTAAGGTTTTTTCCTGCACCCCCTTCTCCCACCCTAGGTATGATGTCAGAGGTAGGGTCTGAGGGGCCCCAATAGTCGGCCTCAACCCACCCAGTTCTCTTACCAGGTTCTTGACTCTGCCACAGGAAAGAATTCAAGGGCAGAGTCACAGTAGAAAGTGAGAGCAGGTTTAATACAACAGACAAGAAGTACAGGTTCCACGGAGAGAGTGCAGAATGCTCCAGAGTCTTAGCAGCTGCTTGCTGGCTAAATGCAAAGTGAAATACACACACCTCAGCCAGCAAAGTACGGTGCCACTAGAAAAGTGAGCAGCAACCACCCTGCCTTGGGCTGGGATTCAGCTTTTACAGTTTTTCTATCTAAATATTCGACTAAGGGGTGGTTCCAAGTTATATGTACCAGAATGTTCTGTGTTCTCTATTGAGCATGCCCAGCCACTGGATTATATAAACCAGCCTCCTATTGTCTCATTTTCTCCATGTTTGTGCTAAGAATAGGTCTAACTGGCAACAGTTACTTTCCTCTATGGGAGGGCTCAGAGGAGGGGGGCCTGAGACCTCAGGAAGTGGCTGGAAACCCAGAGGCCTGTCCTGGAACCCGAGCCCGGGGAAACTGAGCACCTCCTGTATCACTCATTTCATCATGCACAAAGTCTCTGTGCTTCTACTGCTGAGGGGCTGTCAACAAAGTCAATGCTTGTCTTTTTACAATGGAATCAAATCACACACACTTCTCTGCATCTTGCTTTCCTAACTTCACATGTCACTGGAACTGCCCAGGCCACCTGTGTGACTCACTGCTCTCCCGTGGTTGCACAGAAGTCGGTGACATGTGTGTGGTATGGACAAGCCCAGAGAAACTTAAACCTGCACCTGTACTTCCTCTTTTTGTTTTGCGTCTGTATTGTTGCTTATTGTTTTGCTTTTGTACCACTGACTGCCTTTTGTATTAGCTTAGCCCCCGCAGGGTGGATCGGATTCACTGGATTCCGAGAAAACAAAACCTACGACCCAGGAAGAATGTAACCTGTAGAACCCTTCACAAGTGTGGATTTGGGGCTCAGACTCTGGAGTGTGAACTCCTCTGGTCCCGCTGGTGTAATCATCTTTGAGTTCTCCAACCCTCGAGTGAGGCTTGGTCTCTCGGCAGTCTGTCCTGGAGCATTTCTGATTCCCTGACCAGGAAGCCCACTGGACTGGCCAGAGAGGGGGCCGCCCTTGGAGCAGAGGAGCTTCAGCTTTCGAACGAGGTGGCAGCGCCCGAACGCTTTCTCAGGTCTTCCTTCACTGGGACTCCAATGACTTTGGGGCGACCAGCCTCAGATGGACTCAGTGGAGGGACGGACTAACTCACTCCCAAGAACATCGGGATCAGGTAAAGTCCCGGGACTCAGACCCAGTTCAGCTCAGGCCTGCCTCTGGGCAGAAGGGGAGCTTGAGCACCTCCCACGGTCATCTTGCGGGAGACCGCCGGTTCAGTCAGGACCTCCCAAAGGGGAGGAATGTTTTAAACTCTGAGTGTCTGTGTGAGTGAATGAATCTTTGTAGTGCCAAGGCGACTATGCCACGGTGCCTGAGTGGGTCCTAACTGTGGTTCCGTGGTCATGTCATATGGCACAATGGTGATTCCAGTCCCTGAGGACTGCGACCAGGCCTGGGATTTATATGGTTACACCTTAGCCAAGACAGACCTGACAGTTCTGCAAGGGATGTGGCCAGGAGGACATGTGAATGGCTCTTCCTCTCTGAAGAGGGGCACCCCACCCTTATTCGTCTGCATCACTGCTGCAGGGAGGGTGACACGGGAGGCCAGTGGTGGGGACCCCTTGCTGCCCTAGGTGACACAGTAGGTGCTTTTTGGAGGCCCTGGGTGAAGTGTACCTTGGCACCCAATCGTGGAGACTTCTTTGCCGCCTTGTCCTCCCAGAAGCTTATTAATGAATGAGATTATGCATACAAAGCATCCTGCATAGTATCTAGCACATGGCAGAGGTTCAATAAATAGAGGGTTTCTGCCTCTTCTCCTTCCTGAATGAATGGACCGGTTCTTACAGTAAAAACTTGGCCCTGGGTTGCCCTGGAAGGGTTGTTGTAACATAGAGTGGACAGAGCCTGGGGACATCACACACCTTTGAAAACCCTGGTCCCCAGGGTCATTGCTGTTATGCAGAAGAAAAAAATGTCTGCAAGGAACAAGGTGGGAGGTGATACAGGAGGTGCGCAGTTTCCCTGGGCTCCCATTTCAGGACAGGCCTCTGGGTTTCCAGCCACTCCCTGAGGTCTCAGGCCCCCTCCTCTGAGCTCTCCCCTGGAGGAAAGTCACTGTTGCTAGTTAGACTTATTTTTAGCACCAACAGGGGGCAAATGAGACCACAGGGGGTTGACTTGCCAATCCAGTGGCTGGGCATGGTCAATAGAGAGCACAGAATATTCTTGAAGATGCCTGGTGCATATAAGTGGGAAGCACCCCCTTAAGTGAATATTCATTAGAGAAACTATAAAAGCCGAATCCCACCCAAGGGTGGGGCTGTTGTTCACTCTCCAGGAGGCAGCCGCCCTTCCGGGCAGAGGCTGCCTGCTTCACTTTGTGTGGAACTTACTCTCAGCAAGCAGCTGCCCGTGCTCTCGAGCCAGCCTGCACTCCGTACTGAGCTTTAAGTGTTTTTCTTGCTTTTGTTTTAGACTTGACGTCTGTGCTGAACGTGCTTTTGTGTTGGACTTGGTGTGGGCCCTGCTCAGTCTCTGGAGCATGCCGCACTCTCTGTGGAACTTGTATTGTACTCCCCTTTTAGTTTGCCCCCCACCCCACACCAGAGACCTCAAGTCCCTGCAGGCCCTGGCCGCTTGGGGCCTTCTCTCTCCCCTCCCCAAAAGGGCCCGGTGGGAGTTCTTCGCCTTCAAGGAGTGGTGACATCAGCGCTGCTTGGGCTATCAGCCGTGGTGGTGACACCCCCCCCCCCCAGTATTGCAGAGAGGCACAGGCGTTCTCGCCGCCATGGGAGGGACCACTTCTAAAGCCACCTTCTTAGACTGCATGCTCAAGAACTTCAAAAAGGGATATTTGGGGCCAGCCTCGTGGCGCACTCGGGAGAGTGCAGCGCTTGGGAGCGTCAGCGGCGCTCCCGCCACGGTTCGGATCCTATATAGGAATGGCCGATGCGCTCACTGGCTGAGCGCGGTGCAGGCAAAACCACGCCAAGGGTTGAGATCCCCTTACCGGTCACAAAAAGACAAAAAAAAAAGGGGGGGGGATATTTGGGGGATTATGGAGTCAAGGTGACTCCTGGAACACTCCAAACCCTTCGCAAACGTGAATGGCCCACCTTCAATGTGGGCCGGCCGTCAGAGGGAACCCTCTCCCTACCGACCATTGGGGCCATATATGAGATAGTGACAAGGGACCCTGGCCACCCAGATCAATTTTCTTACATCGATTCCTAGCTGCAAATTGCCCAAACTATGCACCCATGGGTCTGATCCTGCGTGCATGAGGGACAGTGCAAGGTCCCAGTGGCGCACATGCTCAGAGACCGGTGGCCTATGAAGCCTATCCTTCAGGGGGCCGCAGATGATGAGCTATTACCCCCACCATATACCCCATCTACCCCAGCAGGTCCCGCCACTCATCACCATCATCCACTGCCAGACAGTCCACCGGTGTCGGTCCTGTCACCTCCATGAGCAGCCAGTCCCGAGCCGATGAGAAGACGCTTCTGCTCTGCGCAGCAACCCCCTGCCCTCCAAATGCCCCTCTGAGAAACCTGAGGGCCACCGCAGGTCAATCCAGATGGCAGCGTTCAGTTGGGGACACCTCTTTTCTACAAAACACGCCACCCTACTTGGAGCAGCCCCAGGTCTTTGTCAATCTCCTGGAATCCATCTTCCTCACTTGTCAGCCTACCTGGGAACATTGCTGCCAGCTACTTCTCAACACTTTCTCCAGCACCGAAGAACGGCGGCACACCCTGGTAGGAGCCAGGCGATGGCTCCAGGAGCAGGCACCTGCCGGCACTGTGGACTCAGAGGCACGCGCTAAAACCGCTGCCCCAGGTACCGCGCCCAACTGGGATTTCAGCAGCCTCCAATGATACCGAGAGGCTCTCTTCCGTGGGCTAAAAGCTGGTGCAAAGAAGCCAACCAACGTGTCTAAGATTACCCTGGGGACCCAGAAACTGGACGAGCCCCCTGGAGAGTTTTATGAAAGACTGTGTGAGACCTTCTGGGTCCACACGCCCTTCGATCTCGAGACAGCCGAAAACCAACGGATGGTCAACGAAGCCTTTGAGTCCCAGTCCAGTGCTGACATCTGCCACAAGCTTCAAAAACTTGAGGGTTTCACAGGAATGAATGCCACACAGCTGATAGAAGTGGCCAACAGTCTGTCAAAAGGGACTGAGAGGCCCAGAAAGAAGCTGAAAGACACAGGAAACTTAAGGTGTCCCTCCTAGCCGCGGTGCTTGGGAATCCAACTCCAGCCTCGGGGCCAGCCCTGCTTGCAGAAAAGGGGGGACGGGAGGCCCACCCCTCTGCCGGGATCAATGTGCCTACTGCAGGGAAATGGGCCACTGGATAGGACTTTTGCAAAGGCCAGTGGCATACTTGTCCAAGCAACTGGACACCGTGGCAGCTGGTGGGCCACCCTGCCTATGGGCCCTGGTGGCCACAGTCGCCCTAATTCAGGAGGTGGACAGACTCACCTTGGGACAAAACCTCAACATGAAGGTTCCACATGCAGTGACTACCCCAATGAACAGCTGGGGGTACAAATGGTTGATCAACTCCAGGATGACTCATTATCAAGGGCTGCTCTGTGAGAACCCCCGGGTACATCTTGAAACAGTGCAGACCCTGAACACAGCCACGCTTCTACCTGTCGAATCCAGCTCCCTGGAATACTCCAGCAGGCCTGAACTGACAGACCGGTCCTTGATTGACCCGGACATAGAACTGTTCACAGATGGGAGCAGCTCCTTCCAGGAAGGACGACAAAGAGCCAGATACGTGGTAACTACTCATGAAGAGTTATAGAGGCAAAGCCCCTGCCTCAGGGGTTCTGGTCAGAACAGTGAGCAGAACTATGGCCACTAATCCAAGCGCTCAGATACTCGAGGGGGAAACAGGTCAATATCCATACTGATGCTAAGTATGCCTTCGCCACCTTACACGTCCATGGGGCCATATGTAAGGAAAGGGGGCTGTTGTCAGCAGGAGGAAAGATGATTAAAAACAAAGAAGAGATCCTCCAACTGCTTGAAGCAGTGTGGGAGCCAACTCGAGTGGCCGTCATACACTGCAAAGGACACCAGAAAGGGACTGACAAAATCAGTAAAGGAAACCGGCTGGCAGACCAAAAGGCCAGGGAGAGCAGCCACCCAGACAGAGCCTGCTGTGGACTTGGGCGATGCTGCCAAAATCATGGTGGTCCCAGAAACAATGCAAAAGGGTATGCACATCGAGGTTTTCCTATACAATGAATGAACTGCTTTCCAAAAAGATTGTATCAGTTTCTGTCCCCACCAGCAGTTTATAAGAGGGTTCTTCACCGCACCTTCTCCAGTCCTATGTGCACTCAGTCATTTTTATTTCTTCCCAAACCACTTCTGTGGCATTACACACAAAAGGCAGTCATTTAACTATGAGGCTTCTATTTTCTGGACTCTGAGTTTCTTCTTTATTTTTTTTTAAGAATAGTGATTCTTAGATAAACAAACAAAAAACAAGCTAATCATTGTTCAATGCAGATAAATTGAAGAACACAGAAAAACTCAAGAAAAGTAGACCCCAAATCCATAATCATCTGTTCACTATTAGCGTTTTAATGTGTTTTCTTCTAGTCTTTTCTCTATGTATATGTATATTTTCAGATAGCTACAGATAGAATTACAGAAGTATGTGTTTTTTATACATGGTTCTCTTGTCACGTGCTTTTTTCTCTTTACAAATATATTAAGAAGTTTTCCATACCGATACATTTTTTTCTACAGCATGATTTTTAATGGACGAGAATTATTCTATCATATGATTTTTTCTTTAACCAGTTCCTTGTTGAAAAAAAGGAAAATAATAAAAAAAAAAAAATAAAGTTTCTTTAACCAGTTCAACATATTTGTTATGCTACCATAAACAACACTGGATGAACGTCTTTTTCCTGAGGGATAGTTCATGTCTGCTGGGCTTCTAGAGGTAGAGCCCAAGGCAATGCATATTTTTCAGGGTTTTCATACAAATTAGTCTTTGAAAGAGTCTATCAGTGGATGCTCCCCCTACCTTGAGCCAACACTGGCTTTAGGGGCTTATTTCAAACCAGCAGCAGATGCTTTGGCAGTACGACCCTGGCCCTTCCTCAGCCACAGCCTGCGACTTAGTGTCATGGATGACACACTCTTTGTGTCTCCCGGGTGTTTGATGCTTTCTGTCTTTCAAAGGGCTTTTGTGTCCATGACCCCAATGGACCCTCAATATTGGCCCTGTGAGATCAAGAGGGAAGGGACCCATCCCTATGGCAAACGGAAAACCTGAGGCCGTGGAAAGTCAAAGGACTCGGGTCAGTGAGTATATTAATCAGCTTGGGCTGCCATAATAAAATACCACAGACTGGGCAGCTTAAGTAACAGAAGTTTATTTTATAAGGACACCAATCAGATTGGATCAGGGCTCACCCTAATGGCCTCATTTAATTTACTTCATTAAAGGCTCTACCTACAAATTACAGTCACATTCTGAGATGCTAGGGGTTAGGGCTTCAACGTATGGGTTTGGAGGGGACATAATTCAACCCTTACCAGTGATCTAACAGCAGAACTGGGGAAATCCAGATTTCTTGAGGCCCTGTCTCTTTCGAGAGCTGGGACTCTGGTGGGGGTGGGGGGAATGGAATGTCAATGCAGTGTTCCAAAGTGGTCCATACCAGGGACCCCCCAAGAGCTGGCAAGTCATGAATGCAAGCTGCAGTCCTGTTAATTTGGTTTGGGAAAAGTGACAGGTGACATTGGGGGATTCTCCTGCCACACTCCCACTCTTTTAGGATGGCAGAGGAGTTCTCCTGGGATTGTTTTACCAGCCCTCGAAGTGAGGACTTTTTTGGCTCATAGATTCTGACCAGGTTTCCAGAGCGATTCCAGTAAGTGGACTCTAGGAGTTCTTTTACTGCAAAGTTTCATTCATTAGCTTCAGGAGGTAGTAACATAGGGGAGAAGGCATTGACTTGAAGACAAGAGCCCAGAGGATTTTGGAAGTTTGTCTTCCCAATTAGCAGTTGCACGAACCTCATCTACTAAATGAGGGTGGCCTTATGGTCTGGGAAACTTCTTTGCAAGCTGTAAACACAAGGCATTGTTAACATTAATAACAAAAGTGAAACAAAACGAGAAAGAAATAGACCTAGAATCTGAATCATTGATCACTGTGAAGGAGGAAGAGACTGTACAGATTGAAAGAGAAGTGTGACCTCTAACATTGTTCTGAAATTAAAATCTATTTTCATTTGCTCTGGGCACTAATAATTTGATTGAAAGGCAGACTTCTGACTAGTACGAGAGGCTGGTGAGAGGCTGTCTCCAGGACTCTGATGAGCAAGGCTGCTGGTGCTGTTTCCTCGCTGCAGGCATTATCCTGCAGTTGTTGGTATTGGTGAGCTAGATTCAGTGTTTCTTGGGGAAACCTGGACCTAAAGAGGTAGTTGGAAGAGTCTCCCAGTTGGCTGATTACCTCTGGCAAACTAGACCTGCAGTTCAAAACACTTGGAAAAAATGCTGAATGAATGGAACAAAGAAGCCAGAGACATATGGACCATAGAGACTGGGAGGGTGAGACAAGGTTTTAGATACTCCAAAGGGTGTCTAAGGAGTAGCACCAGGTTTGTGGCTGGCAAGATGCTAATAAGATTCAAGGACTCTTGTTTATAGCCTTGGAATCTTAGATTTAAGCAGATCAGTGAACTGAATTCAAATGTGGAGAGTATCATGGGATGTTTAAGACCAGCCCATAGGAGAGGAATAGGGGCTGGCGATATTGTCTCAGAATCCTTGACACATGTGTGGTGGCGAGAGCCTGGGAGGGGCCAGGCTGTTTAGAAGAGTAACGCTGCGGATGCTGGCTTTGCACTTGGCACGCTGTGCCAGGCACTAGCTGAATAACCACGGGCAAGTCCGTTCGAGACCCTGATTTCTCCTCTGTAGGTGGGCGCAGCAACATCTTGCTAGTTGTGGAGGGAGATCAGAGCCCACAGGTCGGCTGGTTGGCTCAACAAGCCATCTGGGATGGCATCAGAAAGCACCTTTCTTTTTGCCTCCCATTGTCCCATTTAAATGTATTTAGAGGGTGTATTAGTGTCCCAGGGCTGCTGTAACAAAGTGCCACAAACTGGGTGGCTTAAAACAGCAATTTATACTCTCACAGTCCAGGGGCCAGAAGTCTGAAATCAAGGTGTCAGCAGGGCCATGCTGTCTCTGACAGGTCGAAGCGGTCCTTTCTCACTTCTTCCAGCTTCTGGTGGCTGCCACCAGTCCTTGGTGTTCCTTGGCTCATAGACTCATCACTCCAATCTCTGCCTCCCTCATCACATGACTGCCTACCCTGTGTCTCTTTGTCTTCACATCATGATCCCTCTGAGAGTGTGTCTCTGTCCAAATTTCCCTCCCCTAATAAGGACACCAGTCATTGGATTTAGGGTCCACCCTAATCCAGCATGACCTCATCTTAATTACATCTGCAAAGATTCTATTTTCAAATAAGGTCACATTCTAAGATTGTGGATGGACATGAATTTTGGGGGGACACTGTTCAACCCAGTCCAGTGGGAGATGAAAATTTGGGTAGTCCTATGACTTTTCCAATCACCCTCAGCGGGAAGAAATGTCCTATAGTCACTGTAAGTCTCAATCCAGACATTCAGTTTCCAGTCCGACGTATTAGTCCACACATTCTTCTTTGTCCCACATCAAGGCATCTGGGGCTGGCTGCGGGCTGATGGCCGGAGCATCTTCGTCCTGTCTGGCCTTCTGTTCCCTTCTGCAGCTGCAGGGCAGGCCCAAGCAGGAGCCATCAGGAGCAGGCACGGTCTCAAGACAGTTCTGCACTTTGGGGTCTGCTGGGATTTAAAGTTGTCATTTCCTCTCATGGGAATTTGTCAATTTGGAGACTCTCCGGGGCAGGTGTCTCTCAATGGCAGCCCCTGGGCTCTGTGGGATGCCCTTCATTCCTGTGCTCACTTACTCCTTTCTCTGGTCCCAGGGGTAAGCAGTCCCCCTCCAGCCCTCCTCTGCTGAGGCCTGTTTGCCCTTCTAGGTGACCCACTGGACTCTACCAGCTCTCCGACGTGTGGCCCTCATCTCCCTCTGCCGGGTCACACTCTGGGCTGCCGGCTGGACTCTGCCCATACAAAGGGCCACTAGAGCAGCAAGCCATTCCCGGCTTCTCCTCTCATCACCGTGCCACTAACTGTGGGGTGCCCCATCAGGCTCTTTGGGAGGTCCAGCTCTCCAGGCTAAAGTGGGAGACAGACACACCCCTTAACCTCACCCCACTTGGGGGAGGTGGAACTTCCAGCTCTCTCTAAAGAAATCCCTTTTCAAACACCTCTCCCACCCCGACCCTTCTAGAGTCTAAGATGAGCTGACACCTCTTGGCCACTCTGCTCTGACGTCCCACAGGGAGGCCCTGTCTCCCTCCTCCCTTTGCTGTCTGAGATGTAGTGTTTTGGTGCCTGAGTCAGAATTGTGAATGGGAGACCCTGCTATCCATCCACATTAAGTGCTCGCACAGGACTTGGCACATAGTAGGTCCCCAGTATATAAATGCTGTTGCTATTCAGACACTGCTCCTGTCCAGTGGGGTTTGAGGCCTGGTTGGGGTGTGGCTCAGAGATGGAGAGATGGACCTCAAAGGGCTCCCTTAATGGGAGCAGAGGAGATGATGTGAGACTGAGGCTATGAGGAGGTGTCAGCGAGGGCTGCATGGAGGACGGGGAGATCGAACCAACCTTGACGGTTCAATAGGGCTTGAGCAGGGGGAGGTGGCTGGGACATTCAGGAATGAGGGGTTCAGACAGCCTGCATGGGGAGACAGTGACGAGGTTCCACAGGGCAAGGCAAGGACTTCAGGCTTTATCCTGTAGGGAGTGAGGGGCCTGGGAGGTTTGAGAGCGAAGGAGGGATGTGGGGAGTCGAGGGCTCGGGGGTAGAGGCGCTGCCATGCTGCTTCTCGTCACCACCCACAGCCTCTGAGACCAGGAACCGCTCCTTTCTCCTCGACTCTCTTCTCCTTAGACCTCTGTTCTCTCCTGGTCATTTCCCCTGCTCTTCAGAGTGGAGTTTCCTGGTGTCCTCGGTCAGATTTCCTAGAAGTGGAGCCTGAGAAGGGAATTCATGAATCAAGTAATTTATTGAGAGGGGGCTGACTGGAGAAGGGATGGGACGGAGGCAAGAGAGGGGTGGGGACAGCTCAGCACACAGCTGGTTTCAGCCTCAGCCGGACCCCCAGGGAGCCCTGGAGTGTGACTGGCGCTGTGGAGCTGTCCCACGGTCAGGAGAGAAGGTAGAGTTTTTTCTTCCCTGTATCAGGGTGTCATTGGCTTCAGGCTGCCCCCTGGGGGGTGCTGTGACCTCCCAGGCATTTCTGGGGGTGTGGGTGGCTCCCCTCAGCTGAGAGCAATTCTCTCCAGGTAAGAGCATCTAGGCATGGGGCCAGCAGTGCTGCCATGCCCAGCCTCCTCATGGCTCTTCTGTCCTCCCAGTGAGGGGCACAGAGTCCCCTGTCACTTCTTAGCTCATCCAATCCCCAATCCAGCTGTTTCCACAAGGCTTGTTCACCAACACCAGCTTCTCCCTTAACAAATCTTAGCAAATTTATTAATAGTAACTTCTAGGTAACACTATTCCTGATGATATATGTTTTAGTGGATTGAATTGTGTCCCCACAAAACTCACTGAAGCGTGAATTGTGTCCCCCAAGTTTTATGTATTAGAAACTCAGCCCCCACTGTGACTGTTAAGAGGGCGGGAAATCCTACTATGGTAATTGAAAGGTGGAGCCTTGAAGAGGGATTGGATTGTAGGACCAGGCAGTAGTGAATGGTTAAAAATGGTGGTCAGGGGCGTGGTTCTGAGGGCTTTGAAAGAAGAGAGAAGAAAGTCTGTCTCTCTCTTTGCTCTCTGCTGCCACCATCTTGCAATGTGAGACCCTGGGTCACTGTCACCACTGCCAGATGGACTTTGGACTTCCCAGCCTCAGAAACGGTAAGCAATACATTTTGTTTTTCTTTATAAATCACCCAGTTGCAGGTATTTTGTTATAAGCAACAAAAAGAGACTAATACATATGTCTTAATCTGTTTTGGCTGTTTTAACAAAATACCTGAGACTGGGTAGTTTATAAAGAACAGAAATTTATTTCTCACAGTCTGGAGGCTGGGAAGTCTAAGGTCAAGGCGCTGGCAGGTGTGGTGTCTGGTGAGGGCTGCTCTCTGCTTCCAAGATGGTGTCTTGTTGCTGCGTTCTCTGGAGGGGACGAACGATGTGTCCTCATGTGGCACAAGGGACAGAAGGGCAAGAGAGAGATGAGCTCCCTCCATCAAGCCCTTTTATAAGGGCACTTAATCCCATTCCTCGTGACTCAATCACTTCCTAAAAGCCACACCTCTTAAAGCCTCTTAATACTTGGGGATTAAGTTTCAACATGAATTTTGGAGGGAACAAAAACATTCAAACCATAGCAATGTGTTATATAATTTTTAATTATTTTGTATTTATAAGAACTAATTGTCACTAACATTTGCGTTTAAATATTACCACTTTTAAGACCCTTCCACATACTTTATCTTGATCTCATTTCACAACCTAATCAAGTGAGTTTTTCTAAATTCTCACTTTAGAGCTGATGAAAGTGAGCATCAGATAGCACTGTCTGGACTGACTATAGAGAACAGTAAGTGGATTTCATAAAATAAACTTTACTGAGATATAACTTGCATGTGATAAAATGCACCTCTTTTTTTTTTTCTTTTGTTCTTTTTCCTTTTTTTTTTTTTTTTGTGACCGGTAAGGGGATCGCAACCCTTGGCTTGGTGTCGCCCGCACCGTGCTCAGCCGGTGAGCACACCGGCCATCCATATATAGGATCCAAACCCGTGGCTGGAGCGCCGCTGCACTCCCAGCGCCACACTCTCTCAAGTGAGCCACGTGGTCGGCCCAAAATGCACCTCTTTTAAGTGTGAAGTTCAGTGGGTTTTGACAGACATGTATACCTGTGTAACCACTACCTTGATCAAGAGCCCCCTGGTCCCAGGTAATCAGCAGTGCTTTCTGTTACTGTACATTAGTTTTTGCCCTTTCGGGAGTTTTTTTATAAATGTAATCGTACTTTATAAAGTCATTTGTGTCTAGTTTCTTTTGCTCAGTGTAATATTTGTGAGATTTATTCATATTTCGGCCATTAAGAATAAAGCTACTATGCACATTTAAGTGCACATTTTTGTGTAGACATATGTTTTCATTTCTCTTGGGTAAATACCTAGGAGTGGGATTGCTGGGTCATATGGGTAAGTATATGTTTAACTTTATGAGAAGATGTCAAATTGTTTTCCAAAGTGGCTGTACAGTTTTGCATTTGGTCCAGGAATGTATGAGTTCCAGTTGTTCCTCATCCTCACTAACACTAGGAATTGTCAGCCTTTAAAATTTTAACTGTTCTAATGGTGTGCAGTGATACCTTATTGGGGTTTTGATTTAAACCTCTCTAATGACTAATGATGTTAAATACCTATTTATGCACTTGTTGGCCATTTGCATATCTTGCTTTGTGAAATATCTGTTTGAATTTTTTGCCTATTTCTAAAAATTGGGTTGTCTTCATGTTGAATTGTAAGAGTTCCTTACATATTCTGGATATCTGTCTTTCGACAAATAGATATAGATATATATATAAATAGTGAATACTTTTTTCCTGGCCTGTGGTTTGCTTTTTTATTTTCTTAACAGAGTCTTCTGAAAAGCAGAAGTGTTACATTTCCTTGAAAAGCAGAAGTTTTATAAGTCTGCTGAGCTTTTGGTTGGGATTGAATTAAACCTAAGCTCAATTTGAGTAGAGTAAACATCTTAACATATTGAGTTTTCCAATCCTTGAACATGGTTTATCTCTACATTTACTCGGGTCTTCTTTAATTTCTCTCAGAAGTGCTTTGCAGTTTTCAGTGTGCAGGCCTTGCACATATTTTGTTAATTTTCTTTCTTTCTTTTTTTTTTGACCGGTAAGGGGATTGCGACCCTCGGCACGGTGTCATCTGCGCCACGTTCAGCCAGTGAGCGCACCGGCCATCCCTATATAGGATCCAAACCCGCAGCCT
This sequence comes from Cynocephalus volans, assembly GCF_027409185.1. Lineage (NCBI taxonomy): Eukaryota > Metazoa > Chordata > Mammalia > Dermoptera > Cynocephalidae > Cynocephalus > Cynocephalus volans. Next base: position 159,818,094 of record NC_084463.1, read on the forward strand.
TGGCGCCACCAGTGCCACACTCTCCTGAGTGAGCCATGGGGCCAGCCCTTGTTAATTTTATTTCTAAGTACTTCACTTGCTTGATGCCATTATAAATTGCATCTAAAAATTTTATTTTCCACTTGATTATTGCTAGAATAGAGATATACAATTGATATTTGTATGTCGACTTTGTATCCTGCAACCTTGCTAAATTAACATTTTAGCAAAACAGGCTGGACCCTTGGGCACATGGGGACACACACAGTATCCCAGGAAGTGTTGCAGATGTGAGGCTGTACTGGTCCATCTCTGTTGCTTGTAACAGAGTACCTGAAACTGAGTAATTTATAAAATAAATAAAATTTATTTCCTACAGTTCTGAGGCTGGGAAGTCCAAAGTCCAGGGAGCACATCTGGTGAGGGCCTTGGTGGTGGGTGGTGACTCTGCACAGAGATGCAGGGTATCACATGGTGAGAATGGCACAAGCAAGGGCGAGAGCTAAGCTTCTCAGTTGCTCTCCTTTTAAAGCCATCAGAACCACACCCATTTCTCCATGAACTATCAATCCATGCATGAGGACACAGTCCTCACAATCTAATCACCTCTTTAAGGCCCCACCTTTCAATTACCATCATAGGATTTCCCACCCTCTTAACACTGTCATAGTGGGGGGGATTAATACATGAAACTTTGAGGGACACAATTCAACCCATAGCAGAGGCTGTTCCCAGATTCATCCATAGTGTCATTCCATCTCACTGTGCTAAACAGACAATCAAAAGTAAACTTTAGTGCAGGGCCAGGACTAGGGTGTGGCAGGAAAGGCCCTGAAGACATAAAATTTAAGGAAGCCCTCACTTTCAGGGCTATGCAAGTGCAGGGTTGGCCTTAAAAAGAACCAAGCACTTCCTTAAATTTTGCATCTTGCCCCTATGTCATCATTATAAAGCTCAAATGGAATTCAACCTTCTAAAGATTCTCTTTTCCATATACAAGGGTACTTCCAAAAAAATGTGGAAAAATAGAATTAAAAGATGATATGAGTCTTTCCATGAGCTTTTTGAAGTACCCTTGTACATGTGCCATGTTCACTAGAAGATCTAAATGAATTTGCAGATCGCAAACAAACAGAACTATTTAGGTTTAAAAGTAATTCTTCTTTAATCTCTCGTGTGCCCACAGACACCCATGGCACCTCAACAAGGACGTGCATGTGGCCACTCCAGACCCGGCAGGCAAAAGGGATGTGACGCTGGGTTTTCCAGGAATGCAACTACCAGGCAAACTGAGGGATGATTGAACTTTGATTTTTAGGTGACTTCTTCAAGAATTGTTCACCATGGCAGAGCCTCTTAGTCCTGAGGACAACACTGTTGGTGACGTTGCCTTCCATCTGGCAGCTTCTGTGACTGTCTCGCAAACACGTGCCAGCTGGGCCTGGAGACATCGCTTAACGAATGAAGAACAGTTATTATCCAGTGTTTTATATGGAAAATAGCATCAGGCTCTAGGTGCAAATAATTGGCTGACAGGCTTTGCACCCACACGAGTGTCCTGCAGAGTGTTCTAGACATGGGCAGGGAGCAGAAGAGCTCACTGTGCGGGGCTGTCCCAGACGCTGGGGGCACCTATTAATCTGCCTTGCCACTGAATGCCAAACACAATCATTGCAACATGCAAAGCGGCTCCCACACATTTCCAAACGCCACTGTTGAGAAACATTATTTTACAAGGGTCGCTGGGCTGGCGGGTGGCAACAGTTGCGTCAAAGTCCAGCTCTGCACTCCTGCCCTCAGTTCTCACTCTCACAGCTGTTCCAACTGAGGAAGCATTTCTCTTAGACCTCCCCTCTCCCCTCTTATCAGTCTTTCCCCCGCTGCTACCTTAAATTAAAACAAATGACAACAAAACCAAACCCAAAAGCCACCTTTCGCTTGGCTATCCTTTCTAGTCACAAGCCCGTTTCTCTGTCCCCTCTCCGAGCTAAACTCCTCAAGAAGTGCTGCCTACCCCTGCCGTCTGCACTTTATAACCTCACATCACTTTACCCAAGTGAAAAATTTCAAACATAGGTAAACACATATAAAGAATGCAGAGACAGATAATCCCTGTAATCATGACCCAGATTTGACAAATATGAACAGTTTGCAGTATTTGATTGTGATTTGTGGGTTTCATCCTCCCATCCTCCCCCTGCTGGCCCCCACCCGAGGCTGGGCCCCACTTCGGGAATCACTGCTTGGTGCTGACATCCCCGTGGGCGGTGCCTGCCTCTGATCATTTGCTGTCACCACCCCCCCCATTGTTTTGCCTGCACCTAGAAAAGTGCTCCATAAATACTTGTTACACAAAAGAATGATGTATAAAATAAACCCTGGATTCTCAGTGATAAGAAAGCAACCCGCTGCAGGCACGGTCTCCTGGCCCCTCACACTGCTGACCCCTCTGGTAAGCACCACTGCAGGAGGGTAACCCTGAGCCCGATTCATCCAGGTGTTGGAGTCCTGGCTCCCCTCCTGCCAGCTGGGAGTTTGGGGTGCATTTCCTAGCTCTCTACACCTCATTTTCTCATTTGTGAAATAGGGACACCATGACAGCAGCTACCCCGCCAGCTGACTCCCAGCCGGGTCCCAAACTGGCAATAAACAATAACTTAAATATCAATTACAACCTATTATTTCCCTTTCTAATATTTTTGTCCTTTAGTTCTGATTATTTTTGTCATAAGATGCTCTTTGGACGAATGGAAAGTACAGAGAAGTAAAAAGAAGGGGAAAACTCACTCATAATCCCACCATCTGGAAAGATCCTGTTAGCAGGGCTCAGGCCAGTACCTCCTCAGCCTATATTTTTAACCTGGATGCAACAGGTAGAGAGTTTTATTCGTCAGAAATTCTCAATAGGGCAGGCTGTTAGTTCAGTTGCTTAGAGTGTGGCGTTATAACACCAAGGCAAAGGGTTCGGATCCCCATACCGGCCAGCCACCGAAAAAGAAAAAAGCATTAAAAAATCTGTCCAATTCTCCAATTCTCCACAATATGTGCAATTCTCCACAAAAAATGTCCAATTCTCCACAATAGTTCCTCCCAAGTAAAGCAGAGTGGGAAGAGAGCTACATGCTCCCGGTGGTCCAGCCAGTCCCCATGGCCGAGAGTGAGGTCCTCAGCCAGCCCACAGGATAGGACCTCTGGAGGGTCATTTCTGGCTGCAGGATAGCGTGGGGTCCTGCAGGCAGGTAGAGGATGTCAGTGAGAGGAGGGGTGGAGAGATTCCAGCAGCCTCTGTGAGGAGGAAACTTGGAGACAGGGAAGAGAAGCCCGAACAGTGTAAGGGTGGCCTTCCACGCCAGGCTCCTGTGAGCCATGTTGGCTTCTGAGGCAGGCTGCCATTTCTTGCAGTTTTATCAAGCAGTGACCGGGCCTCCTGGAGCCCTGAGATTGGCGGGTTACATTGATAGCTGTGCATGAACGAGTCTGAAGTCACCTTAGTGCAGCCAAAGACTCTGTCCTGCTCAGGAGAGACCCCCTAGCTCAGGATCGAAGGAACTAGAATATCAGAGGTGGATGAGTCCGTGTTCTCCAGAGAAACGAAACCTGTAAGTTATGCATAGATGCATGAGGAGATTCATCCTGGGACTTGGCTCACATAATTATGGAGGCCGGCAAGTCCCACCACACACCGTCTGCTGGGCGGCTCCAGGGGCGCAGGGCAGGATGGGGAGGAGAGGGGGTCTTGCTTCTGTGATGGTCTTGTCACACTGTGTTGTAATTACTCATTTATGGGCTCATGCCTCCCACCGACCCCCTGCTCCTCGAAGGGGACCGTGTCTTGTCTATCTTTGAGTTGCCAGCTCCCCGGGCGGCAGCACCAGATTCGTAGCACTCAACGCGTTTGCTGGCCCCGTCTCCCCCCCTTCCCCCTGAGGGCGCCCTGCACGGTATTTGCAGGAGCTTATGGCTGTTCCTTTCCCCCAGGCTGCCTCCTTTAGCATGGCTTTAGTCCCACAGGGCCATCCTGCGTCCCTCTGTGGGCGTACTGGGTCAGGTTCTCCTCCTGCCAGGAACACCGTCAGTGGGTAGAGCCTGGCAGCCACCCTGCAGCTGCCCTGCGGAATGCACATGGGGCCCTGGCCAAGGCAGCGAGGACCTCCAGGATGGTGCGGGTTGGACAGGAGAGGGACCTGGGGGACTAGGGCTGCGAGGGAGAGCAGCCTTCCTGGGCGTGTGACCTGTGCAGTCGCTTAGAAGGGTGCATGGTCAGTCCAATGCTCTGCATCACACTCTTGAAATTCTCAGTACTTTTGAAAAAGGGGCCCTGCATTTTCATTTTAGGTCCCACAAATTTTATAGCTGGTCCTGCTTTGAGGAATGATGCAGAGGAGGGTCCCAGGAGCAAGAAGGGACAGTGAGTTGTTTAGAAGCAGCTCTGGGCCTCATCCACCCTCAGAGAGAAGTGACAGCTGAACTTGGGCAGGGGGTGGGCGAGCAAGGGACAGGACCTTGGCTGGCACCTCTCTCTGCCCTGGATCAGGGAGTGATGACCCCCCCAAGTGTCTGGGTATCAATATCTCTGATTTCTCTCTTGAACACGAATGAGCACAGGCCCCAGAGGTGAACTTTGCCTTTTATTGCTTTTCTCATTAGAGAGAAAATCGAAGCGTAAAGACCTAGGATTGAAGATCACCCAAACGCAGAAATATTTTTTTCAGAGAAAAGGAAAATCGAGACCTTGATGTTCCACCATAGCTTTGCCAAGGGTGATATGAGCCTGGGGCAAGCCTGATCCTGAATAAGCCCCAAGAGAAGCTGGCCTGGCAGCACCCCCCCCCCCAATATCCAACAGCTGCAAAATGCTCAGTGACCCAAACGGATGACAGCTGATGGGGCACAGGGAACCCAAGTTGCACACACGGTTGATCCTCGTTATGTCCAGATCCAGCATTTGCAATTTTGCTTAGTCACTGGAATTTATTTGTAAACCCCACATCAATACTCAGGGCTTTCCACGGTCATTTGTGGACATGCACAGAGTGGCAAAAACTTTGAGTTGCCTGAAGTGCGAGTTCCCAGATGAGGTGGAACAAGCCTCTGCCGTCTGGTTTCTGCTCTTCTATTGAAAGAAAATGCCCTTTTCGAAGTTCATTGAGTGCTACATTTTTTGCGTTTTTGTGCTTTTTCTCGGTGCTTTTGTTGTTTAGTGTTCCTAATTGCAAGAGGGCACAATGTGCCGTGTGTGGAAAACACATGTGTCAGGTAAGCTTGGTTCAGGCACAAGTTATAGGGCTGTTGGCTGTGAGTTCAATGTTAGTGAATCAACAACAGATATTAAAGAAGGTGTTTTTAAACAGAAACACACATAAAAGAAGGATTGTGGAAAAATAGAAAAGATAATACTAATCTTTTCATGAACTTTTGAAGTGCGCTGGTTGACAGAATCTCCATCTTATCTATGAGAAACAGGCCCAGAGAGATAAGCAATGCTATGGACTGTTTGTATCCCCCGCAATTCACATGTCAAAGCCCTAATCTTGCTGATTCTATGGCACAGTTCACACTTTTCAAGCGTTTCCACCAAAGTATTCCCAGCACAGAAAAGTGATGCGAGGCCCTGGGAATGATACAGGAGGTGCTCAGTGTCCCCGGGCTCGGGTTCCAGGACACGCCCGTGGGTGTCCAGCCACTCCCGGAGGTCTCAGGCCCCTCCTCTGAGCGGGGGAATGAGACCACAGGGGGCTGGCTTGTGCAATCCAGCGTCTGGGCATGCTCCATAGAGAGCACAGAACATTCTGGTGCAAGTAACTGGGAACCACCCCCTTGATTGAATATTCATTGGATAGAGAAACTCTAAAAGCCGAATCCCAGCAGAAGGCAGGGCTGTTGCTCACTCTCCTGGAGGCGCCTGCACTTTGTGCTGCACTTTAAGTGTGTTTTTCTTGCTTTTGTGTTAGACTGGATGTCTGTACTGAACTTACTTCTGTGTTAAACTTGGTGTGGGCCCTGCTCAGTCTCTGGAGCTAGGCCGCACTCTCTCTGGAACCTGTATGTCTCAGCTGTTATATTAAACTTGTTCTCACTGTCTACTGTGACTCTGCCCTTGAATTCTTTCCTGTGGCGAGTCAAGAACCTGGTAAGAGGACAGGGTGGGGACCCTGGGACACCACCTCCGACATCAGGAGTACAGAGGAGGAGCTGGAAATGACCCACCCAAGTGGAAAATTTCTTGAACCTCTCACCTCCTGTTTTACATTAAAAATTATCATGTATTCTTTATTCTGCTACACAATCTGCTTTTGTTTTACCATGACAACACTATATTAACTAGTTGAATGGTTTCACTCCAACAACTAGACACACACAGATGTCACACGCATTCCCCATGAGTCTCGCTCTCCTGAGTCCTCTGAGCCCAGCAGAGTGGAGGGTCTCAGCACACGATGAGGAAAAACAGACAAATGTGTGTTATCGCCCATGGCCAGAGCCAGGGTGGCCTGCAGCATGACAAACCCATTTCCTCCCGGGGACGTCCTGGGGAAGAGCCCAGCTTTGGCCACGTTTCTGCAAGCCCTGTCTCCAGGGCACACACGCGCCCCTGTCAGGATTGACCACTTGGGGGCGCCACACACGCGCTGGACCCCCATGGAGTTGGGTGTCACTCCGATGCGGCCTTGTTTCCCTAGACGTCTGCAGCCTCCTCTGTGGTCAACCACGGTTGCCACGAGTGCTCCGCGGCCACCAACCAGAGTGGGTCTCAGGGTGGAGGCGCTTCGCTGGTTTGGGGACATTAGTTCCACTTCAGCCGGTGGGAACACTTGTGTTAACAAGCACAGCTGCAGAGGGAACCCCCAGGTGTCAAGGCGAGAGGATGGACGGAGCTCCTGACACCACCTCACAGGAGACCAACCAGCAAACATCCAGGGCTTCCCATGTCCCCCAAGCAGGAGGGGCCACATCCACTCAGGGCAAGCCTGCGGCCCCGCAAGTGTCAGGCTCGCCAGGGGTCTCCGTTTTCCTCTGTCCTTCGTCCTCACCTGGGCGTGTTGATGCTGGGTCGGGTTAGCCGTCTTCCCCTGTCCCCACAGTGACCTCACACCGACAAGTTATTGCACACAGCTAAAGCTTCATTGTGGACATCTGATAGGTACATCTGGAGGAACGTGCTTTTTCATAAGTGACTGTCACATCTCTGATTAACTTTCAAGGCTCTGGCTGGGGTGTTGCGTTCGTTTGAAATCACACACACGTGTGCACACACCTGCACACAGGTGCACACGCATGCACACCTGCACACACCTGCACACATGCACCCACACCAGCACACATGCGCGCACACCTGCACGCACACCTGCACACATGCGCACACACTTGCACACATGCACGCACACGCACTTGCTCCTATTGCTTGGACAACCCCCCAGGCCTCCGTTCCTGTTCACGTCTACACTACCTACGTTCCAATCAAGAATGTGCCCCCGAGGGAATCATCTGAGGAATCCCCTTGGAAAACACACGTTCGGGATCCCACCCTAGCGAAGGGCTGCGCATCCGTCAGCATCTGGTGGCGCCACTCGCTGATCGTGACTCGGCGGCCACTTGCTTCCCTCGTCCATCCCACCCTCTCCTAGAACACTCCCCCGCCTGAGTGGGTTATTTTGGAAATACCCTTGGATCATTGCCACGGTCAGGGCTTCTTCACACCTTGAGGGTGGAGGCACACGTGGAACCCTGGCCACGCCCCCGCAGGTGGCCCTGCCGCCCTTCCCTCTATCAATGTCACTTTTTACCTTTGTTAATTTCCTCTTCTTGGTTTCTTTTGAGTAATTTTGTTTTCTTTTTCTAATTTCTTATGAGAATACATTCTTTTATTCTTCATCTTTTTACTTTAATAATAAAAGCTTTTTTTTTTTTTTTTTTGACCAGTAAGGGGATCGTAACCCTTGGCTTGGTGTCGCCTGCACTGCGCTCAGCCAGTGAGCGCACAGGCCATCCCTAATATAGGATCCGAACCGCGGCCTCTGCGCTCCCAGCGCCGCACTCTCCCGAGTGAGCCACAGGGTCGGCCCCTAATAATAAAAGCATTTTAAAGTAATATATTTTCCTCCAAGTATCGTTTGTTGAGGATTCATATAGATTTTAGGATGAAACGTCCTCTTTTTCCTTGTTTTCAAGATAGTATGTCAATTGGTAAAGGGCCACAAAAAATGTTTACATTGTGTAATGATAAAATTTTTTTAAAAAATAGTATATCGTTGGATTTTTTATTTCTTCTTTGAGCTAAGTGTAAACTAGAAATCCCTCCCTTAATTTAAAAGTTGTGAACATTTTTTGGACACCTCTGTTAATTTTTCTTAATTGTTTTGGATTATGTTTAGAGGATGTGGTCTGAAAAACCTCTATTTTAAAAACGTTCCCAAGGTTTTCTTTATGGCAAGAACAGGAACACGTTCCATGCGCATGAAGAAATAAATTTCTCTCTTCATGTGAGATAGCATTCTAGATATATTTCTATTAAATATGTAGATTTTAATTGCATCTTATTGTATGTATTGACATTTCCCACTATACTTGTATGTATGTGTATACGTGTGTCTATTTATTAATCAAGGTCTCTTACCGTGTCTAATAGCTTTTGTTTACATCTAGCTGCTATGCTGTTTGGAGGATGTAGGTTTTTATAGCTAGTCTATTTTTGTCATAACTAGTGGCTTTTATCATTTTGTAATGTCCCTTTTTTCAGTGCTTTTAACATTAATTTTCACCTCCTTTCATATTAACATTAACTCGTTTGCTTTTGTTTCCATCTGCCTGATCTTTTTTTGAGTTTTTTTTGGTCCTACTTTTTCCCTCCTTCCCCTTTCTTGTGTTCTTTTGGACTAATTTTTGTTTTTCTTTCTTTTTCTCATTACTTGTTTATTCTTTCTGTGGTAGCCCTTAGTCTTTTTCATATGTATTGTTAAATAAAGTCTAAATTTAATAATATCTTCACTTTTTCTAACAATCCAGGGCCTTAGAATGCTTTAATTCTTACATAACCCATCTAACTTACCTACTATTGTCTCGTCTCTTAACCTATCTTTTTTAACCCTTAAAATTAGACAATATTATTATCATTTCATAGTCAGTACTTAGATTTGCCCACATTTTTACCAACGTCTTTGCTCATCATTGCTCCTTTTTTTAGTGCTAATGATCATTTTAATTTTGAAATAATTTTTATAGAATTTAAAATTCTATAAAATTATTATTTTATAGAAAATTGTAAGAAGAGTGCAAATAGCTTTTTTTCCTCTTGTGAACCATTTGAGAATAAATTGCCAATCTGATGCCCATTATCTCAAATATTTTACAGTGTATTTCTTACAATCAAGGACATTATCTTACTTAACCACAATGCAACATCAAAATCAGGACATTAACACACATATTATTACCATCTAATCAATAGGATCCCCAATTTAGGTTTTGGCAATTTCCCAAAAATGTCCATTACAGCAATAGAATTTAATCCAGGATCACATGTTATTTTTAGTTGTCATGTCTCTTTAGTCTCCTTCAATCTGTGAGTTTCTCTGTCTTTCCTTGATTTTGGTGACCTTGACATGTCGGCCAGTTAGTTTGTAGAATGTCCCTCAAGTAGGATTTGTCTGATGTTTCCCTTTGATTAGATTCAACTTCTGCACTTTTGGCAGAAATATCACAGCAGTTGTACTGTGTCTTCTTCACTGCATCCTATCGAGGGGAGCGCAATGAGGATTTGTCCCATGACTGCTGATGTGACGTTGTGCTTTGATTGTGACTTTGTCACTTGGTTAAGGTGATATCTGCCAGGCTTCTCCACTGTAAAGTTATTCTTTTTCCCTTTGTCATTAATAAGTGTTTTGTGAGGAAGTACTTGGAGACCGTGTAAATATTTCTGCCTGTTCAAACTTTCACCCACTGGTTTTAGCATCTGTTGATACTTCTTGGCTAAATTATTAGTAACTATGATGTTTGTCAAATAGTAATTTTTCTAATTCCCTCATTCCTTCTACATTTATTAGTGGGCATTTTTACTGTCAGAAAAGATTTTTCTTCTCTTTATTTATGTATTCATTAATTTACAAGTATATCTATATGGTTGGTTTTCTGTTTTATTCAGTGGGTTATAACATGTTATTATCATCTGTTTTGATGTTCAAATTATCTCAGGGCCAGCAGGAGCCACTTAGAGATGGCTCCTCTGTCCTTTTGATTTGTCCCCATCAATTTTTGAGCACAACTTCACGGTCTGGCACAAAAGACGTTATAGATTCATCTTGTACTTTTCCCACCTTAACCCTGGAATCAGCCATTTTCCTGAGAAGTCTTGCTTCCTTTTAAGAGAGAATGGTATTTAGAAACCATGATCTGGGTGCTAAGTGTGCTCATTGCATTGGGGTATCACTGCTCCCAGGCCTTCTCAGTGGATAAAACTGGGGAGTACCGTATGTGTACACACATTTATATTTATATTAATTCTGTATCTGTCCATAAACATTGAAACCATTAGTTCACCCCTCCAATTACAATCTAACACACAGGGCTCATTCCAATGTTTTCCTTTTCCACATTTGCAACTCCACTGCTGACCATGAGAAACTTGGCTTCCACTCTCCTCAATATTTTATCTATTTGATCAATCTCTTCTGAACAACCATCCTACCATTGTGTTGCCACATGCTCCCCAGTTTTCAGAGCCACTTTGCCTTGAGTATATTTTTTCACCCCAAAGAGGCAGCTGGAGAGATGAGTCTTAACCTAAGAGAGCAAAAGTCAGAGTGCCTGGAAAGGGAGAGAACCACATACCCTGTCTCGTTTTGGGCTGGGACCCAAAAGGCTATACTATGCAAACAGAGTAATCTTAGCTTTGAGTCATCTGGATGGCCCAGAAAATCTCAAGTCCTGAACTTATATTAAGGTGATTCCAGATTGTTATTATCCTCAGGTACCTGGAAAAAGCAAAAGGAAAAAAAAAAATCCTCTTTAAAGGAGAAGTACATCATGTTAGGTCTCAAGTGTTTACTATAATTAATTTTTAAAATATGATATCAACTACACATTAAAAATAATCAGACACATGAGGGGACATGATACTTTAAGGAAGAACTAGCAGAAACAGTTACAGAGGGACACTATATGAATATACTATAACAAGTATAAACTCTAAAGTAATTATACTTACTATGTTTTAGGAAATACATGCTATGCTTAAATTTTTGTTTGTTTTGTTTGTTTGGCAAAAAGAAGCAGCAGCAGAAACTGACATAGCAGCTTTGACAAAGAACCAAATAGAAATTCTAGAACTGAAAAATAACTAAAATTAGGAATTCAGTGGAATTCCTAATTCATAATTTCCAAAATAGGAATTCACTTATTAGCTTACTATACCTAGCTATAGAGAGAATTAGTGAATTGGAATATAGGTCAGAATAAACCAGACCAAGCAAAGCATGAAGAAACTAAAAGATGGTTGTGGCAAGAGACATAGAGGGTACACCAGGAACATCTGCTCTGTTTAATTAGAGCCCCAGAAAGAGAAGCTGGAGGAAATGGTACAGAGTCAACATGTGAAGAGATTACAGCTGAGATTTTTCCAGACTTGGTGAAGAGCATTAACTCATAGATGAAAGAGACGCCCAAATACCATGTAGGGTAAATAAAGAGAAGGAAGAAGGAATCGTAGCTTTGGGTGCCTTACAGAGAAGCCACTGGCATGATGATGAAGTGGCTCCACGTCATCCCCTGCCTCACTCTTCCCCACCCAGACCACATGGATCATGGAAACTGAGCCACCATCTCAAGAATCTGTACCTGGGGCACGGAATCCGTACCTTGGAATCCTCATTTTGAAAGTGCAATTGTATGGTTCTTCACTCTGAGTACTCCTGGGATAAGAAACTAGATTTTAGAAAAAAGGAGATAGGACAGGAAGAAAGATGGTCAACTCGATCACCATCCTGGTGACAGATGTGCACCAATAGGATATGGTGCAAGACGGGGGACTCGGGCTGGAAAGGTGAGTGGAGCCAGAGAGAAGGCACGGGAAGTTCACCGGGACCTGGGCTGTCTCCACACCAAGCCCAGAGCAACAAGCTCAACTCTCTCAGCCCCATAGTCCCATTTTACAACAAAGATTGTGGAGTTTCTCCCTCACTGTCCCCAGATGAAATTCAGAGATGTATATTTTAAACCTCTTACAGTTCCCTGACAGTGATAAAAGAGAAATAAAATAGACAACTTAAATAAAATAATCTGTATTTTAATAGATAAATACTCAGGCACAACCCACTAGAAGACATGATCTTCCAAATGGGTGACTAACTCTTGGTAAAAACTGGGACAAAACACAATACAATCTTCCCGTATTTCACGACAGTTGCGATCCTGAAATTCAGTGTTTAGTAAAAAAAAAAAAAAAGTAAAATGATGTTAGGTTTTAGGGGCTGAATGATGATAAACAGAATCGTACAATATGATTTAAATTTGGGATTATTAGACTTCTTTAACATGTTTAAACTGCAGGAGTTTTATGACTTAAAATTACTTAAAATCCAGTCCCATGGACATTTGAAAATCATGCAGGATATGTATGATTTCTGGCGGGACCATCTTGTCCATTGTAGAACATTCTATATCCCCACTCCACCCTCTGCAGATGCCACCTGGTCATTGTGGCACACACAAAATGCCTCCATGAATCTCCAAGCCTAGCTCCAGCTCTGCCCCTGTTGAGAACTCCTGGTCCAGGGTATGGCTGGGGCTGCAGGCCCTGTCACCTCTGTGGAGCTTTGATAAGGCTGTGGCTCCATGCGGTGGAGCAATGTGGGTCACAGCCTTGGAAAGAACAGTGTTTGTTGGCTTTTTCTTCGAACAGGACCCTGGAGATAGCTTGGGCAGCGCTTGGAAAGGGAAATCTCGGTCTATGGCCACGAGTCCGCCCCAGCCCACTGACAAAGAACGTGAAGCCAAGAAGGGCAGAGAAGGGCCTGATGCAAAAAGTGTCACTCCCTCACCCTTCCCCAGCGAGAGAAGGTGGCTTTGGTCATTTGGTCGTAAAGCACGTGCACAATGGCTGCCACGGACTGGAGTGTGCGTGGTGGGCTGACGACGGGGCCTGCCCCCCTAGAGTGCACAGCCTGGGTGTCACAGGGTGGAGGAGACAGACAGTAAACCAATAAACAAATAAGCACTTGGATGTGAACAATTAAAGGAAAGAGCAGGTGCTATGCGGTGGAGAATACATCAGAAGGGTTCAGCGGCCATTTAAAGCTAAGAAAGGAAGGTTGGGGGCAGCCATGTGAAGTTTCCATTCTCTCCCCAGGGTGACTTCTCAGGGGTGGGCAGAACCAAGGGCTTTGGGGGGTGGTCTCCGGCCAACTCTAACAGTGACGTGGCACTCACTGGGAACAGAGGGCACGTCTTTTCACAAAGAGAAGTTTGCAATTATGGGTGGAACAGGGTGAAGAGCTGGGCTGGAGAGGCTCAGAATGCAGAGCCAGGGAAGGCCAGGCTGGTTCATTACCAAAAGTATTGTGAAATTCCAGCAAATTTCAGCATTTTGGAAGGAAACCTCCTGAAGGCCCTCTCCCTTGGTAATATACCATCATGGAAATGAACCAGAAAAGATATGAAGTATTTAAAGAACTTCCCAACTTTTAAGTTAGACCCAGATGCTGTGAACTCATTCAAAGAAACTCCCGATCCTAACAAATTCTGACACCCCCCCATCCCATCCCCCCACTCCACCTTGCAGTAGTAAAGGAATGAATCACTCACTCCAAATGGGGCCTGGGCCCAGCCCCTGGCTGGCGGACTGTGGCCAGTTCCTTATGAAAGACGCCCTCGGTGTGAGGCACCCGGGGGCTGGCTGGGCCTGCCTGCGGGTGGGGAAAGGAGAACACGCAGCTGCCCCGCAGAGGAGCTGCCCCGCAGAGGAGCTGCCCCGCAGAGGAGCTGCCCCGCAGAGGAGCTGCCCCGCAGAGGAGCCGCCCCGCCGTATCGTAATGCCCGAGTATCCCAGGTCGTAGGTTCTTCAAAAGGCTAAAGGAAAGGAAATTTTTGAGGCTGTTGTTGTACCCCTTGCTTCCCACAACTCTGGAATTTTCTTTGCTGTAAAAGGATTTTCCTCACCAAGCTGTAACAATTTTTGAAAACAAGTTTAAAATGCCTATTAAAGAAAATTTGGAAAGTATATAAAAAGAAAAAAATAGTCAATTACGTATCTGTTTCCATTTCATCATCTGTCTATTGCAGTGGAGTGTACACTCCATAACCTCATCTCTTAACCACTCCCCATGACTTCATCACCTCCTACCTGTCTCCTGGTCGTTCATCAATCACACCTCCTGCCTCAGGACCTTTGCACTGGCTCCTTCCTCTGCCTGGAATGCATTTTCCCAGGCGTCTGCGTGGCTTACTCCCTCATCTCTAAGTCTTTGCTCATATGCCACCTTCTGGATGTTGCTGATCTTGACGGCTCTACTTAGAATTGCATCATTGGCCACTCCTGACCCCCTTGGGCTGCTGCACTTTGTCTTGTTTCTATAGCTCCAGCACTTTCTTCTAGTGTATAAGGTAATTTACTTATTTAGTACATTTATTGTTTACTGCCTGTCTTCCCTGCTATACTAAGCCCCCCCACGAGGGCGGGGATCGTCACTATTTTGTTCACAGGCACATCCCAAGCCTCTGGATGGTACTTATCACATAGCAGGTGCTCAATACATTTTTGCTTGGTAAATTAAATGAACGAAGACTGGCTAATATTTACTGACTACATGCTCTGTGCCAGGCACAGTTCCAAAGTACTTTACATTCTTTCAGTAACCCTTAAGGAAACTTTTAATAAACCCATTTTACAAACGAGAGGCTGAGCAACTTGCCTAAGATCACACAGCCAGTAAATGTCAGTGTCGGGATTCGAACCCAGGCAACCTGACACCAGAGCCCGCCACCTCAACCACATTGCCCCATTTGCTCCCTGTAGTTGCAATAAATGCCACAGTACTAGGCACATTTTAGTTATCATTACATTTTAGTTGAATGAATGACTGAATAACTACAAAATGAACAGAAATAACATTCTAGTTTCCCCATCTAAAGATCAGTACTGGCCAACACACAATCGATGGTTTCTCGTGACACTGTTCTATGTGTGAATTGCTTCCCTCTACCCTGGAGGGTTGGGAGCCCTTTGAGGATCTGATGCTATCGGACAGTATAAAACACAAGGGTGTGCATGCAGAGGACAGGTGGCATGTGGTTTCAGGGGGTCCATGGACGTTCCCTGCTCTATTGGGTCGGGGTTCTCCAGAGAAACAGAACCACAGGGGAGATCTGAGGGTACTTCAAAACATGGAATTAAAAGATAATATGAATCTTTCCATTAACTTTTTGAAGACGCTTTGTATGTCTATGTCTACATCTGCGTTAGTCAGAGCTCTTCAGAGAAGCAGAATCGATAGGATGTGTGTGTGTGTGTGTGTGTGTGTGTGTGTGTGTCTGTGTATACATGTATACACACATATCACAGTATATAGATATAAGAGAGAGGATTTATTCAGGGAATTAGCTCACACAATTACGGAGTCTGAGAAGCCAAAACAGGTGTGATCTCAGGTGAGGTCTGAGCCCCACAGGACACTCTGGAGCCTAAACTATGTCCCAGAGTTCATGCCACCTGGAAGCAAGGGGTCTGGGCTCTCACGCTCTGGACCACTCGGCTGTTGGAAAGGCTGCCCCAGCCGGATGTGAACTGCCAGGCACTTCTGGCTTTGAGGGGCATCTGGCTGAAGTGGCTCCAGCCGCATGAGGAAGTGTCAGGGAGAAGAGGGAAGGGGAGAAATCAAGGATGACACCCAGGTTATCTGCCGCCGAGTGGGTGGTGCTGCCGTTACCATGATGGGAAGACAGGGCAGGAGGAAGGGCTGAGCTTGTTACGCGTGAGATGCCTGCTAGACGGCCCAGGGGCAATGTCAAGTGACCGTGAGCATGAGTTGGGGGCCTGGGGAGGGGTTGGGCTGGAAGCACACATCTGGGAGTCATTGGGGGTGGCTGCTGTCTGAAGCCATGGGGCCATCTGCAGGTGACGGGTCAGATAAGTGACAGTGCCCCTTTTATTTAAGGACCCTACTTCCCCTTCCTGCCTCTCATTCTGCTCCAGCCACACTCCGGTGACTTCCAGAACGCCCATGCTCCAACCTGCCACAGGGCCTTGGCACGTGCTGTTCCTTCTGCTGGGAGCACTCCGCCTCTGCTCCTCGCTTAGTTAATTTCCACTCATGCTCTTGGCTCATGCATCACTTCCTCAGGGAGGTGTCTCTGACCTCCCTGGCCACACCAAGCCCCTTGTCTACCCTCTCCTGGGTAACAATGGCCGTAATTGACAGTTGACATCTATTTGTGTGATTTTGTGGGTTTTGCTTGCCATGGGGCTCCCAGTCCCCCCTCCTCCTGTGCCTGATGGGGCATCGTGCTTCCCATTGGCACCATCTGACTAGGTCTTTCTTGTCACAGGAGCTTGTCCATCGGCCCCTGATGGCTCTCGCCTATTTGTCCAGATTTGTTTCTCACCGAGATATTCTCTGCACTAAGCAGATCGAACTGTTTGCCCACCTGGAGCAGGCTGTGTGTGTTTCTGCCCTGTGCCTGAGTGGATGCCAGGTGACCCAATCAGCAGGAGTCCATGTCTGCATTGCTGACTGCTGGTGCCAGCATCCACCTCTAGGGGGTCCTTTCAAATGCACCTCCTCAGGGAGGATCTCCCCAGTCTTCCCACCTGCAAGTACCGTTTCTCTCCTCAGTGTTCGCTTGATGCTCTGTATGGCCCTAGAGCCCTTACCCGTTCTGCCCTTTTTGCATACTTCTAGGCAAATCTATCTGTGTTCTTTGACCCCTGAGGGCAGCAATCCAGCCTGGGTCCACCTCACTACGGCCTGGAGCAGAGCTGTGGGTGGAATCTGCTGGAACGGATGCTGTGTGCCTCTCTGTGTGTGTCTTCAACACAGAGCTCCAAAAGGGATAGCACTTCATCACGCAGCGCCCCACAAGTCCCCACTGTCAAGACAAAGGTACAAAACCTCAGCCTCAGCTTCCGGATGTAATGGGTCGCCTTGACCTTAGAAATTACTTCCGCAACCTCTGTGCTGTTTTGTTTTGGGTTTTTATCAGTGTGTTTTATCTAATATATTTTGAAAAATTTAGTAATTCCAGAAAACATCCCAGTTACACGTAAAAGAGTCAGCTGAAAATAGCTGAAAAGAATCATAATTTTTTTTACGCATGTAAAAGAAGTCTTTTAACATTTAGTGTTTTTTAAAAATTACAATAAAATACACATAACATAAAATTTGCCATTTTACCATTTTAAGCATACAGTTCAGCGGCATTAAGTGCATTCACATTGCTGTGCAGTCATCACCACCACCCAGCTCCAGAACTTTTTCATCTTCTCCAACTGAGACTCTGTAACCATTAAATACTAACTCCCCCCTCCTGCTCTCCCCTGCCTCTGGTAAACGCTACTCCACTTTTCTGTCTCTATGAATTTGACTGTTCTAGGCACTTCAAATGAATGAAATCATACAGAACTTGTCTTTCTGTGCCTGGCATAGTTCACTTAACAGAATGTCAAGATTCATCCATGTTGTAGTATGTGTCAGAATTACCTTCTTTTTACAAGATGAATAATAGTCCACTGTCTGTGTGCCACCGTATTGACTACACTTTCTTATTTTTTGTATTCTTGATGCTCTGGCATTTGGGTTCTTGAACCTGGAGAGACTCCCCGAGCAACCATGCTTTTAATATGCAAACCATCCAACCTATAACCCACACCCTCAACTATCTCCTTTATCACAAACTCTGCACCAAGCCAGTATTCCCCTGCCCTAAATCATCCCAGGACCAGGTACCAACCCAGAGCCTGCAGAAATTATTCAAACTACCCAATCTAAGCTTAGAGTCTCTATCCTCCTTGCTCAGTCCTTCCTGTGAAAATAAAGGCTCCGGGCCCTGCTCTCACCTCTCCCCTCCGGGCCAAACCTGGGGCTTCCCCACGTGGCCCTGCGTGGTGTGCCATGCTCCTATTTCTAGGATGAGCATAAACTTCTTCCTTCTTGACAATCATCTCCACGTCTGCATGTCTCATCACTCTTGATTAAAACAAATCTCGGGTACATTTGCACACAACTACTTTGTGTTTATCCATTCATCCATCGATGGACATTTGGGCTGTTTCTGCTTTTTGTCTGTTATTTTATAATGAAATATGTTAAGCACGCAAAAAGATGTAGCAAGTGTAATGAATATAAGGAATATTCATATACTGCCACCTGCCCTAAGAAACCAGAAGTTACAGCTTCTCCTGGAGCCCCAGTGAGGCAGGAAGCTAGACAGAGACAAGAGCTGGAGGAGGAAACCTGGTTATTCGCAAATGGGACAAACCAGTTCCCCAAGGATGTAGGCACGCACGTGTGCAAAAGTGGCCACAGGAGACAAAGACAATTCCAGACAGGGTGCCCCGCCCACCTTGGGCACCATTTGACTGGACCAGTGAGATCCCACCAGCTAGGGTGCCAATCACTTTAATCAATAGGAGAGACACTACACTCAGGGCTCAACCAATGACCAAATGACACGAATCCAACTAAGAGGACTTAAACTCCCAGGAATGTAACCGTGGGGGCTCTTGAGCCACTCTCTCACTTGAGCCTGCTCGATCCCCTCTGGAGCATATTCTTGCTTTGCTAAATAAAACTGCTCTTTGCTTCGTGTCTTGCCCAATTCTTTGTCTGAGACACCAAGAAACTGCATTTAGCCAGCAGAACCGGGAATTTCCTTTAACACCAGTGTGCCCTCCACCTGCCATGCCTTTCTTCCCCAAGGGGTTTGGTCTCCCCCAGTAGTGACATCCATCCCAGGCAGGATTGCAGCTTTTGCTACATGCACGTGGCCTCATAAGCAACATATGCTATTGTCTTGTATGGTTTTGAATTTTACAGAAATGGTCATATTTGATACATGCAGCAATGTGCTTTATTTCACTCAGCATTGATTTTGAGATTTATACATGTTGAGGCATGCAGCTTTAGTTCATTCATTTTACTTGGCTGTGTAATATTTCATTCTTTGAATGCACTGTATGTATCCATTCTCCTATTGTTGGGCATTCAGATTTTTTCAGTATTTTCCACTAAAACATGAACATTTCTGTGTGTGTGTGTGTGTGTGTGTGTGTGTGTGTGTGTGTGTGTGTGTGTGTGTGTCCATCTGTAGGGGGCAGACACAAGCAGGGAACTGAGGAACGAAGACATTCACATACACAGATATGGCCAAACTGTTCTCTACACTGAGATACCAGTTTACACCCTGACCAGCCAGGTATGAGGATTCATGCTGAGGGGGGAGCTGACTCTCAACCCGCACATCTACCCCCACACCAGACATCCTCTTGTTCACTGCTGTTCTCTCAGGAACTGCATCCTCGTGGGTGGTTTTGGCATTCAAGGGAGAATAGTTTCCTGGAGCTTCCTGCAATCGTGGATGAAGTGGTTTGGCCAGGATGTTTCTGGAGTGGAATCCCTTGTTTCTGCTGCAAGGAGCCCAAGAGGTGCATAAGACAGCAGAGGGAGCCCAGCTGCCCTCTGATACTGACTGCTTGCGAGAGAGTTTGCAGGGCCCCCATGAGGTCCCTAAGGTTGTCTGTAGATGGGATGCTGAACCCTACCTGCCCCTGCGAGTGAGACCCTACTAGGACGTGCCCCAGCCCTCATTCTGACCTGGAGTTTTGGCGTCCTGCTGCTCCCAGGAGAGAATTGTTCCATCAGTTTGAGGCAGTAGCCTCAGCAGATTTGTAGGCATCAAACAAACAAAAAACATTTGCCTAATAACGTGCTTGTAGTGAAGAGTTTTTGTGCTTGTGTGCTCTGACAATGCAAAGTGTTTCGGCAAAGAGGAGGCAAATTTGTTTGAAATTAGGATATTCGAAGTAACTAGTCAACTCAGGCCTTTTGATATTGCTTTAAGAAATCTGTTTTGCTCATAAAATCATGTCTCTGCTGTTTGCCCCATTCAGTGAGCATTTATTGCAATTTTCAGATAGCGACTTCTTCCACTCTACCTTCTGTAATTCAAAACAGGAATCTTTAAGTCCTCAGAAAATTGTTTTCATAATATTCTAAAGTGAAAATACTGGCAAATATGTACTTTTGAGAACAAGTGTAAATTTAAAATTCAGGACTAAAGAAACCTTTTATGTGCGATCTTGTCTATACTGTAAATCACAAAGTGTTTTATTCTCTATTCTTTGAGCACATCTCAATTGCCCTGTGTTTCCATGAGACTGGAATTGCTGGGTAGGGGGTTGGGATGGGCTCACAGGCTGCTCTATGTGCCTTGTATTGCTTTGAGCATTTGCTTGAATGGCTCACACTACCCCAGGCCTCACCAGCCTGTGGGCACAAAGAATAATGCAGTAATAGCTGGGATGGATTCTTGCCCCATCCTTGTTTGGAGTCTCACCTCCCTGCAAAGTTCTCTCAGTCCACCCAAATATTAGTGGGTGTCCCACCCACACTCTTGCCCAAGCAGCTACCAGCTGGCATCTGCCAAGCACCAACACCGTGGATACTTGGCCCACCAGCACCTGCATCTGCTGGACCAGGCCGTCCCTTCCCTTGGCCCAACCTCTGGCTTCTGCCCTCCAAGGGCTCAGGAGGCAGGTGGGGGAGAGGGCCCGTCTCCATGGTTTGCTGAAGGGGTCAGGTTGTGCCAATGCCCTCCATGCCTGGACGGTTTCCAAGGACAGCTTTTTCAGGTTTCATTCACGGGTCCCTCTGAGATCCAGACGTGTCCAGGCAGGGCAGGGGACTGTGTTACAATCTTGGTTGTTAATGGATCAGCCTCTCCTGCCTGCTGCTAGCCCCATTCCTCTAGTCAACAGACTTCTGGGGCTGCCTCCCCATTTGGTGGAAACACGCACTCACCGTACTTGGAACAGAAGTTTCCTCACGGCCAGAAATGCACGTCTCCTTGTTAACCGTATCCCTAAGGCTGGTGCATCATCGCGATGCTGCTTACTGTTGGGTGCAGCTGAGAACGGGCTCTGCAGGCGTGGGGGAGAAAGCGGGCAGGGGCCACCTTCAAGGTCAGGAGAAGGTGAGCACGTGAGAACTGAAGTCTCCAGACTTCTTCCAGCCTTAGTTATCCAACCAGGGAAAGACTGGGTTGTACTAGTTGACCTCTAAGGACACGTTAAGCTCTTTAAACTGTTAGGAGATGGAATAAAATCTTGTTTATTATTTATTTGTTTGTTCAAAAACACTGGTTAGCGAATAGATTGGATAAACGTCTGAGACGCCTCTTTCTGGTGACTTCGTCGGGAAGGCTCATCCACTTCCAGCTTTCTTCTCTGCTAACGTGTCCCTGGTTACGAGTTTCCTTACAAGTGTCGCCTTAGGTGCATCCCACAAGTTTTGATAGGCAGCATTTTCATACTCTTCAGTTCTATGTATTTTAAAATTTTCTTTATTTCTCAACTGACTCATGAATGATTCAGAGGCCTATGGTAAAGCTATTTATTTTATTATTACTATTTTTTGTGGTGGCTGTCCGATACAAGGATCTAGCCCTGGGCCTTGGTGTTGTCAGCGCCTTGCTCTAACCAACTGAGCTCGCCGGCCAGCCCTAACCTTCCACTAAGTTATAAAATCAAATCTATCTCTGTTTGACTATCGGTTTCACTGGGAAAACAAAACTGAAGCTTCACCCATCAGAAACCGCCAACTAACCTCTAGCTGGAGACTTTCCACTTGAATCAAATAGTTTCTTTGTCTTGCTTCCTCGAACACCTTATAAAAGTTTTCCCCTGTGGCCCCTTGGTGGAGCCCTGAACTGCTTGTAGCCTGGTGCAGCCTGATTTATGAATCACTAAAGGCTCAAACACACTCGTTAAAGTTTTAATGCACCTAAGTTTACTTTTAACACACCCAACAGGAATGAGTGAGCATGTCCAAGACATTATGTGAGCTCCCGGGGCAGCTGTATTTAAGACAACCCCAGACTGGAAACAGCCCAAATGTCCTTCCTCAGGAGAAAGGATAAATAGTGTGGATTATTCACAAAGTGGAAACAAAAGGATGACTGAGACACACACAACAAGGTGGATGAATCAAGAGACAGATGTTGAAGCAAAGGAGCCCCACACGAGAACACAGCCTGTGACCTTCCGTGTGTGTAAAGCACCAGAACAGCCAGGTCTAGTTCAGGGTGAGAGAAGAAAACCAGCGATCCCCTTGGACGGGGACAGGTACAGCGACCAGGAGGGGACAACAGGAGACCTCGGGGTGCTGCCCGGTTTCCATATCTTGGTCTGGGTGGTATGGACGTGTGTAAAAATTGATTGTACTAAACACCTAAAATTTGAACACTTTATTGTATGTGAGTTACACTCAGTAGAAAAAGAAAGAAGTGGGGGGTGGGGGGGCCCACACACTGCTCTTTAAAGAGTGCATTTCTTACACAGCAAAAACAGTCTTGAAATTTTCATCTAATTTTCCTCAATCTTTCCTGCCCCTCCTCCTCCTTTCTCTCTCCCCCCAACCCCTACCAGAAGCCTGGAAGTTTCTGTGATTGCCTTGGGGAGGGAGTGTGACTGCAGCCAGAGAGGCTGGGGTGGGGGTCTGGGGTGGGTGAAGGACCCCAGGCATAGAAAGAGATCTGCGAGAAAACTGACAAGCAGGAAAAGGAAAGCTTCTCCACCTCCAAAGTAGATTCCGTGGACTAAGGGTAGGAGGAAGGACGGGACGATGAACCTGCCCAAGAAAGCCCCCTCCTCCCGGGCCAGCATTGGGAAGGAGAAGGTAAAGCATGAGTAAGGGGATCCCGGTGCCACAGAGTATGTGCAGGGGGACGCAGCTGCCCACCTCACATGCCTGGGCCGAGGGGAAAAGGCTGCCAAGAGCCTTGGCTCCCACTGACTTGCCCTTAGAACTGTGACTCCAGGGTCAGACCCAGCCTTGTGACAGCACAGCTACTTGATAGGAAGAAGATTCAGCCTCTCCGTGTCAAAGGACTGCAGAGCCAAGGCAGGAGCAAGGCTGGTCTGTGCCCATAAGAGAGGGGGTCAAAGGCAGCTGCCAGCTGAAGGGAACTGAGTAACGGTGGGTTCTGTGACCAGCTGTGTTAATGAGGAAGCCCTTGACCACAGCCAAGGATCTGATCAGTCCTAGCTCGGCCTCTCCAGGTATTAAGTGTTGTATAGTAAAGAACCTGACTGGTCTTGCCCCTGGTTGGCAGGAGTGACATTTGAAGAATTCCCAAGTAATAAGAGTGTTTTTGTTATTCATGAGCCCCTGGGATCACACCTGAGTTTTTGCTAATGGGTTGATTCAAAATGGGCTCCTAGAGAGCCTCTGGATGGGTGACCAGGCCCCAAAGACCACCATGTGATTGGAAGGTTGGGGCTTTGTGATTTTGGGGAGGGAAGAGGGGGCGGGAGACTGAGTCCAGCTACCAGCCCCTTGATTCAATCAATCACACCTACATAATGAAACCCCGAAAAGAACTCTGCACACCAAAGCTCAGCGCAGATTCCTGGTTGGTGAACACGTGGGTGAGCTGTGAAGGTGAGGCGCCCACCTGACTCCACAGGACAGGGCATGGGAGCTCTGTGTGCTGGACCCTTCCAGAACTTCCCCTATGTGTCTCTTCACCTGGGTGGCCCTGATCAGAACCCTTTATAATAAAACTGTAATCATAAGTGTAGCACTTTCCCGAGGTCTGTGAGTTGTTCTAGCAAATTATCAAAACTGAGAGGTCATGGGACCCCCCCTGATTTTGCAGCTGGCATCTGAAGTGGGGGCAGTCTTGTTGGGAGCCGTGTCCCTAAACCTGTGGAATCTGACACTAACTCCAGGTGGCGGTGTCAGAACTGAATTGCCATACAACAGTTTGGGTTGAAACAGAATGTTAAGAAACCTCATGCAACTGAGCAGAAATGTGCTTGAGAGGAAGATCGCAAATCTGTCTGGGAAACAGTTTTAACCCAGGGCAATTTAAGACTGAGAATAGGGAATATGAAGCATACCAAAACAATAGCATTTGTATTTTTGTGTTAAGTTCAGAAATATAAACCTTTGTTATTTTAAGAACTTATAAAGTTTAAGAGAATTTGACATACTTGAGTGTTAATATCAGACTTGGGATTCTAATTTTACATGGGTTCTTGAGTCATTGATTTCCACCTGTGATTGCAAGTTGAAATCTTACTAAGTTGGTAAACAGTTTTTGAATATTTAAAAATCACCATAATTGCACATTTAATATATCTGATTTGTAAGAATCACACAAGGACTTGGGAAGATTTGTTAGTCAGATAATTGGAAAATTTAGAAAACTGAATATAATAAACTTTGATTGCAACTTAAAATGTTTAAGGGAGTTTAATTAACTAAGTAGGTAAATGGTACAAACATTAATCAAAGTTCTCCTTAAAAATGATTGTTAAAATTTGTTGGATCTATTCATAGAATAAGATTTGTAAGTTGCTTTTAAAAGCTCAGGATGGAGGCAGGGGAACGGGAGTTGCTGTTCAGTGGGTAGAAAGTTTCAGTTACACAAGGTGAGTAAGTTCCAGAGAGCTGCTGCACGACACTGTGCCTGTAGTTAACAGGACTGGACTGTACACTTAGAAATTTGTGAAGAGAGTAGATCCCATGTTCTTACTACCAAAAAAAAAAAAAAGGTGGGAGAAAAAAAACCCAAGGAAGAATTAAGGCTTAAAAACCAACTTTAAAAACCAAACTATTTCTGAAAAGTCTTTTCTCTGCTCAAAAGCTACCCTCAACCCTGGACTGCATTCCAGCAGGGACCCTGCTCTCCATGGGGCCTTCCTGTGATAGAAAGCAGGGCGGATCCGAGGCCAAGCGTGCTGGCACACACTAGAGTTTGAAGGGGATTTGTAATACCAAAATAAAACAAAACCAAATCCTTGAAGCTGGACCTGAAGGAGGCTGACCTGGCTGCCACCTGTCCCGACCACGGCCTGGACAAATGGGCTAGTGGCCATGGCAGGTGGTGGCCAGGAGGGGGCGATGTGAGTCCCAGACCCAGGCTCCGGGCACTAAACAAGTCCCCAAACCCCGGGATCGGCTGAGTGATCCCAGGGCGGATAGAGGCTGAAACTGTAAATGGAAATGACTTACAAAAACAAACAAAGCAGGTTCTAGTTACTTCTCACTTGAGCTGTGGCCTGAGAATTCCACCCACGGCCCTGTTTCTCCCAGGGCTTGAGGGGGACTCAGGGGCAGCCTGGGAGCTCATCTCGCTGGCCAGAGAGGTGCTCAGGGCGGGGCCAGCAGCAAACCTGTGTCCCCTCCTATCCCCTTCCTTTACTTTCTCTTTCCTTTACTTCTCTCCTCTTCTCTGCCTTACTTTTTTTTTTTTTTTTTTTCTTGCTACAGCCTCCTCCCTACTGCTGGTGGCTTCCCCGAGGAGTCACTGGCCATGTCTTTCCTGGCCCCCAAGGCACGTGGGTCTACCCATCATCACTCTCCTCCAAGCTCCAGAGGCCACAAAGGCTGGGGCGGGGTCTGTGTGCCACATCGATGCTCCCCCATGGGACCCCTCCCCACAGAGCTCAGGCACTGCCTGGTCCACGGCGGCGCTGAACTAAGGCAGAAGCAGCTGAGGCCGTCTCTGGAGACAGGTGGTGCGGGATGTCATCAAGACCCCATCTGGGAAAACAAAACAGTCCCACGATGTCTCTGTTATGTGACCCAGAATCAGGGCATGTGATGGGAGAGAGGGGTGTGGGGCTCTCTTGGGGCACAGGACTATCTGGAAGGCGCCGGTCACATGCCGAATGCTGGAAGATCAGGACTCGCCGCGGCAGCTCAGATCTGACTGTTGCTGTCGGCTGGGCTGACGGTCCCTATGGTGTGCTTGGAGAATCATGACACTTCTCCGCCAGCCCGCCACTCAGTGTTGGAAATGATCCCTTCTCTCATTTCCGTTCCTATCTCGTTCTGTAACTTAAAGCTTTCATCAAGAAATAGGACTTTATTCTGGAACAATGGCTCCTGGGTAACTGCTGATCTGAGTGTTTTGGACTCCGTGGTTATGTTTTCATTCCTGCAGTCATCACCTGGGTCTGTTCATGCAGCATTTGCCTGGACAAATTTGCTAGCAGCTTTGGGCTTGGAAGTTCTCCCCCAGCAGCCATCAGGCCAGTCTGCAGCGACCTGGGAGTCACCGAAGTGTCCCAGCCCCCATGCCTTGCAGCCTCTGTGAAAAACAAGTGGGAGCATGCACTGACCACCCTGGCCTTTAGAGCCTCCTGTCTGCTTGATATTGCCTTCTGTGATTCGCAGAAAAAGCCCCCCAAAGATATTCTCATTCTAATCCCTGGAACCTGTGAATGTACCTGAGACTTTGCTGATGTGATTACATTAAGGTTCTCGGGATTAAGGGAGATTATCCTAGATTATCCAAGTGGGCCCTGAATGTAACAAGTGTCCTTCTAAGAGGGAGGCCGAGGGAGATTTGAGGGCTGTGAGCACCGAAGCAAGAAGCTGCGCTGCCGAATGCAAGGAAAACTGCTCTAGAAACTGGAAAAGGAAACGGATTCTCCCCTGGAGGCTCTGGAGGGTGCAAGGCCCTGCTGCCACCTCGCTTGCAGCCCAGTGAGACCGATGTTGGAACTCCGTGCTCCAGGCAGTAAGAGAAGAAATGTGTGAGCCCCACGTTGGTGGTAGCTGTTACAGCAGCCACAGGAGGCGGGCACACCTGCCCAGCCCAGAGCCCCTGCTCTCAGCTCACCCCGGTGCCTGAGCTCCCGCTCTGAGGCTCGTGGCCTTTGCTGACCTCTGGGCCAAGCCATTGTCTTCCCCAGCACGTCGCATGTCTTACTGTTTGTCCCTGATCATCTGTGCTGGTTCCTGAACTTGACGATGATGCCCTCCCCTGGGTGCCCTGCAGAATTTCCCTCTTAGTGCCCTCCTTGGGGTCTTCGTCTCCCGGACACACAGAAGCAGCCAGAGACACGCCAGCAGGTCCTGAACCCACAGTGGCAGCTATTCCTCCAGCTTGAGTGAGCCACTGGTGCGGGTGGGACGTGAAGCTTGGGATGGCTGATGCACAAAGAGAACCCCCCCATCACCAGAGAGTGAGAGGCCCCACCACACCCCCAAGGCTGCAGTGTGGGGACATCTTCCCCACCTGGCAGTTTCCCTTATCCATAGGCAAGTGTTGACTGAGTCTCTTTTGGTCAGGGTCCCAACAGGAAACGGACTTCAGTAAGTGATTGGATGAGTTTTCTCCAGAGACTATTCACACGGTGAGGCCAGGTCAGGAAAGCTACACGGGAAGAGGCAATGTCCAGGCAAGACACAGCAGGGAGCTGGCACCTGCTCCGAGCCTGGAGGCTGGAACCCAGAGACGTGGCTGTGGCCTCCCACACAGGCATGGAACCAGTGCCACAACCCTCTCCTGTCTGGCTTTTCATCTCCTGCCAGTGCCCCCACAGACTGAGCCAGGAGGCTAGGGACCCACTGGTGTCTGCCACACAGGGGAGGGGACCCGCCGATGGCTGCCATGCAGGGGAGGGGGCCTGGTGATGCCCACTACAGGTTCATTCCCTGGTGTGCAGAGCAGGGTGCAGAGGAGTGGAGAGTGTTTCTCAAGGTCGAAAAGGAACATATTCAGCACTAAAATCATTTACTCATTCATTTATTCATTAAACAAACATTAACTGTCTTTTATGCACCACGTGGTGTGTGCAAGCCCGGTTCTGTTCTCTTAGGAAGTGACATGATAGGTCAAAGCAAGAGACTGGAGTCAGGTGACCTGGGCTCAGATCTGGGCTTGACCACCTTCAGGCTGTGTGACCTTGGGCAAGTTACTTGGCCTCTCTGTGCCTCAAATAATAAGAGCACGTACCTTGGCTCCAGCAAGGTAGGAGGAAGACATGAGATGAGGCAGGAGCGGTGCTCAGCATGGTGTCTGGCACGTGGTAGGCTCAGAGCCACTCAGCAAAGGTCAAGCATACTGGTGGAGACAGAAATCAGTACCACTAGGGAGGGGTGTGAAGAGGACCACGTCTGCCTGCGTGCATGTCGGGTGGGGAGCACCTAAGAAAACACAAAAACTGAGCTTCATGGGGGAGAAAAGGCAGTGAAGACAATACAAGTGGTAAAGGGAGGTGTGCTGGCCCAGGGGCACTGGCTATGCTCCAGATGACACATGCAAGTGCAGGTGGCCTCTCTCCTGCTCCATCCTCAGGAGATTCGCCTTCTCCTGCCTGTTTGGGGGGCCTGGTCTGTGGTTCCCAGGACCCAAAGCCATTGCCACAGGCCCTCCTCATGGGTGATGCTGTGGATTGAACATCCCCCCAAAACTCACTGAAGCTTGACCCCCATTGTAACCACACTAAGAGGGTGGGAAATCCAATTATGGTGTTGAAAGGTGGGGCCTTTAAGAGGTGATTAGACTGTGAGGACGGTGCCCTCGTGAGTGGATCGATCCATTCATGGAGTTGTGGGCGTGGCACCGATGGCTTTATAAGGAGGGCGAGTGAGAACGTTACTGTCTCTTGCTTTGGCTATTCCTTGCCACGTGACACCCTGCGCTGCCCTCACCAGATGTGCCCCCTGGAGCATGCACTTCGCAACCTCCAAAACTGTGAGAAATAAATTTCCTTTCTTCATAAATCAGCCAGTTTCAGGCTTTCTGTTATAAGCAACAGACACAGACTAATACAGGTGGGCGGCTGGTAGGATGACTTGCGAGCAGCCAGATGTCCAGCAGGTGAGCATCCCTCAGTCCCAGGTATGCAGGTCACAGTCAAGCTGCTGGCTGTCTCCTCTGCTCTGGTGTTGCAGAAAGGCCAATTCTGTGGGGAGGCTGGGGGTGTGCTGGAGCTGAGGTGGTGCTTCCCCCCTGCTGGCTGCTGTCATGGGTGGCGTTGCTGCCTCAGACCCACCTCCTGCAGCTACTGCTGGTATGCATCCTAGTGGCAGTGGCTGTGGCTTGCAAGAGAATGAGCTGCAGGCCTCTCTGTGAGTCTGCAGGTGGCCACACCCGGGGCCTGCCATGGGGACTGTCGATGTTTTTCTTTGCCTACCTCTTCCAACGTGGCCCTCCTTTGTGGACTTCCTTGCAGTGGTGGAATGGATTGCACACTGGGCCAGGCCATCGAGGTGACTATCATCACCTGTCACTACCAGTGGGCCACATACTGCTGGGGTCCTGGGCTACTGAACCCCAGACTGGTACCCCCTGCACCTCACCATCTCCACCCCCTCTTCCTGTACTCTTGGCAGGTGTGGTCTGGGTTCCCGTGGTGCCTCAGAGACACCTGTGTTGGACTGGGGGAGACAGCCCAACATCTCACAACCAACCCCACCTGCCAAGCCAATCCACTTGGCAGTTAAGGTGAAGTTCGTGGTAAACCAGGTATGTCCATGGGATGCCTCCAGTCCAGAGGCCTCCGAGGAGGGGGTGGGTGCAAGACAGTCTGCGGGATATGGGGAGAAATATAAGACCTCCCATTTACATTTACTTTTAGCTCATTCTTTTAAACTTCCATTCCTTAAATATCATGTATGTAATATTTAATATATTAGAACAGGAATGAATATATGTTTATAAATAAACAAAATGGTGATGGTAGTGCTTTAAACTCTTTATTTATGAAGACAATGAGTGAAGAAAGTTTTTACTCCATTCATCTAATCAACAAGCATTTGTTGATCATCTGCAGTGTGCTCAGTGCTGTGGGAATTTTTTAAAAAGAGAGCGCAGGGAACGGTCTTCAGCAGCAAGGTTAGAAGTGCTGACTCTGAATAGCAAATGGGGGAAACGTTTGTGGCTCATAACACAGATGAGAATGTAAAGGTCATCTACCTATCAACAAGAAAATGACCAACAGCCTAACTGGGGGGAATGGGCGGGAGAGATTCACAGAAGCGAGCTGCGAGGGACCATTACACTTGTTGAAAGAGGCTCACTTCTCCCCAGAGAGCTGCATGTTGAAAAAGCGCAAGTGTGAAAAGACGACGTGCTGATGGGGGCGGGTGGCGGTGCATTGCAGCAGCTCCAGAAGCACACACACACCCCCTCCAGCTGGGCCACTCAGCTTCTGGGGACTTACCTACAAATATACTCAACCTGTGGAAAATTAATTACATACATCCTTACGGTGGAGATCTACTTGGACTTAAAGAAGAATCAGGAAGTTCTGTAGGTACTGATACGGAATGAGTTTCAAGAAAAATTATTAAAGGAAATGGCTAGGAGCTACAATTTGTTCAAAAAAGAAAGAAGAAGAAAAAAAAAATATATATATATATATATATATATACATGTAGACAAATCCTTGGAAGGCAGGGTGCAGGTGGGAGCAGTGGGGCAAAGCCTTCTTTTGCAACAGACCCCTGGCTAGGTCAAGGCCCAGGCTGGGATCCAGAGAGCCACATTAAGGTCTCCAGACCCAGTTTCCTTGTTGGGAAAAAGCCCCTCTCACCCCTTAAGCCCCTGGGGTTGCTGGAGGGTTCAAGTTGGGTTGGGTTCAAGTTGGAGGGTTCAAGTTGGGTTGGGTTCAAGTTGACTTAAACCCAATAGCTCATGCTGTCACCTGTTGGAGCTTGTCTGGGAGCCAGGCTCTCTGCTCCGGGCTTCACAAATACTATCTCCAGGAAACCTTGCAATCGTCCCATGAGAGGGCTAAGTTTTTGCATCTCGATTTCCAGGTGCTGAAAGGGAGGTTTAAAAAGGTTAAATAATCGGCCCCCAGTCACATGGTGACAAAGCAAGATTCCACCCAGGCATGTCCGTCCAGGCTGAGTCACATTCCTTTTCTTGTGGGCTGTAAACAGCAAACGCAGGTCAGGCTGGTGTTCTGCCATGCATCATGAAGCCCCTGCTCACACAGCTCCTGAACCCACCTCGGGGGTCCCCAAAGCACCAGTTCCCGAGGGAGCTGCTGCCTCACATGCACTCCTTGTCCCCATAGCCGAAACTGGCTGCCCTTCGTTCGTCTTTCCCATGCCTCGGGAACAACATGCATAACCACTATGCACTTGGAGGCAGCGTGGGCTCCAAGCCATGCTGGACAGTGACAGGACAAGGGGAGGTGGCCGCTGGCACCAAGAGGGGAGGAGGGAGGCCGATGCACACCCTCGGAGCAGAGAAGCCCCCTCGCTCTCCTGGAATGGTCCTCATAAAAGGGGAAGAAGTCCACAGCTACCCCCGTGCCCCATCAGGGCTCAAACGCTGTCCCCTCCCAGCTAGCCCGATGCCCTGAGTCGACAGACAGCCGGGAATGTGGGTGAGCGGAGCAAATCTACAAATAATCCTTCTCTAGTTAACAACTCCAACCCTCACCTTGACTTTTTCTCCCCTCAGAGCTGCTGGCAGGCAGCAAGACTGGGATTCCAGAACCTCTCACTCTAGGGAGGGATGCCAGGAAGCTTTAAATTGCCCTTTGGGGGCAGCAGGCAGAAGAGGGGACAATTCACAGCAGGAACAGTCATGGGGACTGAGTACCAGCCATGGTCTGGAGATACTCTCTACCCTGAGGGGACAGGGTTTTGGAACTCAGCAGCCAGGCTGAGAGCCGTCACCCACAGGGTCTCCCCAGAGAACATCCCCAGGGAGAGGATGGGCTGCCGAAGAGCCTGGAGAAGGGGGCAAGGTTTGCAACTCACCTGCTCTCCGTCGGCCTCTTGACCACCTGGTGGATGGCAGAGCCCCCGCTGGCTGCATATTACAGGCACAGTGGGGGATGGCTTGGTCCTGATTCAAAGGCTAATGCACACCCCACCCCACCTTCAGGCTTACACACACACCTTACATATCCACTAATAACTAGATAAAAATTATTTTGACTAAAACCAAATAACCTTGGAACTTAGAAAGCTAAAGAAGAATAAGACAACCAAGAGCAAAGATAACTGTCTATCAAGGCAAACAAATTTTATAATTTTCTGCAAACTTAACCTTTTGCAACTTCCTTTTATTTCCCCAGCTGTTTCAGGTGCTCTGCTGGGTATGGCCAAGAAAGCTCGATGTGCTGTCTGAGTCTGGAATGCTGGGGAAGACAGACTCTTGGGCAGAGGTTAGCATGCCTGAGGTTTGCAGCAACAGCCTGGGGGAGTGAGACCCCCTAGGAAGTGAGGGAAGCACATGCAGGAGGAGGGTCTCTGCCAACAGAGCTGGACCTCTACCACAGCCCCACGTGTGCCACCTCTCCTCCTGCTTCTCCTTCATTTGGGGTGTCCTTCATTCAGGGTGGCCTGAGCCAGGAGGGAGGGGGCTCACATTTCCCACCAACCCCTGTGTTCATGGCAATCACAAGCCAGGCTTTAAATATCACTCTCTGCATATTGATAATGCAGAAAAAGCATTTGACAAGATTGAACACCCATTCATGATAAAAACTCATCAAACCAGGGACAGAAGGGAGCATCCTTAACCTCCTAAGGGCATCTTTGGGCCAGGGGTGTGGGGAAAAACCAAGCACAATTAACATCATACTTAATGGTAGAAGACTGAATGCTTCGCCCTGAAGACAGGGAACCAGGCAAGGATGTCCATTCACCACTGGAGGCACTAGCCACTGCAGTAAGGCAAGAAAAAGAAATAAAAGACACCAGATTGACAAGGAAGAAATCAAACTGTCACTATTTGCATCCAAAATGATTGTTTATACCCATGCTCCTGGACTTATGATGGGGTTACATCCTGATAAACCCATCGTAAGTTGAAAATATCATAAGTTGGAGATATATTTAATGCACCTAACCCACCAGACATCATTACTTCTCCTAGCCTACCTTAAACATGCTCAGAACACTTACGTTAGCCTACAGTTGGGCAAGGTCATCAAACACAAAGCTTATTTTGTAATAAAGTGTTGACTAGCTCGTCTAACTTACTGAACACTGTAGTGAAAGTGAAAAACAATGGTTGCGTGAGTTCTCGGAGTGAGGGTTCTACTGAATATGTATCACTTTTTCATCATCGTAAAGTCAAAACCATTGTAAATTGGGGACTGGCTGTACAGAAAACACAAAACCCCTCCTAGAACTAATGAAGGAGTTTACCAAGGTCACAGACACAAGGTCAACATACAAAAGTCAATTGCATTTCTATGCTAGCAATAAACAATTGGAAAGCAAAAAATTTTTTATAAAGTGCTATTCACAATAACTCCAAAAAAGAAAATACTTGGGGATAAATCTAACAAAATATGTGCAGGTTCTTGTATGCTGAAACTATAAAATGCAGATGAAAGAATCAATGAAGGCCTAAATAAATGGGCAGAAATACCATGTTTATGGAATGAGAGCTCAATGTACTGTAATTAAGATGTCAGTTCTCCCAAGTTCTCCTGGTCTCTTAACTTTGATCCTGGCCAACCCAGCACCTTCCCAGAGGGGCTGGCAAGGCCTGGTTCCATCAGGTGGCCATGGAGCAGAACCTCAGCAACAGAGGTTTTGGTTTGTAATGACAGTAGGACGTGCTCTTTGGGGGGAAAAATCAAATAGTAGGTAAATGTATAAAGTTAAAAATTCCAAGTTCTTTCTGAAAACTTCCCTCATCTGATACTCACCAGGGGAACCACTGCTAGCAAGCAGCTCAGCATGCATAAAAAGGCCTAAAGGCAAGAACCCTGGAATCCTACTGAATTAAAGTCCCAGCTCCATCACTTATTGGCTGTGTGACTTTGCCAACTTTCTCCCCCTCTCTGAGCCTTAGTTTTCTCACGCGTAAAATGAGGATTAAGTTTAATACTGCACATTAAGTCCTCATCACGTAAAAGCGCCAATAGAAGTTAGCTGTATTCATAAGGCTTATACTATATTCAAGAAGTTTGTTATTTTTACTACTGTGAAAATAAGCGAAGACTAGCCATATGAGAACAGGCAAAGGCTGTTCATTCAGAATTTATCAGAGCAAGGGAGTCAGCCGCGGTCACTTGCTTGGCAGATGCAAAGGCAGGTGGAGGCGTGAGGAAGCTTTGTGGTCGGAAAAGGGGAAGGGTCAGGTGCACCCGAGGGAGGCCGAGCTGTGGGTGGGCTCGTTAGTCACGCGTCCTGTGTGACTGGTTAGGGGAGCAGATGTGGCCTTCTCCCGTTGGTCCTAAATCGGAAGGGGGACAAAACTCGGGGAAACCTGCTGTTGGGGCCCATTGCTGCAGAGGCGGGGGTTCAGTTTCCTGCGCTGGTTGCCGCAGGTGGTGCGAGATCCATTTCCACGTGTGGTCCGGCCTTTGTCCGTCTGTACATTCGCCCTCCCTGTCCACGCTGCCTGGGTTTCCCGGTGCTCTGCTCCTTTCTGTCCCCGTACGTGGTGCCGGAGCGCCCCGGGGCTGTCCCCAGCCGGGTTCCCGGTGCTGCGCCACCCTCTGCCTCTGCACCGCACCCAGCTTTGCGCGCTCCCCGGCGTCCTCCCTGCGGGGGCAACGTCTACCTGCTGCGGCCCCAGCTCGGGGGCCCGGACGCGCCCGCGTCGCCAGGGGTCGCTGCGGCCGCCTCGTGGCGCAGGCGCTGTCCCCGCGCCTGGGCGGAGCCGGCGCGCTCGTCTCTACCTGCGCGCCCAGGTGAGCTGCCGCTGCGGCGCTCGGCCTCTGTGGCTTCCTCCTCCTCGAGCTGCTTTCTGCATCTGGACCCTGGAGTCCTGTCTGGGCTCGAGTAGTTCCAGCTCCATTATGTCTGGGCCGTGGCGGCTGGTTTTCTCCGGTTGCATGAAACGATTGAGCCCGGCCCTCCCGCGGGGGGCGGCGGGACAGGACTCTCCGGGATGCCCCGGGGTCCGGGCGCCCGGGGTGTGCCCTGCCCCGGCAGAGGACATGAGCAACCGGAGGGGGGCGCGGAGCGGGGCCGGGCGCTGAGGACCTCGTGTCCTGCCAGGGCCGCCACTGGGACCCGAGCCCGCGTGCTCCCCCACTGCACAGGGACAAACGCAGCCGGTGACCTGCGGCTCCCCCCTCTCCCAGCCCCACCCCTGGGTAAGAGCCCTGCCTGGGTCAGGTGAATCTCACCTGGCTCCGGGCCTGTCTTGGGGCGCACAGGCCTGAGGGGCCGGGATGATTCTTGGCTGTGCAGGGGAGTGAAATGTGCCTTCAGATGGAAGTTTACGCCCTTTTCAGTTTTCAACTCTGGATTCACTCAAGCGGGAGAGCCTGCCCAACCCTTGCTGAAATCTTAAAAATCGAAGAAAAATCAGGCCTGGGCTCAGAGCTCCCGGCAGACAAAGGTATCCAGAGAGAACATCGTCAAGTTTGCTTTGTTTTTACAGGGCGTGTTTCTGCAGTTTCCTTCTATTTGTGGTGAGTGATACTGGTTGTCCTGTAATGATCGTTGATATAAAGATCCCGTGGAAGAGAAATTATTTAGAAGTTAGTTAACCGACTGTGGAAAGCATGAATTAAATAATAGTACAAGTGACCTGAAGATATGGAAGTCAGAAAGGCAGGTAGAGGAGAGAAGTTTGGAGAATATTGCTCTGAGGCCAGGCAGTGATCACCCTCTGGGTCAGCAACTCGTTATTTTATGACTGTGTCCTGTTTGGGGTCTGTCCTGATGCCTTGAACCCGGGCCTAGAGGATTTTGGAAACCCTGAATGTGTGTTAATTTATTAAGTATGTGCAAGGCGCTTTCTTTGTGGCCAGGCACTGTTCTAAGTGCCTTACTAATGCTATTCCATTTCATTCTCACACACTGTGACAGCAGTCCAATGTCCCTGCTTTACAGATGAGGAAACTGAGGCACAGTGAAGTTAACAGCCCCACGATCAGCCAGCCAATAAGTGGCAGAGCCGGGGTCTGAGCCCAGGCTGGCTGGCTCCCACCATGTCCCAGCTCCCTGGCCCTCTCCCTCAGCAGCCCAGTGTCCACCCTGCAGTTTTGTCCCCTTGTAGCCTTTGCAAAGTGCATTTCTGGGCAGCAGTGCAGGCCTCTCTCCAGGCCTCTGCCCCGCCTGGTGCCAGCTGCCTCGGAGCTGCTCACAGCTGCGTGGTCGTCTGCTGCAGAGGTAGGTTGGGGCCCTGCTGTGTGGGGACTGAGGGAGGCTCAAAGTCCTTGGACTGGAAATTCACTTCTGGGACTAGGGTGGCTACTTCCTTAGCTGGTGTCCCCAGGTCGGGGGAAGCTGATGGCACTGAGTATGGCCATCCTTGTCCCTCCAGGACAGAGTTAAGGGAGCACTGGTCACTGAAGTGTGAAATGGGCACTGCCAGGCTCCCCTCCTGGACAGGGGCATTTGGAGAATGTTCCCCCCGTCCTTTCCTCCTTTGGGGGAGTGGGCAGATCTACACTCGCCAGGGAGCTTCTTGTCCCTGGTTCTGAAGATGGTGGGAGAGCATGTCACCTCCCTCCCTCCCATCACCAACCACATCCTTCCTCTGCCAGCCTGGGGGCTCTTCCCCTTCTCCCTGGGACTGAGGGTCTCCCCCTGCCTCACACTACCCAGGATGTGGAAGACAGTGAGCAAGGTCCTAGGGGGAGAAAGGCTGATGATGGGCAAACGTAGGGACAAAGTCCTGGTGACAAAGTAGGGGAAGGGGGGCGCCCTGGTGGCTGCAGAGAAAGCCCAGAGGTGCCGGAGTCCCCTGGGCTGGAAAGTCCTGTCCTGTCTCCTGAGAGGTGCTAGGATCTAGCAGTCCCCCAGGTTCCTGGTTCTGGTTTGCCCAGTGTTGTGGGCAGCAGGAGGCCCCTACCCCACAGGGAGCCCTGGCTGGCACTTGGGTTCACAGGTCACCTGTCCCGGTGCTGGCCCAGGGCCTTAAAGCCTGGGTCCCCTGGCCACATGCCCAACCCCTCAAGAGGATCATTTGTCTTTTGTATTCATTTTTCCAGAAGCAGGAGGAAGTCAGGACATGGAACCCTTCGAGAGAAGAGAAATCATCAAGCGAACCTGTTTTTGTCCTCCTGGGGGCCTCATGATACTTGCATTCAAACCGCCCCACTTCCAGGACCCCCACCCAGAGGTGGCTCTTCTGCCCCCTCCTGCCCAGTGTCCCTGTGGACAGCCCTGAGGAGGGAGCATGGCGTGAGTCCTCTTGTCCTAGCCTGGGCCACGACCACCTCCCCTGCTGCCCTTCCGGAGGGATATGACAGCCTCCCACACCCATGCCTTTGGTCTGCCAGGGCCCTCCCTGCCCACAAATCGGCCCTGGCCGGCAGCCATGGGGGCTGAGGACGTGCGATGTGCTAAAAAGAAATCAGGTTGTGGATGAGCAGAAACATCTAACACAATGTGAAATATCTAGTGTGCCAGGGCAGCTTCCTTTAGGCCCTGGCAACACTGCTGTCCTTGTCAGCATCACCCAGACAGGGGGTGACAGGCCGAGGGCCCCGGGCAGCAGCCTGACGAGCCTCACACGAGCCGAGTGGACAGTGGAGCCCTGGTCCCAGGGACGTGGGGTTGGCGCTGGCTCACGTGAGCCGGGGTCTCAAAGCTTCTTACAGCAAGCTCGTCCCTGGGGCTGGCTGGCAGCTCCCCCTCATTTTCAGGTCCCTGGACCCCTCAAGGGGGGCATGGCACCTCTTTTATACCCCCATATCCCTGATCTTTAGCATTTATCACTGTCTTTCTGTATTTATCAAATACTTATATAGTGATAATATAATATTATATCATGCTTATATAATAGGAACCACTGTGATCCATTTTACATTGAAGAAAACTGAGGTACAGAGAGGTGAAGTCACTTGCCCAAGGTCACTGAGCTGGTAAGAGGTACAGCCGGACTCAGACCTGGGCAGTCTGGCTCCAGGGCCCATGTTTTCTACTGCTGGGCTGTGCTGCCTCTGCGGGAGTTGCATGTTTTCTTGTGTCGCCCCAGACCACGCTTTGTGAGGTCAGGGTCTGCGCCTGTTTTATTCATCCTTAGCAATTGGCAGAGTGCCCAGGTCTCAATAAAGATTTGCTGATTGAAATCATAAATATATGGATGGATGAATGAAAGCCAAGGTCACCTATAAAAAGCAAGAATCATGGTGAGAACTTAACAGACAAACCCACTTCCATTCTTGGAGTTTAGACATCTCACCAGGCGGGTGTCAATTTTTCATTACTCCTGCTCAGCAATTATTGGAACCTTGCAGTCTAGACAATTCAATCTTCTTCAGCTCAGAAATGTTTTCTTTCATTTCAACCCCTCTGTTCAATGTTTTCTGCAACTTTGGGAGATGTTGTAAACCTTCAGTCTAACTTCCACGTCTTCTAACTTTTTGTTCTTATTTTTCATCTCTCCGGCCTCTCGTGCTGTGTTCTGGGAAACTTGTCATAGAACTTCCAGGTCTCCATATTTACCCCATTATTCAACCCAATAATTGATAGTTCCAGAATTTGTCAGTCATGTTTGCAGTTTCCAAAACTGA
The DNA here is from genome assembly GCF_027409185.1 of Cynocephalus volans. NCBI lineage: Eukaryota > Metazoa > Chordata > Mammalia > Dermoptera > Cynocephalidae > Cynocephalus > Cynocephalus volans. The sequence continues at coordinate 159,856,474 of NC_084463.1, forward strand.
GAATGTTGCCTTTTCACAGCAGCCTGTTTTCAAAAAATAGACATCCTCAGCTGCCTGGTGAGCTCAGTTGGTTAGAGTGCAGCCTTACAACACCAAGGTCATGGGTTCGGATCCCTGTACTGGCCAGCTGCAAAAAAAAAAAAAAAATATATATATATATATATATATATATCCTCTGAAATTTCTCTGAAAATGTAAACTCTAGTTATTTTACCTTTTTCTTCTGTTTACCGCATTACTTCACCTACCTCTTGAGTTGGTCCTTCTGTTTATTGAATTTGCTGTCTTTCTTTCAGTGTGCTGGGATTTCTTATATTTTTGGTATTCTTTGGTTGTCTATTCATCTTTGAAGATGAGGGGGTGTCTGGACAGAATTGTTGGTTGCAGATCAGGAATTTCTGTCTGCCTGCCATGAATGAAAGCTCCATGGCGAGAGCCCCGGCCATGGTCATTGTGAGGTGGGCACGAGTGGGAGAGGCCTGCAGCCAGAGGGAGCTTGTGGGTCTGATTTTCTGAGTAAAGGGCTCCACTTCCCTGTGGGCCCCTTAAGTTGCCTGGGGTGCTGCCCTTTTCCTCCGGCCCCAGCACCCAGTTTGGAACTCCACATAGCTGTACTTGGAGCTTTCCCTCTGGGCAGACACTGAATTCAGTGCTAAGCTGGTGCTGGGTGGGGGCTGGCGCAGCAGATCCACTCACACCCCTTCTGTCAATCACCCCCACACAGCCTCTCACCTGCACTCTTTTCCTTTTCTAGGAAAACTCATGGTTTTGAGCCCGTTTTTCCCTCCTGCCACTTGGTCTATGGGTTTCATTGTCCATCTGTCACATGTCTTTATAGTTTACGCATATTCTTTTCCTACTTTACCTTTTCTCAGCCATCCTGTGCTGATTTGGAATTTTCAAACTATTTCCTTTCTCAATGCACTTGAATCTGGGGAAGGAGGAGAGAGAAGTGAGGGCCCTAACCAGCCATCCTGAACCCCGAACCCACATCTGTGCCCCTGGGAAACCAGATAGCAAGCCTCGGGAGACCTGTGAGCCAGAGCGCTGGGCCATCTGCATCCCTTGGGTGATGTCCCCCGGCAGGTTCCTTAAAGGCAGGATCCCTACTTGGTGAAGAAGTGGCCGAGTGAGTTCAGTCTGTAGTTGGGTTGAGACCAATGAAAAGGAGACTCTGAATTCCACCTGCTGCCAGGGCAGGGGGTCTGTGTGTCCAGGACAATGGGAGGTGGGGGAGGGGACCTATGTCCCCAGGCATCTGTCTCTCTGGCCGTCTGTGCAAACAGCAAATCTTAGCAGCTCTGGCAGGGGCGGCACATCTCCTTGCTCTCATGTGCCATCTCGCCTCCTGTGCCTGATGATGCAGAGCATGGACATGGATGTGGCCACAGCTCGCCCTGAGCCTGCTGTGTGACACATCCCTTCCCTTGTTCAGCAAGCACAGGGTATGCACCTCCCGTACACTTGCAGGGTGCAGGCGCTGGGGAGCTGAAGGATAAACTTTCCCATCTGTAGGGAACTTATATGAGGGTACTTCAAAAAGTTCATGGAAAGATTCATGTTATCTTTGAATTCTATTTTTCCATGAACTTTTTGAAGTACCCTCGTATTTTGATGGGGAGGCAGTCATGTAAATGAGCATAAAGTCCCTCTCGGAAACCCCTTCCGAGGAGGTGGGAGGCTTGGAACAGTCACGGCTGTGGAGGATAATGGCCTAGCCGGGGGCTTCTCAAACTTTAATGGGCACATGAGTTCCTCAGGGGTCTTGGTAAATGCGGGTTCTGATTCAGCAGGTCTGGGTTGGAGCCTGAGATTCTGCATCTCTAAAGAACCCCGAGGCGATGCTGACGCTGCTGGTGCATGGACCTCACTTTAAGTAGCAAGGGTAGAGGAAGCCACAGCTTCCTGCTCCAGCCCTGCTGCCATCCCGTGGGGACTGGGGGGAACGTGGGAAGCCCACCGGGAACAGTGCTGCCTCCTGTGGCCTCTGAGGGAGGCCCTGACCCAATCCCAGGCCCACAGCAAGCTGAAGCCAGTTTGCGGATCAGCCCGGTCTGCAGGTCCCCCACTGCCCAGGGCTTCATGTCACCTGAGAGGGAAAGTGCTGGGGGTGGGTTTGCTTGGATGGGACACCACCCATTGGCTTGTGGGCTTGGGCAGGGGAGACCCCTCTCCAGAATTTCAGGGACTGGCTCTGTTCTGGTGTGGGAGGCCTGGGTCAGACAATGTCCTATAGATGTCCACGTGTCCCTCAGGAGTCAGAGTTTGTAGCAGGTTCTCATGAGCGCTAAGTGATACGCTGCATGGAGAGTGTACACACGGCGGGTGTCCAGGGACCCTTGACTGTCTCTGGGGCCAAATGACTCAGCAGCATTCTCTGCCACTGCCATCATGCTTGGCTCCCACAGGTTCATTCCAGGTCAAGGTAAAGGCTCTCGGAAAGCTGGAGCGTCATGCTCCGCTGCCCGAGGTCAAGACAGGTACGGGCCGTCCTCGGGACCAAACTGGGAAAATCCTCCCACCAGGGAGCTCTGAGGGCCTCTTTCAAGACAGAAGGTGTGTGGCGGGAAGCGGGTGCTGACCTATGGTTAATAGGCTTAAAGGTTAATCCAGCGTGTGACCTGCTCTGTGGGCGCTGGAGGTCAGAATGCTGTCCCCTAACCAAAAAGAGATGCTTCGAAGTTCTAAAATTCTGTACATACCATCGAGATCTTCAGAAGAGTTGTCCATGCCAGTACCTACCGGGCAAGACTTGCTAGGGCCACAAGCCACTCTGTGCGCAGTTCATGTCCATGCACCTCTATAAAGTGTGCTGAGTCCACACTCTGTCACCATCCCTGCTGTCTGTGCCCAGTTCAGGCCTGACACCGGGCCTGGCAAAGCCTCTTCCTGGTTTCCTCCCTATCTTGTCCAAGTCCATCCCTGCATCGTGGCCGAGATCTTTCAAGAATGCAAATATGACCGTGTCCCTGCCTTGCCTGACACCCTGCTCGTCACCCAGGGTAGAGGCCCGGGCTTGTGGGCTCTGCGTTCAAGGCCCTTCCTGAGCTGACCCCACACGTTCTCCTGGTGCCCAGACCCTCTTCTCCCATCTCTCTCTCCTGGCCCAGTCTCAGGACCTTTGCACATGCTGTGCTTCCTCCTGGAATACCCGTCGCCCTTCCCCCCTTCCCTCAAGCCTGTGCCCCCTCTCAGTTCTTCCCTGAGCCTCCCATGTGGTTATGTCTCCTGCCTTTGCCTGACACTGTGTCAGGTCCAGTAACATTGATGATCAGATTATGCTGTAATGACTTTTTCCATCTGTCTCCCCTTCGGACGCACCTCCTTGCTGATTTGCCTTGGGTCCCCGGGGCCCAGCATGGGGCCTGGCACCTGGCGGGTGTTTCATATGTGTCTGTGGAGCTAAAGTGATGATGATTCTTTTGCAATCTTCAGGATCCGAGTCTTGGTAAGTGGAGGGAAATTGCTGGAAAGCACTTTCAAGAACTAAGTGGAATAAATGTGTGTAATAGTTTCCTAGGGCTGCTGTAACAAATGACCACAAACTGGGTGGCTAATGACAGACATTTGTTCTCTCACAGTTCTGGAGGCCAAAAATCCAGAATCAAGGCGTCAGCAGAGACACACTCCCCCCCAAGGCTCCAGGAGAGGATCTTTCCATGCGTCTTCCAGTTTCCGGTGGCTCCAGGTGTTCCTCGGCGTGTCGCTGCATCACTCTGATCTGCCTCCATCCAATTAGGTCTTCTCCTTGTCTCTGTGCCTCTCCTCTGTGTGTGTCTTATAAGGACACTTGTCATTAGATTTAGGGGCCACCTGGATAATCCAAGATGATCTCATCTTGAGATCCTTAACTTAGCTACATCTGCAAGGACCATTCTTCCAAACAAGGTCCATTCACAGGTTCTGGAGATTGGGATGTGGATGTATCTTTTGGGGGCCACCATTCAACCAATTACAATGAGCAATGAGATTGTGATTCCAAACCTTCTAGAACAAATGCAAAGAGCTAGTCTGTTAACACCTGGGTATAGGTCAGTCCAGGTAGGAACAAACCCAGGGATGACCGAGTGCCCTGAACTGCAGTCATTGCCTGGTGGTTGCAGGCAGTGTGGGGAGAACGCTGGACTCCAGAGTCGGGACCCCTGGATTCTGGCCCCTGCTCCATCACCCCCCACCCAAGGGCAAGCACTTCACGTCCCTGAGCCTCTTTTACTCTGTGGCACAATGAGAGATGGGGCCACATCCCAGGACACTTTGTCTCTGTGTCTCCATCCTGGGGTCCCTTCAGTTTACTGATGAACACACAAAGGGGGCCCTGTGGGGCTGAGGATGTGGGCTGTCACTGCCCGGGTTGTCATCACCTCCTGCTGCGTTAGTGTCTGGCTGGGAGAAGCCACTTACCTTCTCAGAGACTCTTTTCCCCATTTGATCACCCACCTTCGCAGTGGTCCTGAGCGTGATCCGGGCCACGCTGGTGTTCAGTTGCAGGGGTTGCTGCAAACCAGCTGTCACACCTCTCAAAAGGGGGTTGGGACCCCTGCCTTAGGTTGGGTTCCCCACAAAGCCAAGGTACAGCGAAGATTCCAATGTAAGTAGTTCATTCGGGAGGGGATTCCAGGAGGACTGGGAGGCAGAGAAGGGGGGGAAGCCAGCAATGGGTGTGGCATCAAGCACACTGCCATCGTGGGCCACTGGGGTGCTGATCCACCAGGTCTGGCAGTCACTGGTTGGAGGCTGCTCTGGGGGCCTTTATGTCCCCAACACCTATGGCATGCTCCAAGGTGACCCCATGGCTCCTGCAGCCAGAGAAAGCCCTTGAGCACGTGCCGTAGGAGCTGTCAGAAGGCACCAGCAAAGGCTTGTGGGCCTCTTCCCCTCAAACCAAAGGAAATAAACAGAAGTCAAATAGTGAGGGACAAACCCACATAATCGGAGCTAAGGGAACATCCAGCCTCTGGCCACCTGCTTTGAGCAGGACCAGCCAGACATGCCGTGGGTTGCTGTATAACTCCATCAGTTTCCAGACGTTACAATTCTTGCAGCTGGTCAAAGTTCAGATGGGCACACAGTGGTGAGGGGACACCGAAAGAGAACAAAGCCCGTCCGCAAACCCTTGACAGACTGCTCCCATCTGAGGAAACAAAGCTCAGACATGAGACTGTCTGGTTAAAATCTAGCCGCCTGCAAACTGCAGGCTCAGCTCCCCCTTTCCTGCCATCTCTCCTCCTAGTCTCAAAGCTCCCTAAGACCTTGTTTCTCAGTCTCTTTATATACCAAGGACCAGCCTGCCTGGACTAAACCACAGCAGGTTATATAACAGTGGTCCAGGCAGGCAGAGAGGGAAGAAAAGCCCTCCCTTAGGTAAACTGAGGCAGAGCATTAAAAACCACATCCAAATCCTTTTCAATTAAGTGAGTCTAACTTTGATACCAACACCTAATAAAATGCTGCCAAGAAAGGAAGGAGGGAAGGAAGGAAATGACAGCCCAATCTCATGTGAAGTTTAATGAAAACTTCTAAATAAAACGTGAACAAACAGAATCTAGCAGCACATTAAAGGAACAATACAAATTGTCTTAGTAGATTTATTCCTGGAATGAAAGGATGACTCAACATTAGGAAACCCATTAATACAATTTATCATAGTCATAGATTTAAGACTAAAAGTCATACTGTCCACTCTATAGGTGCTGAAAAATCGTGTGATACTTCCAACAACCATTCCTGGTTTAAAAAAACAGAACGAAACAAAATAAAAACCATGAAAGGATTCCTTTATCACCATGGAGTAGAGAAGGCCTTTCTAATTATGATGCAAAATCCAAAAGTCAAAAAAGAAAAAATTGATAAATTAAATTATGAAAAAGTTCTACATGCAAAAAAAAAATGATCAGTAACAACAACATGGTAATAAAATCAAAGACACATTGGAAAAATATTTGCAATTTATATCACAAAGACCCAACTTCCCTATCTATGAAGGGCTTGTAGAAATTGGTAAGGAAACAACAAACTGCTGTTGAAAAACAGGCAAAGGACATGAAAAACAGTCCACAGAAAAAGAGGCACACGCCTTAAATAAAACATGCTCAGTCTCACTCTTAAGAAAAAAAGTGCAAGTAAAGCTGCACTTGAGATACCACTTTTTACCCGTGAAACTGGGGAAACCCCACAAATGTAATAGCTCACTGTGTTAGGGGACAGTATCCATGGGTGTGTCCCTGGGGAGGGCAACGGACTGCCTCTCAAAGTGACAACCCACTTACCCTTCAATGGGGCAATCCATTTCTGAAATTTTACCTCACAGACATACAAGCACACATTTGAAATAGTAATGTGCAAAGTTATTCATTTCAGCATTTTTGGTAATATCAAAATTTTAGACAAAATCTAAGTGGCATGAACAGGACAGCAGTTGAGTTAATTACAGTAAATCCACACAGTGGAATACTACGCAGCCGTGAAAAATGTAGGAGGCTCCCAGAGGCATGTGGAAAGGCCTCCACAGTACACTGCCATGGGAAACTAATGCAAAGGGCAAACCACCTTTTGCATAAAAAGGAGTAAAATAAGAATGCACATTTACCATTGCTTACAGTTTTAGAAAGAAAATCTGAAAGGATGCACAAGAAACTAAAAAGCTGAGCATGGGGTGGCCAGTGGGGACCGTGTGGGAAGGGGTGGAATGGGAGAGAGCGAGCCTTTTCTTTCTCTTTTTTCCCCCCCTAAGAAATAGACTTTTTTTTTTTTTAGCAGTTTTAGATTTACAGAGAAAATTGAGTGGAAAGTACAGACAATTCCCATCACCTCCTCCACACACGTGCACAGTTTCTCCTACTTTTGATATACTACATCAATGTGGCACATTTGTTACAATTACGAACCACTAATGACATATTATTATTAATTCAATTTTGCATTAGGGTTCTCTATGTTGTACCTTCTATAGGTTTTGCCAAATGTATGATGTCACGTACCCGCCATTACAGTGTCATACAGATCCTGGAGTTTCACTGCCTAAAACTCCTCTGTGCTCCACCCGTTCCTTTCCCTTTCTTCCCACCTCCTCCCCTGAAGCGCTGAAAACCACTGATTTTTTTCCCATTACCTCACACATGTATCATTTCTTTGTGTTGGGAATGTTCAGAACCCTCTCTTCTGCTCATTGAAACTATACAATAAATTGCTGTTAATTGCAGTCACCCCACAGTGTTCTAGAACACGAGGTGAGACTTACTCCTCCTGTGAGAAAACTGTTCACGTGGACCAGTCCGGTTTCCAGCCCTCTCCTGTGATTAGACTTGGTCTTTGGCAAAGCACAGAGGTATGGTTGGTTCATTCACAAAGGCAACTTCTCGGTGAGATGTCAGCACCGATAGATCCCAAACCCTTTGTTTTCTGCCTCCGACCAGGACTTCTGCCCCCAGAGATGCCCCAGCTCGAGCATCTATTTAGCCCCAAGAAGTGTGGGAGGAAGTGGGATAAAAGCCTTTTCACTGTACATTTTTTGTACATTTTCTGTTTTTGAATCGTGATTTTATTACCTATTCAACAGTTTTAAAACTTTATGCATATGTCTGAAGATACATGAAGATTTTCTGGAAGGATATATATGGTTGGTGGCAGTTGCCTCTGGGCAGTTGGGGTGTTAGGGGAAAAGGAACTTTATGGTCATTTTACACACTTCTAGATCTTTTGGGTTGTTTGTCATGTGCATGTATGACTTCTCGAGTAAAAATGACTAATTGTGACTTCTGCTGATATATTTCTGAATACATAGAAAAAGGTGTTCACACAGGTTCTTCTATGGAGTGGGATTCTTGGGGCTAGGGTAGAAGAAAGGGACTTTCTTTTTGTTCCTTACAGCAGTCTGCGATTTTTACAACATGCATGATATGAGAAAGAACAGGAGAATTGAGTTCAGGAGGCTCCCTTCATTCTCCCTCCACGTGCAAAAGGCACGTGGGTGAATTTAGGAAGGTCTGCAAAGATGAGTCTATGTAATGCATACGCCCCAGGAGATCTAAGGTGCTGTAGGCCAGTGACTTAAACGGGAATTCAAAAGGGAAGAAAAAAGCGACTTAATCTTGTGGTGTTATTGGGGGGAGGATCCCCAAAGTTAGGCCCCTCAAGGAGGAAGTGAGGAACCAAAGAGGTAATGTCTAGCTTTGTCCCTATCGTGGTTCATCAGTGCCTCCTGCCCAGTGGGGTGATGCTTGTTCTCTACAGCATGAAAATAATTTGACATTTTATGGTTACTGTTTCTTTGACTTTTTGGCAGATCATTGGGCATCTTCACATGGGTGAAGTGGAAAAAGCAATGAAAATGGAGTCAGGATTTGAGACCCTGGAGAGCCCTCTCCCCACAGCAGTATGAACCTAGCAGAAATCCTCACCTTCTGCTGACCCCAGGTTCTTCCAGGATTGCAGGGAGGGGCCAAACGAAGGACCCCCATTTATCTCAGATGGATCTGAAATACTGCGGCTTCAACTGGAAAGGAAAAAAAGGAAGAATGAGAAGTCTGCTGTGATGGTGATGACAGTGATGATGATAATGGTGACGATGGTGACGATGGTGATGACGATGATGGTGGTGATGGCGATGGTGATGATGGTTGGTGGTGGTTGTGAGTACTCGTATTTATTGTCAGGCCCGTTTATTACCTAATTTAATCTTACTAACTTAAGTGCAAAGTCCCATCTTAGAGATGAGGACACTGGAGTTTAGAGAAGGTTAGTGAATTCCTTCAGGCTATTTGGCAACCAGCATGGCCTTTGATTTAACCGATGGGAGCCCTTGGCTAAGAAAGTCAATCCCTATGGCAATTCTGGTTCTATGGACAACAGAAGTTCACTTTACACAAATTAATTTAGGGAATCACCCTGTAGAGATTGGTGACTATAATCTGAAGCTCTGCCTACATTCCTCCCCAAGCCCCTATCTCCCCACCTTTGCCCGGGCACCCCTGGGTTGGGCAGCCCTGGGGGATGGGCACCTAGGCAAGGGTGTGCTTGGTTCTGAAAATGCTGCAGTCCCGGTTGTGACCACCAGGTGGTGGAGCAGTTGCACCAAGCCCTGCCCCCAGCAGCCCCAGAAAAACAGAAAATACAAATTAAAAATTCTTTGGCTTGGAAGCAGAAAGTCAGTTGGAGATTCCGGGAGCCTTCTGGCAAATCTGGGAGGTTTGACCTTCTGCCATAAGCAAATCCTAGGGGCGTCCATGACAGGCAAAGAGCAGGGAAGAAGAAAAAAAATTGTAAACACATATGGAAGAAGGAAGGAGAAAGAGAAACGAATTACTTCCTGGGCACTTTGGATTTCAGCAGTCACCTCAAGCCCAAGTATTTTCAAAGCCAGGCCAGGTCCCAGTGCAACAGAATCACCTGGGGGCTTATTTTAAAATGTGTATTCCTGGGCCCAGCCAGGCCCCTCGGCAGGGCCTGGGAAATGCATTTTTGCTGGCACTCCTGTGGTTTCCCACACATGCCAAGATCTGCACACACCAGCATACCAATCCTTCATTTCACAGACAGAGCCAGGCTCCAGAGAGGATGGCCACGGCTCAGGGCGATGTCCCGGGCCCAGGCCTCCCCAATTGGGACAGCGTTTGCACAACACCAGAGCGAAGTGCAGTTCGTTGCACGTACAATTTGGCCTTTGGGCTATTTGGACTGAGGCCATGCCCAGTCAGCCCCTCTCCTGGCTTCCTGTGCTTTAGTTTGGGTTCTTTCTCTTCCTCATCTCTCTATTTGCTATTTTAAAATTCATAATGAGTTCCTGCCCAGAGAGGCAGAGTGAGCACGGCTTCGAGATGCAGGCCTAGAATCCTGGCTCTCCGGCTTCCTGGCCGGCTGCCATCTGGGCCGAGTTCCCCAAGCCCTCTGGGGAGGTTCTGGGAAATTCAGGGTGCAGACACCAACCCACACGCCCAGCACTTCTCAGGCTTCTCTCCGGAACTGACTCAGCGCGTCCCTCTTAACACCCTGGGAGGTGACTCCAGGCTGGCCCTAATTCTGCCTCAAATCCTGAATTCCAGATTTTAGTAGGGATGTGGCCCAATGACAGGCTGGAGGCCATACAGCAGCTGCCCAGCGGCATCAGCCAGAGCTCAGGTTTTGGAGTCTGGTTTCAATCTGGACTCTGCTGTGTGACCTTGGGCGACCTGCCTGCCCTTTCTGAGCCCCAGTTTCCTTGTTGGAGGGAATTAGCACCATTTCTCTCCTGAGCTGCTACTCAGAGTGAGCGAGAGGGTGCAGGCACCATGGTCAGCCCAGACCTGAGCACGCAGCCAGGAGCAGCTGCCAGGAGCAGCTGTCACAGAGGCACAGCCCAGGGGGGCGCTAGGGTGAGGCTGGCTTCACCCCTCCTCACATGGAACTTGGAAGCTGGTCTGCTTGCAGACACTGGGTGGGAGAGTCCCGACTCTGCTCACTTTCCCAACCTGCCTGCCTGCTCAGCTTTGGGCCCACAAGGGACTTCTAAGAGCTGCCGGGAAATGGTAGCCATGGTCCCACCCAGGGGGAGCTTACAGTCTAATAAAGACAACCTGGAACCTGGAATAGAAGCTTCCTGAGACAGCATGTCTGTGAGCCCGACTCCCCAGCACTGCCTGGTAGGAGGTGCACATTCAGGAGGAAAGACCACAGGCCTGGACCCCCTGCAGCTCGGTGCCCACCCCACACCCATCTGCCATCTCCCAAGCTCACATCTCCCAAGTGAAATGAACTGAATGTCAGGATGGGCTAAAGTCAGGCCAACAGTTTCCTGATTTAAGGGCCCCATGTAGAAGGTCTAAGGTTTAAGATTTAAGAGATCCGCCTGCCGGGCCAGGGGGGAGTTGCCGAGGCCCTGGTCCTGAAACTCGAGCCTGCCTTTCTCATCCAGGAGCCCACGTCGAGATTAAACTTTAACCAACCCAATCAGGCAACAGCCCGGTTGATAGTTCTTCTACAACTGTAATTCAGTAACATCGCAACATTGTGTCTTTTTAAAAATATCTGCTTGACCTTCATTCTTGGTGCTGGAGAACCCAGAAGGCAGCTTAGCCCTCCCCAGCCCAGCCTTGGTGGGCAGCTCAGATGCCCCAGGCAGCCCAGCCCCGGCACAGTGAGTTTTGACCCCTGATGTCCCCTTCACAGGGTGTTGGAGCACCCAGCAGCCATTCCTGGAAACAGGGTAAGGAGGAGTTTCCTTGAAGCATCTCAGGGCATCTCAGGACTGACTCAACCGGTTACTGGACAGCTGCCCCAGCCCAACCCCGGCAGAGGTGAGAAGAGGGTCTTGGTGGCCCTGGATCTTGCATTCGCAGTTGATTCTAGCACCAGGCCGGGTGTACGACTGTTCGCTGATCCCCAGGACAGCTCTGTCCATGGCGTTCTCAGAGCTCTTGGAGCGAGCTGGGGGCGTGGGCCTCTTCCAGGCCCTGCAGGTCTTCACTCTCCTCCTCCCCTCCGTCTTGATACCCACCCAAATGCTTCTGGAGAACTTCTCGGCTGCCGTGCCTGGCCACCGCTGCTGGGAGCAGGTGCTGGACAATAGCTCCGAAGTCCCTGCAAACCTTACCCCTGAGGCCCTCCTGGCCATCTCCATCCCACCAGGCCCCAACCAGGAGCCCCACCAGTGTCGCCGCTTCCGCCAACCTCAGTGGCAGCTCCTGGACCCCAATGCCACAGCCACCAACTGGAGTGAGGCTGCCACGGAACCGTGCCTGGACGGCTGGGTCTATGACCGCAGCACCTTCACCTCCACTGTTGTGGCCGAGGTAAGGGCCTCCCCCACACCCACCCCAAGTCCTGGCCCTTGGAGGTCAAAGTCACAGATCACAGCTGGCTGGACTCAAAATGGTCCAGTCCTGGGAGGGACCCACCTTTTCAGGCCTCCCTCACTCTAGGGTCAGCTCTCAGCCCCTGGGTGGCAGGAATCAGTCTGCGGACAAAGACTGGCCCCCCGGCTCCTCAAAGTGCGGGTGGCACCTGAGAGTGGGCACCTTTGAGCATTTGCACCTGGATGCCTCGCTGGCCTCACCCTGTCCCAACCCTGCTGACACTTATCAGCTGTGAGTCCCAGCACACAGTCACAGGGGGATATTGGAGCAAAGCGGGATTCTGGCTAAACCGACCTAACAGGATTCTTGCTAAGACAGGCCGGGTTGATCAGACATCACCTGCAGGGTGATCAGACATCACCTGCGAGATGGTGGAGGATGCGGAACCTGATCAGATGTCGAGGGTGATCAGATATAGAGGGTGGGGGGGTCTTGCTAAACTGACTTAGCAGGTTCTTAGCTAAAACTGGATTTTACAAGGAAGTGCACAGATGGGCCAAGCAGAAGATTCAGGAGCCTAATTCAAGTTTGGTTAGGCAAAGAATTTTTGTCACTGGACACATATTAAATGATTGCTTATAATGGTCCAGATTTGGACCTGGGTGAGGGTTACAGGCTGAACAGGAAACCTTTAAGGAGCATGTGCTGTACTAGTGAATTCTCTACGTCAACTTTTAAACCAGTAATAGCAGAGCAACCGTTGCCTGCACCTTTTCAGTGGCAGTCATCATTCCAAATGCTTTCCCTGTGTTCACATCCCTGCCATAATCTTGTGGGGGGGGATCCTATTATAAGTAAGAAAGCAGAAGCACAGAGAGGTTAAGTAACTTGCCCCAGGACACACAGCTAAAGTGCACTGGAATCTGATTCAGCCCAGGCAGTTGGGGCTGGAAGCAGGGCCTCTGTCACCCTACTGTCCTACTGGAAAAAGCAAGTGCTGCCAGTAGGGAGGGGAGAGGCAGGCTTCTCTCCTGTAGAGTGACTGGGAAAGACCTCTCTGAAGAGGTGATGTCAAAGATGAGCCATGGACGAGGAGAGGAGGAACCTGTCACTTGAAGGTCAGGAGAGCCAGCCAGGACAAAGGTCCTAAGTGGAGCTCAGCTGATGTTTGAAGGAGCAGAGTGAGGCCCAGTGTGTCTGGCACAGGCAGTGGGGGACCAGGGGCTTGGGGAGGACTAAATCAAAAGTAGATGGCCGCAGTGAGCAGCCAGTTTTCTTTTAAGTGCAAAGGCACATCGTGGTCATGGGAGGGTTTGGAGCAGGGAAGTGGTGTGGCCTGGTGTCCATTTCCAGGATGTCACTGTGCAGGTGGAGAAGCCCTGTAGGGGCAGGGGGCTCTCTGGAGGCTGCTGCGGTCACCAGGCAAGAGAGGAGAGGCCGCGGAGGAGGGAGACAGGTGCGGCTGACAGGCCGCAGTGAAGGGCTGGCTAAGGTCGGGATAGAGAGGAAGCTGCAGGGGACGTCCAGGCAATGGGTGCCCAGTCCTAAGCTGCAGCACTGAAACAGTCCCAGTGAACCATGCCCCACCACTCTAGGCATGCTCACACCCCATGAGAGGCTATTGCCCCATAGAAGAGAAGACAGGCCCAGCAAGGGACGGGCACTAACCCAGGATCATCAGCCAGCGCCCAGCAGACTTAGAATGCGAGTCTGTGGTTTAACCTCTCCTAGCCACTGCCCACCACTGCCAGACACTCCCAGCCACTGCCAGACACTGCCTGCCACTGCCAGACACTCCCTGCCACTACCAGACCCTGCCAGACACTCCCCACCACTGCCAGACACTCCCCGCCACTGCCAGACCCTGCCAGACACTCCCCGCCAATGCGAGACACTCCCCGCCAGTGCTAGACCTTGCCCGCCACTGCCAGACACTCCTCGCCACTGCCAGACACTGCCGGCCACTGCCAGAAAATGCCCGCCACTGCCAGACACTCCCCACCACTGCCAGACACTGCCCGCCACTGCCAGACACTCCCCGCCACTGCCAGACACTCCCCAGCACTGCCAGACACTCCTCGCCACTGCCAGACACTGCCGGCCACTGCCAGAAAATGCCCGCCACTGCCAGACACTGCCCGCCACTGCCAGACCCTGCCTGCCACTGCCAGACCCTGCCAGACACTCCCCACCACTGCCAGACACTGCCCGCCACTGCCAGACACTCCCCAACACTGCCAGACACTCCCCACCACTGCCAGAAACTTCCGGCCACTGCCAGAAAATGCCAGCCACTGCCAGACGCTCCCCGCCACTGCCAGACACTCCCTGCCACTGCCAGACACTGCCGGCCACTGCCTGCCACTGCCAGACCCTGCCAGACACTCCCCACCACTGCCAGACACTGCCCGCCACTGCCAGACACTCCCCGCCACTGCCAGACACTCCCCACCACTGCCAGACACTCCTCGCCACTGCCAGACACTGCCGGCCACTGCCAGAAACTGCCCGCCAATGCCAGACACTCCCCGCCACTGCCAGACGCTGCCCGCCACTGCCAGACACTCCCCACCACTGCCAGACACTGCCCACCACTGCCAGACACTCCTCGCCACTGCCAGACACTCCCCGCCACTGCCAGACACTGCCAGCCACTGCCTGCCACTGCCAGACCCTGCCAGACACTCCCCACCACTGCCAGACACTGCCTGCCACTGCCAGACACTCCCCGCCACTGCCAGACACTCCCCACCACTGCCAGACACTCCTCGCCACTGCCAGACACTGCCGGCCACTGCCAGAAAATGCCCGCCACTGCCAGAAAATGCCCACCACTGCCAGATGTACCACGCCACTGCCAGATGCTCCCCGCCACTGCAAGACACTGCTCGCCACTGCCTGCCACTGCCAGACACTGCCAGACACTCCCCACCACTGCCAGACACTGCCCGCCACTGCCAGACACTCCACGCCACTGCCAGACACTCCCCGCCACTGCCACACACTCCTCGCCACTGCCAGACACTCCCCGCCACTGCCACACACTCCTCGCCACTGCCAGACACTGCCGGCCACTGCCAGAAACTGCCCGCCACTGCCAGACACTCCCTGCCACTGCCAGACACTCCCCGCCACTGCCATAAACTCCTCGCCACGGCCAGACACTGCCGGCCACTGCCAGAAACTGCCCGCCACTGCCAGAAACTGCCGGCCACTGCCAGACATTCCCCGCCACTGCCAGACACTGCCAGAAACTGCCCGCCACTGCCAGAAACTCCCCGCCAGGGCCAGACACTCCCCGCCACTGCCAGACACTGCCGGCCACTGCCAGAAACTGCCCGCCACTGCCAGACACTCCCTGCCACTGCCAGACACTCCCCACCACTGCCAGACCCTGCCAGACACTCCCCACCACTGCCAGACACTCCCCACCACTGCCAGACCCTGTGAGACACTGCCCACCACTGCCAGACACTCCCCGCCACTGCCAGACACTCCCCACCACTGCCAGACACTCCCCGCCACTGCCAGACACTCCCCGCCAGTGCTAGACCTTGCCCGCCACTGCCAGACCCTGCCCGCCACTGCCAGACACTGCCCGCCACTGCTGGACCCTGCCCGCCACTGCCGGACACTCCCCGCCACTGCCAGACCCTGCCAGACACTCCCCACCAAGCCAGACACTCCCCACCACTGCCAGACACTCCCCGCCAGTGCCAGACCCTGCCAGACACTGCCCAC
This sequence comes from Cynocephalus volans, assembly GCF_027409185.1. Classification (NCBI taxonomy): domain Eukaryota; kingdom Metazoa; phylum Chordata; class Mammalia; order Dermoptera; family Cynocephalidae; genus Cynocephalus; species Cynocephalus volans. The sequence continues at coordinate 159,871,980 of NC_084463.1, forward strand.
CACTGCCAGACACTCCCCGCCACTGCCAGACCCTGCCAGACACTGCCCACCACTGCCAGACACTCCCCGCCACTGCCAGACCCTGCCAGACACACCCCACCACTGCCAGACACTCCCCACCACTGCCAGACACTGCCGGCCACTGCCAGAAAATGACCGCCACTGCCAGACACTCCCCGCCACTGCCAGACACTGCCCGCCACTGCCAGACCCTGCCAGACACTCCCCACCACTGCCAGACACTGCCCGCCACTGCCAGACACTCCCCAACACTGCCAGACACTCCCCACCACTGCTAGACACTTCCGGCCACTGCCAGAAAATGCCTGCCACTGACAGATGCTCCCCGCCACTGCCAGACCCTGCCCGACACTCCCCACCAAGCCAGACACTCCCCACCACTGCCAGACACTCCCCGCCAGTGCCAGACCCTGCCAGACACTGCCCACCACTGCCAGACACTCCCCGCCACTGCCAGACCCTTCCAGACACTCCCCACCAAGCCAGACACTCCCCACCACTGCCAGACACTCCCCGCCAGTGCCAGACCCTGCCAGACACTGCCCACCACTGCCAGACACTCCCCACCACTGCCAGACCTTGCCAGACACTCCCGCCACTGCCAGACACTCCCCGCCACTGCCAGACACTGCCAGTCACTGCCCACAACTGCCGGACACTCCCTGCCACCGCCAGACCCTGCCAGACACTCCCCACCACTACCAGACACTCCCCGCCACTGCCAGACCCTGCCAGACACTGCCCAGCACTGCCAGACACTCCCCGCCACTGCCAGACCCTGCCAGACACTCCCCGCCACTGCCAGACACTCCCCGCCACTGCCAGACACTGCCCACCACTGCCAGACACTCCCCACCACTGCCAGACCCTGCCAGACACTCCTCACCACTGCCAGATCCTGCCAGACACTCCCCGCCACTGCCAGACACTCCCCGCCACTGCCAGACACTGCCCACCACTGCCAGACACTCCCCACCACTGCCAGACCCTGCCAGACACTCCCCACCACTGCCAGATCCTGCCAGACACTCCCCACCACTGCCAGACACTCCCCAGCACTGCCAGATCCTGCCAGACACTCCCCGCCACTGCCAGACACTCCCCAGCACTGCCAGATCCTGCCAGACACTCCCCGCCACTGCCAGACACTCCTCGCCACTGCCAGACACTCCCCATCACTGCCAGATCCTGCCAGACACTCCCCGCCACTGCCAGACACTCCCCAGCACTGCCAGACACTCCCCGCCACTGCCAGACACTCCCCACCACTGCCAGACACTTCCAGACACTCCCCACCACTGCCATACACTCCCCACCACTGCCAGACACTCCCCGCCACTGCCAGACACTCCCCACCACTGCCAGACACTGCCAGACACTCCCCACCACTGCCAGACACTCCCCACCACTGCCAGATCCTGCCAGACACTCCCCACCACTGCCAGATCCTGCCAGACACTCCCCGCCACTGCCAGACACTCCCTAGCACTGCCAGACACTCCCCGCCACTGCCAGACACTCCCCACCACTACCAGACACTGCCAGACACTCCCCACCACTGCCAGACCCTGCCAGACACTCCCCACCACTGCCAGACACTGCCCACCACTGCCAGACCCTGCCAGACACTCCCCACCACTGCCAGACCCTGCCAGACACTCCCCAGCACTGCCAGACACTCCCTGCCACTGCCAGACACTCCCCAACACTGCCAGACACTCCCCACCACTGCCAGACACTCCCCGCCACTGCCAGACACTCCCCACCACTGCCAGACACTGCCAGACACTCCCCAACACTGCCAGACACTCCCCACCACTGCCAGACACTGCCAGACACTCCCCACCACTACCAGACACTCCCCGCCACTGCCAGACACTCCACGCCACTGCCAGACACTCCCCACCACTACCAGACACTCCCCGCCACTGCCAGAACCTGCCAGACACTCCCCACCACTGCCAGACCCTCCCCGCCACTGTTAGACACTGCCCGCCACTGCCAGACAGTGCCCGCCATTGCTGCTGCTTGGGGCCCTCCTACTGCGTGAACGGGAAGCTAGATCCCACCCTTGTGGCCATCAGGTGCACGGCTGTGTCAGGTTCTGTCCTGCAGCCAGGCACCCCTCTACCTCTGTGGCCCGGCAGTAGGAATCGCGGGACCCCACTGTGGGGGCTGGGTCTTGAGGACCCAGGCTGACCAGGTGACTTGCCTTGGCCACTACAGCCCTGCTATTCCTGTCTCCTGAGCCAGGTTGTCCCCCCTTCTCTTTCAGTGGGACCTGGTGTGTGGCTCTGAGGGCCTGAAGCCCATGGGCCAGTCCATTTTCATGGCCGGGATCCTGGTGGGAGCCTTCGTCTGGGGCCTTCTCTCCAACTGGTAAGTGTCTCCTGCCCTCCCAGCTCCCTGGGGCCACACCGCAGGTTGCAAGGGCAGAAGGTGCAGAAATGTCAGGTGAATACCAGCGCTCCCTAAGAGAGGGGCTCCCAGTCTGACTGCACATCCCCATGCCCCGGCTGACAGCGCTCCCTAGAACCCAGCTGAACCTTGATGCCAAGTTAGGCTGAGCTACGAGAAACTGACCTGCGGCTGCTGCACCACACTTTGCTGAGCACCTACTGTATGCCAGGTGCTGCATGCCCCTGCCCTCTAGTCTTGGAGAGACAGATTCCTCTTTCTTTTAACTCCAGGTATACGACAGCCTATGAAATAAAATATACTGAGGACGTGGCAGCAGGGACAGGGCCAGACCTGACCCAGGGGCGTGAGAGAGCTTCTTGGAGGAAGCTACGTTTGAGCAGAGACCTAAAGTGGGGCTGAGATGCAGAGACAGCAGGGAGGGACGGGGGTGTCCGGTGTGTGCTGATGCTGAGTCTGTGTGCGGTCAGGGGACAAACGGCATCACATGTACCACACGGGCCTGGAGCGATGGGCACAGGCTGGGAACCAGTGTCTGGCAGCCATGTTAAGACACCTGCTCTCTCTAAAGAGGCCAGCCCCACCGTCCTGCACTCTCTGCTGATGGTCTGTGTCATGTGCTTGAGAAAACCAAAGCCACTGGATGGGGGGTCCTTCTGCCTTCACTCAGGTGACAGTACTTGCATCTGAGCCCATGCGCTCCCCTGGCTTGTGCTGGGGAGGGAAACTGAGGCCAGCCCTGCACCTGGGCCCAGACCCTAGCAGCTGCTTAGGGACACTGCCTCTGTCCCCCACAGGCCTCCGTCTCCCCCACAGCCATCCCCACCAACCCACAGGCTGCTCCAGTCTCCTCCCCAGTCCCTGGCTGCTTCCCCCCACCCCCAGCGAAACCACCCCAGGGCCACCTCCCATCACTTCCTGTCCTCCTTCCACATCCAGTCAGACGTCACAGCCTCCAGCATGGTGCCACGGAACATTCTTGCCACATAACTGCCATTGCCTCTCTGTCAACCTCTCTCTGCCACCTGTCCCCATCCCAGGGCCTTCCCTGGATGCCTCACGTGGGCCAAGCATCTGCTCTGTCCCCAATAAGCAGAGATGGGTGGGAAGGGGTGGAGAGGGTGGCTGCCAAGTGCCTGCTCCCTGGAGCCTAGAGCCAAGGCGGGCTCTGGGCATGCAGGACACAGAGCGGTAAGTCAGGCCACTTCAGAGGAGGCCAGGACAGGGGGAGCCAGCCGGATGGATTGGAAACTTCTCTACCAGCTGATGAGAAGAAAGGTTCACCTCGACGTGCTTTCTTCTCTTGGCTTCCAGAGCATCCATGCTCCTGGTTTACCTGCACCTCCCAGACAGCTCCTCCTGTTCCCCCTCCCGGCTCGCAGACCCCAGCTCAGGGCACTCCTCAGAGAGTCCCTGCCCCGGCTCCGGCTCCGACGACTGTCCCCAGCTGCCTGGCTTCCCTCGTCACAGCGCCTCGCTCTGACGGCACCTGGCTCGCTGTCTGCCCGTTGGCTCATTGTCTGTGTCCCCATGGGAACACACGCTCCATGGAACACAGGGATATGGGGGCCCAGCACCCGGCACAGTGCCTGGCGTGTGGCAGACACTGTCATTATTTCATGAATGGACGAACAGCTCCCGACTTTGTCCTGACCATTACACGACAACCACCCACACAGGTTCTGGGGTCTGTCCACCTGGGTCTGAATCCCAGACTTGACCTAGGAAGCGGTTTCTTCCCTTCTCCAAGCCTCAGTTTCCTCCCATCGATGGGGACTCTAGCACCTGCCCATGTGGCTATTTGAGGATTAAGCGTGTTAATCACACACACACTTGGATCAGGGCCTGGCACGGAGTCAGTGCTCTGTGCCGTAGACATGGTTCCTGTCATAACACCATCCTGTGCGCAGCCGGCCTGAGCGGCAGGGAGGTGGTCCGGTCTGCTGCTGTCTCCATCCCGACTGGCTCCCACGTTAGTTGCACTAAATGCAGCCAGGGGTTGGGCTGAGCTGGCCTGGAGGCGGTGGCAGCACAGTGAGGGTCTCACGGGACCTCCATTCTGTGCACAGGGAGGAGCAGGCTGGAGCAGGGTCTCATGGCCGTGGTCCCTACACTGCCCCTGTCACAGTGCCTTAATTTTCACAGCAACCCTCTGAGGCCATCATTATGAATACCCCCATTTTATAAGTGGGGAAACTGCCTCAGAGACATCGAGTCACCTGCCCAAGGTCACCCAGGAGAGGCAGAGCTGGACTCACACCCAGGCGTCTGATGCCAAAGCCTGTGTTCTTGACCATGAGGCCATACTGCCCCCTGAGAGCAAGGCGCCTGCCATTTTTATAACAGAAGCTGTCCAAACGTGCTCCTAGAAGCTCCAAGAAGGAGGAGCTGCCTGCACTAGGACCCTGACTCTGTAGAGCCCTCGGAGGGCAAGCATCTGCCTGCGCGCCAAGGTCCCCAGGGCCCCCTCCAGGCCCACATGCTTGTTGCCGCTACAGGTTCGGACGGAAGCGGATGCTGAGCTGGTGCTGCCTGCAGGTGGCCGTGGTGGGCACCAGCACCATCTTGGCCCCGAATTTCCTCATCTACTGTGGGCTCCGGTTTCTGAGCGCTTTTGCATTGGCTGGCATCATCCTGAGCTCGACAACACTGAGTGAGTCCCTCGCCCAGCCTGCTCCTGCCACGCAGGGTGGGAGGGGACAGGGCCCAAGGCCACCACGTGGCCTCACCTGCACGTCTGCATTGCTTTTCAGTGGTGGAGTGGACCACAACCCCTGGGAGGGCTGTCACTATGACAATCCAGGGATGTACGTACAGCGTAGGCCAGACGGCGCTGGCCGGCCTGGCCTTCGCTCTGCGGGACTGGCGAGACCTCCAGCTGGCCGTGTCGGTGCCCTTCTTTGCAGTCTCCCTAATATCCTGGTCAGTGCAGTGTGGGGCCTGTTCCCTTGGGAGACCCAGGGTAGGAGGGTGGCTCTTGGTTCCCACTGCCCTGGCTGGCCACTGTCCCAAGCTGTGGGAGTCACAGAAGGGCAATCAGGGCACAGGGCCCCATGGGGAGAGGTGTTCTAGTCTCAGAGTTCCAGGGTGAGCATTTCAGCCAGAGTCTGTGGCCCCCTCCAGCCTGGCCAGGCATTAATTGGCCAGCACAGCATTGGTTCACATGAAGATTAAAAAATATATATTTGTAACTATTCGCCAACATTTAAATATCAGGAGATATTTAAAAACAAAGAAAAACAGTATTCCTACCTTCTTTTGAAATATTGGAAGATCCAGGGACACAGTGACTCCCAGTTCCCCAGTCCTCTGGGCTGAGGCTGTGGGTACCCTCCTTCCCATACCGTTGCCCCAGTCCCCCCACCCGCCAGCCCCCCACCCACCTTTCCACCCCTTGCCAGCTTGTGGGCATCCAAGTCAGTGAAGACCACCGTTGATAGGACAATACATCACTATCACTATTATTTTTGGTACTGTCAAAATCCCTGGGGTCTGGAAGTACCTCCCTGGGTGGGGCCTGGGGAGAGAGATACAGGGAAACAGACACAAATTCATGTCTGCCTACGTTCCCTTGTGCCATGAGCCAGAGCCGGGCAGGCCTGGGCCCAGGTGAGTCTGCTGCAGGCTGTAGAGAAGAATGGAGGTTCAGCCACTCATTTGCAAGTATTTACTGAGCTCCTGTCCCACGCCAGACACGGTTTTAGACATTGGAGACACACCAGTGAACAAAACAGACAAAAAGCCACTGGCCACGTGGAGTTTATATTGTATAAACAGGATCCATAAGCAAGGAGGAAAACCATCCCATAATTACACTTATTAGGCCGTCCTGGTCACACTGACCGGTACCAGATGCAGTTCATCACACCAGATGTTGTATTAACACATCTTCTAATAAGGAAGATGATGTTTTTACCACCATTTTCAGATGGGGGACCAAGGCCCAGAGAGGTGAAGTCACTTGCCCGAGGTCATACAGCTGATGAGTGCCAGAGGCAGGATTTGAACCCAGGCAGGCTGGCTCTTTTAACCATTCTGTCAAACTGCCTCTGAAAGTTCTTCTTAGCTTCCCTACAAACAGGGCCGAGCCTGCTGTGCTGGGCGAACTATGCCTTTCACCAGGGAAATGCCTCTCCTGGTCCGTCTGCCTCTGAGGCTGGGGAGAAGCAGACTGGCTTCATAAAATCATTCAGTTCTGCCTGGGCATGTTTTAAATGTGCTTTTGAAAAACCAGAAAAACTCAGCACCATGTGACTTTTCTATCACAGAAATGGAGCCAGAACCACTGGAGAAGCGGCTGAGTCTAGGGACATGCCAGGCCCAGGCAGCCTGTGCACTAGCTGTACCTGAGGCTCAGCTGGGCTCCTGGCAGCCAGGGGAGCCAGACACAGGTGTCACAGGGAATAAGAGGGTGCCCAGGCCTCGAGACTCAGCTTTATTCTGAAACCGTTGGGAACTGTCAGTCTCCCAGCCTGGCATCAGCAGCACAGAAGCATCTGCCTTCTCTTCCCACGTGTATCTCAGCTGGGCGGTCCGCTGCCCACCACCCCTTCCCACCTGACCCAGGGGAACGCCCAGGGTGCCCAAGAAAAGCAAATCCCCACCAAGTGCCTGCTTCTTCAACAGGTGGCTGCCAGAATCTGCCCGATGGCTGATTATCGTCGGCAAACCAGACCAAGCACTTCAGGAACTCAAAAAGGTGGCCAGGATAAACGGCCACAAGGAAGCCAAAAAGACACTGACCACAGAGGTGAGATGCTGCTGTTTGTGACCCAGACCATGAGACTCGACCCAGTAAAGGACATCCACTGATGCATTACGTGTATTATCACCAGTGTCACCACCACCCGCTCCACTGCTACCCCCATCAGCACCAATAGCATCACCATCAGCCCGCCTGCAAAACACCAACATCAACGCCACTGTCATCACCGTCGCCATGTGCACCATCACCACACATCATCACCACCATCACTGACGCATTGCAACCATGCACACCCCAGCATCACCTCCACCAACACCTCCACCACCAGCAACACCATAACTAACGTCACTGTCAGCACCTCTGGAAGACGTCGTCACCAGCACCCCCCCACAGCAATACCACCACTCTCAGCACCACCCACACGCTCACCTCTCTTCCCCGCCACCTCAGTTTCCAGAGGCCAAGGCCCAGGCCAGGCTCCCTCATCACTCTGCCCAGCTGGACACCATTTCCCCTCTGGCACCCGGGTGGGGCGTGGCCATCACCCCAACATTCACAGTGTCCCGTTCTCCCTGGAGGTGCTGATGTCCAGCATGGAGGGGGAGGTGGCCTCCGCAAAAGCCCACCGGTCAGTGCTGGACCTGTTCCGTGTGCCCGTGCTGCGCTGGAGGAGCTGGGCCATGCTGGTGGTAAAGTACGCCATCCCGGGCACCCGTCCCAAAGACAGGGCTGGGACAGCGGGCAGGGGGGGAAACAGCAGCTGGGGGCCTCGGGTACGTTTCTGGCTGGGATGGGAAGCAAGCACCCCCAGGGCAGGGTCCTGGCCCATGCGTAGAGGGGTGTCTAGAGGCCACACGTGCCCACTGGTGAGGCAGGGCTAGGTTGGTGGTCCCGGGCCAGGGACCAGGGTTAGGCTGAAGCCCAGGACAGAGGCAGTCCGGGTCCCCAGAGCCAGGGGAACTGCAGTAGCCGAGGAGGACCACCGCTTGCTGACATTGGAGATGCATCCTCACAGCCACGCTCTAGAAGGTGACTGCACACTGGGCATTCACTTACCCCTCATAGCAACCCAATTCACAGATGGGGAAAGTGGAGTCCAGATGGGTAAGTAACTCGCCCAACATGATGGAGCTGCCATCTGAACCCAGGCTGAGCCAACACCCAGTTTGTGGCCTCTGTCACTCACCAGACCCTTCATTGAGACAAGGACTCCCCACCCCACCCTGGGAGGCCCTGCCTCAGCACCCAAGGGCACCCAGGACCAAGAAAAGTCCCCTTGAACAGATTCAGTTGAAGTGATATCCAAAGAGCACATTAAAAAGTGAGGATCAGATTTGATTGGGACTTTATTTTGAAATAAAACTAAACATTAGGAAAACACTTATTTTATGCTATATTTAACCATATATGGGTTATAATGGCAAGTATTTGCTACATCTCAGAACAAAGAATGGGTTGAATGCTTTTGGGGGAGGGGGTTAATTTCTTTCCTGATAAGTGAGAAGGCCTGGTGCTGCAAACATCCAGGCCATGTTTTGGAAAACCTTCAGGCTCCCTCAGTTCTCCCAGGGGCTTTTCTTGTCTCGGGGAGACAGTGAACCCAGTTGTTACCCCACGAAGTTTCCAGATCCTCCTGTGTCAGCCTTCTTGAGCGCCAGCCAAGCGAGTCTCTCCCTTCACTTGCATGAACTTCGTGAAACGGTGGGTTCTGCGTGAACCGCAGTCTCGCTGTGCAGTTGTTGGCACCGAGTTGTGAGGTGTTTATTGGGTGAAGCAATCAGGTGACACTGAAGGGAAAGGCTGAGATGAGGGTCCGGGGTAAGCAGGGATGGGGACAGATTTTAAAAGTGGTCCAGGATATTTTCACATTGGAGCCCTTTGTGGATCCAAATATCCAAACTGTGGACATTCAGATGCTTTAAGTTCAGCTGCTCAGGAGCTCAGTGGGGGAGTCCCCAGGAAGCAGACCTGAGATGGGGAAGGGAGGGGACGGTGGGGGAAGTGGCTGCGATGCCAGGCTTAGGAACAGGGGTGGCCAGTCATGACACTGTCCCCAGATGTGGGGCATCACTCCCAGGCTGGAGAACAGACTCTCTGTCCTGAATGAGGTCCGGGAAGCGCAGCCCTGCACCCCCCAGAGACCCCATCCTTTTTTTTTTTAAATTTTAATTTTAATTTTTATTTAAATTTTATTTTGTCGATATACAATGTGGTTGATTATTGTGGCCCATCACCAAAACCTTCCTCCCTCCTCCCTCCCCCCGCCACCCAACAATGTCCTTTCTGTTTGCTTGTCGTATCAACTTCAAGGAACTGTAGTTGTTATGTCTTCTCCCCTCTCCCCCCTGTTTTTTTTTTTTTTGTGTGTGTGTGTGTGAATTTATTTATTTATTTTTAGCTCCCACCAATAAGTGAGAACATGTGGTACCTCTCTTTCTGTGCCTGACTTGTTTCACTTAATATAATTCTCTCAAGGTCCATCCATGTTGTTGCAAATGGCAGTATTTCATTCGTTTTTATAGCTGAGTAGTATTCCATTGTGTAGATGTACCACATTTTCCGTATCCACTCATCCGATGATGGACATTTGGGCTGGCTCCAACTCTTGGCTATTGTAAAGAGTGCTGCGATGAACATTGGGGAACAGGTATACCTTCGACTTGATGATTTCCATTCCTCTGGGTATATTCCCAGCAGTGGGATAGCTGGGTCATATGGTAGATCTATCTGCAATTGTTTGAGGAACCTCCATACCATTTTCTATAGAGGCTGCACCATTTTGCAGTCCCACAAACAATGTATGAGAGTTCCTTTTTATCCACAACCTCGCCAGCATTTATCGTTCAGGGTCTTTTGGATTTTAGCCATCCTAACTGGGGTTAGATGGTATCTCAGTGTGGTTTTGATTTGCATTTCCCAGATGCTGAGTGATGTTGAGCATTTTTTCATGTGTCTGTTGGCCATTTGGATATCTTCCTTAGAGAAATGCCTACTTAGCTCTTTTGCCCATTTTTTAATTGGGTTGCTTGTTTTCTTCTTGTAAAGTTGTTTGAGTTCCTTATATATTCTGGATATTAATCCTTTGTCAGATGTATATTTTGCAAATATTTTCTCCCACTCTGTTGGTTGTCTTTTAACTCTGTTAATTGTTTCTTTTGCTGTGCAGAAGCTTTTTAGTTTGATATAATCCCATTTGTTTATTTTTCCTTTGGTTGCCCGTGCTTTTGGGGTCGTATTCATGAAGTCTGTGTCCGGTCCTATTTCCTGAAGTGTTTCTCCTATGTTTTCTTTAAGAAGTTTTATTGTTTCAGGGTGTATATTTAAATCCTTAATCCATTTTGAGTTGATTTTAGTATACGGTGAGAGATATGGATCTAGTTTCATTCTCCTGCATATGGATATCCAGTTATCCCAGCACCATTTGCTGAAGAGGCAGTCCCTTCCCCAGTGAATAGGCTTGGTGCCTTTGTCAAAGATCAGAGGGCAGTAAGTGTGTGGGTTGATTTCTGGATTCTCTATTCTATTCCATTGGTCAGTGTGTCTGTTTTTATGCCCGTACCATACTGTTTTGGTTATTATAGCTTTGTAGTATAGCTTAAAGTCAGGTAGTGTTATGCCTCCAGCTTTATTTTTTTTGCTCAGCATTGCTTTGGCTATACGTGGTCTTTTATTGTTCCATATAAATGTCTGGATAGTTTTTTCCATTTCTGAGAAAAATGTCTTTGGAATTTTGATGGGGATTGCATTGAATTTGTATATCTCTTTGGGTAGTATGGACATTTTCACTATGTTGATTCTTCTAATCCAAGAGCATGGGATATCTTTCCATCTTCTTGTATCCTCTCTAATTTCTCTCAGCAGTGGTTTGTAGTTCTCATTATGGAGATTTTTCACCTCCTTGGTTAACTCAATTCCTAAGTATTTTATTTTTTTTGGTGGCTATTGTAAATGGATGGGCAGGCTTTCTTGATTTCTCTTTCTGCATGTTTACTATTGGAGAATAGAAATGCTACTGATTTTTGTGTGTTGATTTTGTATCCTGCTACTGTGCTGAAATCATTTATCAATTCCAACAGTTTTTTTGTAGAGGCTTTAGGCTGTTCAATATATAGGATCATGTCATCTGCAAACAGGGACAGTTTGACTTCCTCTTTTCCAATCTGGATGCCCTTTATTTCCTTCTCTTCTCTGATTGCTCTGGCTAGTACTTCCAACACCATGTTGAATAGGAGTGGTGAGAGTGGGCATCCTTGTCTAGTTCTTGTTCTTAAAGGAAAAGCTTTCAGCTTTTCCCCATTCAGGATGATATTGGCAGTGGGTTTATCATATATGGCTTTAATTATGTTGAGATACTTTCCATCTATACCTAACTTATAGAGGGTCTTTGTCATGAATGAGTGTTGAATTTTATCAAATGCTTTTTCAGCATCTATAGGATCATATGGTCCTTGTGTTTGATTTTATTAATATGGTGTATCACATTTATTGATTTGCGTATGTTGAACCAACCTTGCATCCCTGGGATGAATCCCACTTGATCGTGGTGAATAATTTTACATATGTGTTGCTGTATTCTGTTTGCTAGTATTTTATTGAGGATTTTTGCATCTATATTCATCAAGGATATCGGCCTGTAGTTTTCTTTTTTGGTTATATCTTTACCTGGTTTTGGTATCAGGATGATGTTTGCTTCATAGAATGAGTTTGGGAGATTTGTGTCTGTTTCAATCTTTTGGAATAGTTTGTAAAGAATCGGTGTCAATTCCTCTTTGAATGTTTGGTAAAATTCTGCTGTGAATCCATCTGGTCCTGGGCTTTTCTTTGTTGGGAGCCTTCTGATAACAGCTTCAAACTCCTTTATTGTTATTGGTCTGTTCAGATTTTCTACATCTTCATGGCTCAGTTTTGGGAGCTTGTGTGTGTCCAGAAATTTATCCATTTCCTCCAGATTTTCAAATTTGTTGGCGTGTAGTTGTTTATAGTAGTCTCGAATGATTCCTTGTATTTCAAATGAATCAGTTGTAATATCACCCTTTTCATTTCTAATTTTTGTTATTTGAATCTTCTCTCTTTTTCTGTTAGCCATGCTAATGGTTTGTCAATTTTATTTATCTTTTCAAAAAACCAACTTTTTGATTCATTGATCTTTTGTATTGTTTTTTGGGTTTCAATTTCATTCAGTTCTGCTCTGATCTTAATGATTTCTTTCCGTCTGCTAACTTTAGGTTTGGATTGCTCTTGTTTTTCTAGTTCTTTAAGGTGAAGTGTTAGGTTGTTCACTTGCCATCTTTCCATTCTTCTGAATGCAATAAATTTAATGCAATAAATTTCCCCCTTAATACTGCTTTTGCAGTATCCCACAGGTTTTGGTATGATGTATCATTATTTTCATTAGTTTCAATAAATTTTTTGATTTCCTGCTTGATTTCTTCTTGGACCTATATGTCATTAAGTAGAATGCTGTTTAATTTCCATGTGTTTGTATAGTTTCCATAATTTCACTTGTTATTGATTTCTAGTTTTAATCCATTGTGGTCTGAGACAATACATGGGATAATTCCACTTTTTTTGAATTTGTTGAGACTTGATTTGTGTCCTAATATGTGATCTATCCTGGAGAATGATCCATGTGCTGATGAGAATGAATATTCTGAGGTTGTTGGAGGGAATGTTCTGTAGATATCTGCCAAGTCCAATTGGTCTAGAGTATTGTTTAGATCTTGTGTTTCTCTACTGATCCTTTGTCTAGATGATCTGTCCAGTATTGACAGTGGGGTGTTCAGGTCCCCTGCTATTATGGTATTAGTGTCTATTTCCTTCTTTAGGTCTAATAGAGTTTGTTTTATAAATCTGGCTGCTCCAACATTGGGTGTGTACATATTTATGATTGTTATATCTTCTTGATGGATCAGTCCTTTTAGCATTACGTAGTGTCCCTCATTGCCTCTTTTTATGGTTTTTAGTTTAAATTCTATTTTGTCTGATATAAGAATTGCTACTCCAGCTCGTTTTTCTTTTCTGTTTGCATGGTAAATCTTTTTCCATCCTTTCACTCTTAGTCTATGTGAGTCTTTATGGGTGAGGTGGGTCTCTTGAAGGCAGCATATAGTTGGGTCCTCCTTTTTAATCCAGTCAACCAGTCTGTGTCTTTTGATTGGGGAATTTAAGCCTTTTACATTAAGAGTTGTTATTGAGGGCCAAGCCCATGGCACACCCGGGAGAGTGCGGCACTGGGAGCGCGGCGACGCTCCTGCCACGTGTTCGGATCCTATATGGGAATGGCCATTGCACTCACTAGCTGAGTGCCAGTCACGAAAAAGACCAAAAAAAAAAAAAAAAAAAAAAAAAAAAGGAAGAGTTGTTATTGAAAAGTGTTGATTTACTCCTAGCATTGTATTGATTATTGTTTGGTTGTCTTAGGTGTCTTTTGTTCCTTGCTTTCTGATTTACTGTTTGTTTTCTGTGTTTGTTGGTTCCTTAGGTTGTAGATAGCCTTTTTGTAGTTTGTTTTCTCTTCATGAATGCCATTTTTATTATACTAGTGGGTTTAGATTTTTCTTGGGTTTTTATGGCAGTAGTAGTTATTTTTCAGAAACCAAACCCAGTACTCCCTTGAGAATTTCTTGTAAGGGTGGTCATGTGGTGGTGAACTCCCGCAGTTTTTGTTTGTCTGAGAAATATACTATTTGCCCTTCATTTCGGAAGGATAGCCTTGCAGGGTAGAGTATTCTTGGCTGGCAATCTCTGTCTTTTAGTATTTTGAATATATCACCCCATTCTTTTCTGGCTTTTAGGGTTTGTAATGAAAAGTCTGATGTTAGTCTGATTGGGGCTCCCTTATCGGTGATTTGATGCTTCTCTCTTGCAGCTTTTAAGATTCTCTCTTTGTCTTTGAGTTTTGCCAATTTGACTATAACATGTCTTGGAGAAGACCTTTTTGGGTTGAATACGTTTGGGGATCGTTGAGCTTCCTGGATCTGAAGATCTGTGATTTTTCCTATACCTGGGAAGTTTTCTGCCACTATTTTGTTGAATATGTTTTCAATGCAATCTCCTTTTTCCTCCCCTTCTGGAATACCCATGACTCGGATATTTGAGCACTTAAGGTTGTCTGATATCTCTCTCAGATTTTCTTCAATGCCTTTGATTCTTTTTTCTTTTTTCTTTCTTTCTTTTTTTTTTCTTTTTGTCTGCTTGTGTTATTTCAAACAGCCCATCTTCAAGTTCAGAGGTTCTCTCTTCACCTTCCACAAGCCTGCTGGTTAAACTTTCCGTTGTGTTTTTTATTTCACTGAATAACTTCTTCAGTTCGGCAAGTTCTGCTACATTTTTTTTCAGGGCATTGATTTCCTTGTACATTTCCTCTTTCAGGTCCTGTATACTTTTCCTCGTGTCATCATGTTGTCTAGCTGACTTTTCTTGTATCTCATTCACTTTTCTTAGAATTATCACTCGAAATTCCTTGTCAGCCATTTCAAGGGCTTCTTGTTCTATAGGATCTAGAGCTTGAGAGTTACTATCCTTTGGTGGTGTACTTTCTTGATTTTTTGTATTTCTGGTATCTTTTCTTTGATGTTTATTCATTGTGGCAGGGGGTTTCACAGTCCACAGGTTTGACACTATTGACTGACTAAGATGTTGCTGTGGTTGCCAATTTGGTATGGCTACCTCAGTGACTGCTCAGTCGGCCACTAGTGCCTTGCGTGTGTGGTTGCCTCAGGTCTTGGGCCTCTCTCCGGGGAGCCACCTCTCTGGTCAGCTTGGACTCTGCCGGGCTGCTGGATCATGGGGTGGTACCGTAGGGTGTGTGGTCTCTGCTGAGCTTCCACCTCCCGTGCTGGACTTCTCCCTGTTCCGTGTGCTCTAGCCTGGGCTGCTGGGATGTGCCGAGGCACCGCAGAGTGTGTGGTCTCTGCAGAGCTTCCCCTTCCCCTGCAGGATGTCTCCCTGCTCTGTGTGCGCTAGGCTGTGCCTGGGATGGAGCCGGGTGGTGGCAGTGAAGCCTACCTGCTGCTGGATCACGTGGCAGAGGCCCCCCCACAGGGTGTGTGGACTCTACGGAGCTTCTATCTCCCTTGCTGGATGACTCTGTGCTCCGTACGCATTGGGCCAGGCTGCTGGATCGCTCGGCAGCAGTGTGGTCCCCATGGAGTTCCCGCCTACCCTACAGGACGTCTCCCTGCTCCGAGCTCACTAGGCCAGGCTGGGAATAGAGCCGGGTGCCTGCGGTGAAGCCTACCTGCTGGATCACACAGTGGCGGCCCCACAGTGTGTGTGGTTTCTGCAGAGCCTCCGCCTCCCCTGCTGGACGTCTCCCCACTCTGTGCGCACTGGGCTGGGCTGGGAATGGAGCCGGGTGGCGGCGGTGAAGTCTATCTGCTGGATTGTGCGATGGCGGCCCCGCAGGGCATGTGGTCTCTGTGGAGCTTCTGCCTCCCCTGCTGGATGTCACCCTGTTCCATAAGCACTTGATGTTATGTTTTTATAGTTTAAATCGGTTGATTTGTGGGAGAGAGTGATGCTAGGGCCCGTCTATTCCGCCATCTTGACCGGAAGCCCTAAAAAATACAGTTTCTGAGGCTGGAAAGTCCAAAGTTCAAGGAACACGCTGGTGGTGGTCTTGGTAGTGGCGACAATGACCCAGGGGTCTCACATTGCTAGATGGCAGAAGCAGAGAGAGCAGAGAGACCCCATCCTGTTGTTATCTTTCAACAGGAAGGTGCAGAGTGTGACTGGGTTGGAAACAAAGCCAGAGAGGGCAGGAGCTGGAATGAAGGGCAGCTTGCTTTGATGCCAGGAGACCCCCGAGTGCAGATTTGGTCACAGCCTAAACAGGTTCATGTCCTCTGGCTGGTCAGTGACCAGGGAGCCCAGGAGATGGTGCTGCCCCAACCCAAGACCTGTATGTGGAAGGATAAGGGCGTCACCTCCTGCCCTTTCCTGGGACCAGCCTGACCCTGGGGAGATGCTTCCGGCACCCATAGGCTTCTTCAGGTCTGGCCCTGCCGAGCTGAAATGGGCACCCTTCACGCTGGCTGGGCCTTCCCACAATGGCCCCTGGTGTGAGCTGGCACTGTGGGCGCCCTTGCGCTCCATGCAGGGACCAACTCCTGGCTGTGCCCTGCAGTTTCTCCATAATGGTCTCCTACTATGGGCTGGTGCTGGACCTGCAGAGCCTGGGGCGTGACATCTTCCTCCTCCAGGCCCTCTTCGGAGGCATAGACTTCCTGGGCCGGGCCACCACTACCTTCCTGCTCAAGTTCCTCGGCCGCCGCATAATCCTGGCCAGTTTCCAGGCCATGGCTGGCTTCTCCATCCTGGTCAACGTGCTGGTGCCACAAGGTGAGGCGGGCAGCTGAACGGGTGGCAGCCTGGGGCACCATCTCCCCTGCCCACCCCCCTGCACTGCCCATAGGCCTCCTTGCCTTCTGCTGGCCCCAAGGAGGTGTGTTTTGGGGGCCACAGCCACTGGGTACCATCTCTGCCCAGATCTGTGACTGTCACAACCTCTGCCACCTCGTCTCAGGAATCTAGTCCCCCCCACCAGCCCCATCCATTTTCCTGATGAGGAAATTGAGATTCAGAGAGAAGCCAGGTTCCCAAGTTCCCCCAGCTAGTAAGTGACAGAGCCAGGGCTTGGACCTGTCAGGGGAGGAAGTGCCTGGAAAGCTAAGGGGGAAGGAGGGAGGGAGGGAAGGAGAAGGGGGGAGAGAGAGAGAGAGAGATTCTCGCTTGTTAAATGAGCAAGAATCATTTGTGTGCAGAGAGCTGGGGATGCTGCCAAAGGCCCATCTTACTGTTTTCCTTCCGAATGAGGCTGCGATGCCCTGGAAAACCCTCTCATGTCTCCTTTTGTCACTCAGGGCGGGAGATGGGAGGGGACAGAGACATGCGTCCTGCGGTGGCAGCAGAGCCAGGAGGATGCCCTGTAGCCAGTGTAAGGTGGGCCAGTGGCCCTGCAGGTTGCAGCCTGAGCTCAGGCTCTGAGCAGTATGCAGCGCTCCAAGAAAATGTCTAAAGACAAGCCTTTCCATGGGAACCGTACTTGACAGTTTATGAGACTCTACATAACAATGTGTGGGAAAGGGAAGCCGAGGCTCAGGCCACGGCCAGAGAGTGACCCGGACCTCGGCTTCCTGGCCAAGGATCTGCCATTCACCCACTGGTGCCCACAGGCAGGTGGAGGGGGCAATGAGCAACTTCTGGGGAGTGGGTGCCCCTGCTGTGGGCCTGGCATGGCCTGCCCTCTCCTTCACATCAAGAAGTGCCTCAGGACCTGAGGAGCTGCAGGGGCCAGGCCTCAAGGGCTACCCTCAGCTGCACCCAAGCTCACCGTCCCAGACCTGGCAGGGTTTCTGCCCTGTGCTTCACCCTGGCATTATGCCATGATCCCTCCGCCTGTTCCATGTCCCCCGCCTGTTCCATGGTCCTGGGTGGCCTGGCACTGAGTCAGCACTGTGGGGACTTGCTGGAGAACCAGCCCCTCTGCTCCAGCCATCTGGGGACCCTCTCGGGCAGATCCCACTTCCTCTGCCTCCTTTTCCTACCCAGATTTGCAGACTCTGCGTGTGATCTTTGCAGTGCTGGGAAAGGGATGTTTTGGGATAAGCTTGACCTGCCTCAGCCTCTACAAGACTGAACTCTTCCCAACTCCACTGCGGTAGGCTGGGCTGCAGGCCACACCCGGGAGGGGCCACCAGGCCTCCGGGTAGGGCAAGGAAGGGACACCCCAGAAGGGCCAGCGGGGAGGACAGGGGAGGGACTGGCACCCAGGGGCACACAGCCAGGGCTGGGCCAGGAGCCTCTAGAGCAGACCCTCCCCAGAGGGTCTAGACTCGGAAGGTGGAGGCACAGGAGGGCCCTCGGGGGCATCTAGGCCTGTGTTTTGAAACTGTTTTGAGCCACAGAACCATTTGTTCAGGTGAAATCTTAATAAGAACCCTGATAAGGAGACCAAGAGCTGTCCGGGTGGTAGGGGGACCCCCAACCCACTTCCTACTCCCTTCCTGCCCTAAGAGAAGCCTGAGTCGGCTCATCAGGACCCCAGGATTCCGTGAAACACAGTAGAAAGTCAGTGGTCCTGAGCCTCACCATCCCCGCGTGTGAAGCTGGGTAAACTGAGGCTCAGACTGAAGGACTGACTCAGCAGAGGGTAGGACTGGACCCCGCTCGCCAGGCCTCAGCCAGTGTTCTTCCCGCCACGACGGTACTCACCCACCACTCATTTGTTCATCCTTTCGTTCATTTTTTTTTTTCCACGAACATTTATTGATTTTGTTGACATTATATGGAAAGCCTGAGCTGGTGCTCGGTGGCCTACAGGTAGCACTGACAAGCCCCTAAATTACCTAGGAGTGAGAATGAGCTGGGCCCCAGAGAGGTCCCCTGAAAAACTAGATGGGAAAATCGGGGTGGGCTCCATGGAGGAGGTGACATCAGGGGAGGGCAATGCCCGCAGCCCAGCTGTCCCTCCCCTGGCATCCCCGGGCTCAGCCAAACTGTCCTCGCGCCACAGTGGTAGCTGCGACATGGGTCTGGAACCTCCCCTCCCCCCCCCAGGATGACAGCAGATGGCTTGCTGCAGTCGGTAGGCCGGCTGGGAGCTATGATGGGTCCCCTGATCAGGATGACTCACCAGGCCCTGCCCCTGCTGCCTCCGCTCTCCTACGGAGTCATCCCCATCGCATCCAGCCTGGTGCTCCTGCTTTTTCTCCCAGAGACCCAGGGTTTTCCACTCCCCGACACTATCCAGGACCTGGAGAGCCAGTGAGTGACCCGCGGCTGCCCCCTGGGGCTGGGCTTCCTCTCGGACTGGGACGGAGACGGGCTGCCCAGGACAGAGGCACAAGTTGTCAAGGCTTGTGTTTCTGAAGCCATTTCATCTTTACAACAACCCCGCCAGGGTGGTATTCCTATCCCTGTAGACAGATGCAAAAGCCGAGGCTCAGAGAGATGAAGTGACTTATCCCAGGTCTCACAGGTAGAAGGTGACCGTAGCTCGGGCAGGAAAACATAACAGCAGAGGGGCAGGCTCGGCAGCCAGACTGCCTGGAGCTGGGCTCTGCACTCCTCCGGGCAAGTTACTTAACCTGTCCTACCAAAATGGACACGAGAAGACACAGTTTCAACTGTCCTGGTCAAATCTGCCCACAAAGAATTCCAGGCCCAGACAGAGCAACAGGTGAGGTCTCTCCAGCCCTTGAGGAAAACACAGTGCCACCTCACATCCGTTCCAGGGCAGCAGGACGAGAGATCTCCCCAACCTCGTTTTATAGCCAGGATCGCCTCTGCACGCCAAAAAAAAAAAAAACCAACAAACAGCCTGGCGTGCAGAGATGTGCTCAGGTTTAAGTGAGTTATCGTATGAAGGCACCCAGGACACTGGCTGGCCCGCAGCAGGTGCTCTGCACGTGTGGCTGTGTGGCCTGGGTGCAGGTGTTCACAGGGACTCCTGAAGCTGGGCAGGAACCAAGGCCGTGATAATAGTTACAGTAACAGTGATACATTATTGTTTTAATATAGCATCTTATTTAATCTAATTAATACAACAACCCCACAAGGTGCTGTTATGGTCCAATTTCACTGTCGAGGAAAGTGAGATGCAGAAAGTTATGTAACTTGCCTAAAGGCTCCTGGCTGACGAGTGGGGAAACCGCAACTTAATTTATTCTTTATTCCATTTATTGGTGTTGTGCACCCACCATGTGTCACTGTGCTTTGAGTACACAGCAGGGAATGAAACGCTAGTGTCCTAGAGCTTACACTCCCTCCAGGCCCAGGCGTGCAGCCTTTTCGCCACATATCACTGCTCTCTCTCTGGGTTATTCTAGGAAATCAGCAGCAGCCAGAGGTGGTCAGCGTGAGGTGGTCATTACAGAAAGCACCTGGTTCTAGAAACTCTGTCTACGTGGAGCCCCTTTGGCCAAAGACCCCTGGGGAAGGAGTTGCCTCTTCTCCAATCAGAGGGTGGAGGCGAGCTGGGCAACCTGGAAGGCTTGGCTTGGCGGGGCCAGGCAGCCACGGCTGAGTGGGCAGCGGGCTGTCTGCTGTGGCTGGAGCTGCCTCCACTGCTCACTCCCACTCTCCCTATGCTGGTCAGATCCTCTGCCATACCCCAGCCCGACAGGAGCCTGCAGCAGGTGGCCACACCCAGCCTGGCTGCTCTCGGTTCCACCTGATTAAGATAGGTCCTCTCCTTTTCTCTACCTGGCTCACATTTTCACACCTTCACTCAGCCACCCCAAT
Organism: Cynocephalus volans; assembly: GCF_027409185.1. Taxonomy (NCBI): domain Eukaryota; kingdom Metazoa; phylum Chordata; class Mammalia; order Dermoptera; family Cynocephalidae; genus Cynocephalus; species Cynocephalus volans. Next base: position 159,892,369 of record NC_084463.1, read on the forward strand.
AGGAGCTTGAGGTTCCAATCTCATCTGCAAAAAGGGAATGATCGAGAATTTACCTCCCAGGGTGGTTATCAGGGTTAATTAATCTTAGCACAAGCCAGAGTTCAACAAATGGAGCCTGTTAACAGAGCCTCCAGGTACAGGTTGTGCCCTGCCCGAAGGCACCCAGCTAGGGAGGCACATGGGGGCCAAAATCCAGCCCAGGCCTTCCTGACCCAGCCACCTACACTAATAGGGGCTGTGTTCACTCCAAGAAAGGAGCTGTTTTAATCACCTCCTATTTACCCAGCGGTGAGGGAGGGATTTCTGCCCTATAGTCATGGGGATGGCCAAACGCCCGACTCCAAACACTGGACAGATGAGGTTGAAATCAGCTTATGACTCACATATACTCACAGCTGGGGAAGACGACAGGCCCACCGTGCAGGACCACATAGGAGCAGCATGAACAACCAGGGGCTGTGGGAGGCAGGCTTTGTAGTATCAAAAGGGCGAGGTGGCTCCTGGTTTCTCAGGAGGCTGTGATTGGCTTGTTTGAATAATTCTTCAGGCTAGCAGGGAAGTGAGCCCACTAGGGCAGGGATAACAGGACCTGACTTGGTCTCCTCAGTAAGGAGGGTCGTTGGGCCAGGGGACCTTATCCATGGGAGTAGAGTGCGGAGAGAGCTTGCAGTTAGGCCACCCAGGACCCTACTTCTTCACCAGACGTTAGGGCAGCACACAATATTGGGCCTTAGTTTTAGGCTTTATACCACAAAAAATAAAGGTTTTGTACCCTTTGTTGTTTGTCTGTCTGGAGGGGACACCTTTTCCTAATTCACACAAAGACCCTCCCTGTGCAAACGGCAGCCCACACTATTGAGACTATGGAATGGTTGAGGCTGACTGTCTATTTTAGAGGTGAGGAAGCTAATGCTTAGAGAGGTGGAGTGACGTGCTCACAGTCACACAGCTGGACCCAGCCCTGACGCCCAGCCCAGGGTTCTTTCCGGTGCCTTAGTCTCCTAACCCTTATCTCAACCCCTCTATGTCCCACTATCTGTACCCATATCACAAAATTACCCCCACACACTTCCCTGGAGATCCATACCCTTTAGACAGCTGCCCACTTGACATTTGGATGACTCAGGGAAACCACAAACCCCAGGGCCTCCTGGTCTACCTCTCTCACATGGGATGCACACCCAGTCAATCGATTTTATCTCCTCATAGCTCCCCAATCCATCTACTTCTCCTTCACTGTAACTACCACCCTGGTCCATGCCATCATTATACCTGGTTGCCAAACTGGTCCCTGAGGTCCACACTATCCTCAACACAGCAGCCACAGTGCTTACTTAGAACACAATTCACATCAAGTCTCCTCTCTGCTTAAAACCCTCCAGTGATTCAGGACAAAAGATCACATTTTCCTCCCGACAGGGCCTTGCCTGGTTAGGTTCCCAGCCTTATCCCACATGACAATAAATTTTAAAGGATTCAAATTACACAAAGAATGTTCTTAAACCATCATGGAATTGAATTAGAAATCAGTCACAGAAAGATGTGTATAAAAGCTCTTCAAACTACACAACACACTTCTAAATAAGCCATGGATCAAAGAAATAATCACAAAGGAAATTAGACAATTTTTGAACTGAGTGAAAATGGAAAAAATGACATATCAAAATGTATGGGATGAAGCTAAAGCAGTGATTAAAGGAAAATTTATTTTATTTTTTTGTTGTTGTTTATTTTGTGACCGAGAAGGGGATCGCAACCCTTGGCTTGGTGTCGCCCGCACCATACTCAGCCAGTGAGCGCACCGGCCATCCCTATATAGGATCCGAACCCACAGCGGGAGCACCGCTGCACTCCCAGCATCGTACTCTCCTGAGTGCGCCACAGGGCCAGCCCATGGCTCACTCAGGAGAGTGTGGTTCTGATAACGCCAAGGCCATGGGTTCGGATCCCATATAGGGATGGCTGGTTAGCTCACTGGGTGAGTGTGGTGCTGACAACACCAAGTCAAGGGTTAAGATCCCCTTACCGGTCATCTTTAAAAAGAAAAAAAAAAGTCTCAAATCAAATACCTCAGCTTCCCAGCTTCCACCCTAGGAAACTAAAAAAAGGAAAAAAAAAAAAAAAAAAAAGAAAGAAAGAAAAATAATAAACAAGAGAAATCAGAGAAAGAAAAGAAATAAAGAAAATCAATGAAACCTAAAGCTGGTTCTTTGAGAAGGCCAATGAATTTTATAAACCTCTAGCCATACTGATAAAGGGAAAAAAAAAAAAAGAAGACACCCATTACCCATATAGGGAATAAGAGAGGAAACATCATTACATATCCTACAGACATTAAAATAATAATAAGGGGATATTATGAGCAATATTTTGGGGATATTATGAGCAATAAGGGGATATTATGAGCAAAATTTTACCAAAACATTTGACCACTTAGATAAAACTAACAAATTTCTTGAAGGACACAAACTATCACAGCTCACTAAAGAAGAATAGATAACCTTAGTATCACTAAATCTATTAAATAAATTGAATTTATGGTTTAAAACCTTTCCACAGAGAAAATTCCAGGCCCAAATGGCCACACTGGTGAATGCTGCCACACCTTCAAATGAGACATAATAGCAATTCTACACAAAATGTTCCAGGAAATTAAAAAAGAGGTAACACTTCCCAACTCAGTCCATGAGGCCAGCATTACCCTGATATGCAAACCAGAAAAAGGCATTATAAGAAAAGAAAACTATAAACCAATGTCTTTTATAAACATAGACACAAAAATTCTTAACAAGCATTTAGCAAGTTAAATCCAACAATATATTTTTTAGAACTGGGCAATACACCATGACCAAGTGAACTTTATCCCTGGAATGCAAAGTTGGTTTAACATTTGAAAATCAAGGTTAACGAACTAAATTATTAACAAATGGAAAGAGAAAAACCATATGTCATCTCAACAGATACAGAAAGAGCATTTGAAAAAATTCATCATCCATTTCTGATAAACAGCATTCAGCAAACTAGAAATACCAAGGAACTTCCTCAACATGTTAATGGACATCTATGCCCTAGATAGGGCATCCTGTTACCATAGAGGTTACATCCTACTTAATGATGAGAGACTATGCGCTTTTCTCTTAAGATCAGGAATGAGGCTAGGATGTCCACTCTCACCACTTCTATTCAACATTGGTCCTAGTCAGTGCAACAAAGCAAGAAGAATGAATGAAAGGCATACAGATAAGAGAGGGAGACAGAAAAGTGTCTTTATTTGCAGATGATATAATAATCTATATAGAAAATCCTAAGGAATCTACAAAAATGTTACTGGAACTAATGGATTTAGCAAAGTCACAGGATACTAGGTCAATATACAAAAATCTGTTGTATTTCGGTACACTAATAACCATCAAAAATTGAATGTTTTTTTTTTTTCTAAAGATGACTGGGGAAGGGGATCTTAACCCTTGACTTGGTATTGTTAGCACCGCACTCCCCAAGTGAGCCACGGGCTGGCCCTAGAAATTAAATGTTTTAATACAATACCATTTAACAACAACATGGGAAAAAATGATACCTAGGGATAAATTCAACAAAAGAAAGGCAAGACCCACAACTGAAAACTATAAAATATTGCTGAGAGAAATTAAAGAAGATCTAAATAAATAGAGAGATATACAATGTTCATGAAGTGGATTACTCAATATTACCAAGATGTCAATTTTCCACAAATTAATCTATGGATTCAATATAATCCCAATCAAAATGTCAGCAGATTTTTGTATATAAGTTGAAAAGTTCATTCTAAAACTTATATGAAAATTCAAAGGACCTAGATTAGCCAAAACATCTTCGAAAAAAAAAAAAAAGAACAAATTTGGAGAACTTTTGTTCAATATATGAGAACTGAGAGTTCAGAATGAGAGCTATGCATATATGATTGATTGATTTTCAGCCAAGATGACAAATCAATGAAATGAGCAAAGGATAATCTTTTCAACAAACAATGCTGGAACAATTGGATAGCCATATACAAAAAAAGAAAGAAAAAGAAGAGTAAAGGAGAGAGAAAGGAAGGTAGAAGGAAAGAAGGAAGGAAGGAAACAAGGAAGGAAAGAGAAACTCAACTCTAAATCACACCATATACAAAGATTAACTTTATCTGTATCAGAGACCTAAATATAAGAGCTAGAATTATAAAACTCCTAGAAGAAAACAGGAGAAAATCTTAGCAACCTTGGGTTTGGCAAAGATTTCTTAAATAGGACATAAAAATATGAACTATACAAGAAAATAATGATATATTGGACTTCATAAAAAATAAAGACTTCTGCTTCCCAAAAGACAATGTTACAAAAATGAAAAGGCAAGCCACAACCTTGGAGAAAATATTTGAAAAGTCTATATCTGACAAAGAACGTCTATCTAGAAAACAGAAAAATCACAACTCGACAATAAAAAGACTATCTAGTTTTTAAAAAGAGCAAAAGGTTTGAACAGATGCCTCTCCAAAGAAGATATATAAATCGCAAATAACACATGAAAAGATGATTGACATTGCTAGGAAAATGTAATTTTAAATTTAAAAACACAACAAAATACCACCACAAACGCACTAGCAGGGCAAAAATGGGAAAGACCAAATGTTGGCAAGAATGTGGAGCAACCGTGGGAATGTAAAATACAACAACCACTTTTGGGAAAGAGTGCAGTGGTTTCTTAAAGACTTAAACATACACCCACATATGACCCCGGCGTTCCACTCCTGAGTATTTACCAAAAGAAATGGGAGCTACACGAAGATTTGCACATGAGTGTTTATAGCAGCTTTTATTTGCAATTACCCAACAACCCAAATATCTATCAACCATGAATAGATAAATTTTGGTGCATCCTTATAATGGAATACTTTTTATTTAAAATTTATGTATTTATATAAAATTCTACATATATAAAAGTCCAGGGAGAGCTCTGGGGCGCACTCGGGAGAGTGCAGTGCTTGGGAGCGCAGCGGCGCTCCCACCGCGGGTTTGGATCCTACATAGGGATGGCCGGTGCACTCACTGGCTGAGCGCGGTGCAGACGACACCAAGCCAAGGGTTGCGATCCCCTTACCGGTCACAAAAAGACAAAAAAAAAAAAAAAAAGTCCAGAAAATGCAAACTAATCTATAGTGGCTAAAGCAGATCAGTGTCTGCCCAAGACTGGGGGAGGGGAAGAAGGGAGGGTGACCATGCAGCACAGGGACACTTTGGGGGGCGAGGGGGATGTTCATTCTGTTGATCATGAAGATGGTTTCACAGGTGCACACATACATCAAAAACCCTTTAAATTGTACACTTAAGTGTGTGTGGTCAATTATATTCAAGAAAAGTTCTAAATTAAAACTTATAATCAAATTTTAAAATTGTAATCAAACAAACTCTTGTGTACCGACTACCTAGCAGAAGAAATCGAGCCTTACAAGTCCTTGGCAGCCCCTGGATGGGCCTCCCCAATCTTATCCTCCACCCGAGGTAACCACTACCCTGAATTCTCTTGTTTTCCTCGTAAACGTGCCACCTACTTATATATCCCTCAGCAATACGCTGTGTGCTGACACCAGCATGGGATTCCATGGCCTTCTGCGACTTCCTTCTTTCAACCCAGTGTTACATGTCTGAGATGCATCCTCACGGAAGGCCGTGCTGTGCAGGCCATGGAGCAGGTGCACAGGGCAGGTGCTGCCTCTGGCACTGAGGGGACAAAGAATGCAGGGCGCAGGGGCTGGTGGGGCTGGGAGAGGTCAGGGGAGGACGTGAGTCCTCTCCTGAGGCTCAGAGAGAGGGGCTGAGGTGGCAAAAGAGTGAAGAGAGAGCAGATGGGGAAATAGAGTCAGGCTGCCAGGCATGCAGGGGTCCACTTGGGTCTGGCCATGAACTTACAGTGGCCCCTGTCAACTGGGCTGCACGTGTACTTTTTTCAGCCACGTTTGGCTGCTCAGGGGCAGGCATGGGGTTGTCGGAGAACGGGACGCCCTCAATGCAAGCAATGACTTTAGTAACAGTCCCCAACAAACCTGGCTAGGCCACCTATCCCAACATCGCTGATGACACCTACGAGATATTTACACACCTATTTGTTTACCCCCGATATGATGGGGTGAGGAGGATTCGTCATGTCACTGATCTTCTTTCCCAAAATCCATAGCCCCAGTCTAATCATGAGAAGAATACTGGACAACGCAAACAGAGACTTTCTGCAAAATACCTGACCACTACTCTTCAAAACTGTCAAGGTCACGATAAGCCAGGAAAGATGGAGAAACTGCCACAGCCCAGAGGAGGAGACACAGTGAAGAAACGCATCGCGGTGCCCTGGGTTGGATCCTAGAAGGGGAAAAGATGAGTGGGAAAGTGAGTGACGCCTGACTACAGTCTCCTGTTCAGCTAACAGCAATGCTCCCCTGAGGGGGCACTGCAGGGCTCAGCCTGCCCGCTGGGAGACAATGGCCACTCAGGTCCAGCCAGTCATTGCCGTGGAGTTTGTGAGCCCAGGGTTTTTTTTAAAATCAGAGATACAGTTTCTATGTGAAATCTCCAAAATATTTACCATTGGCTCCATTGTTTAAAACACAGCCTTTAGGCCATACCAAGCGAGTCTGGAGCAGCCAAGCCACGCTTGTCTTCCACCCATGCCAGGCTGCCAGGCCACATGAGGAAACTCCGGCCAGAGCAGCCCAGCCTCCAGCCACTTCCTTTCTCGGGCCCCTCCAGCCAGGCTTCCAAGGTTTGGGGACATCTCTGCAGCAACAGGACCCTTCCCACACCATCTGTGACCCGATAGCCCCCTGCACTGCCTTCTTGACATCTTGACCTCAACATGGCCCACGCTGAGCTCTTGACCTTGTCCCCACACCCTAGGCTGCTCCGCCTCAGTCAATGGCACCGAGTTCTACTCAGCCGTTAAAGCTGGAAACCTAGGAGTTGTCCTTGAACACTTTCTCTCTCATGCCCACATCACCAAGTCCCATTGCTTCCTGCCCCACTTTGGGTTCAATCCTAAGTCCTTACAAGACCTTTCACCCCACCCCACCCTACACCAGCCCCGGGCCCTGCATGACCTGGCCTCACCCCACACCAGCTTCCCCCTCACTCACTCCCCAAATGGTGCTATGAACTTGGCAGGTCCTGGCTGCCACAGGGCCCTCGCACATGCTGTCCCCCTGCCGGACTGCTCTTCCCTCGACACTCAGCTCCTTCCCAGCCTCGGGTGTGAGCGCAGAGGCCGTCCTGACCACAGGCTGAGCGGTCCTCTTGACTTCGCTCATTACCCTCACAGAATCTCTTACAAAGTCTGCTGTTGTCAGCCTGTGCACTTGTGGGCCTCTGCCCCCTGCAACTCCCCATACCATGAAGGCAGAAAAGCTTCTGCCTGACTCAGGTATCTTTTTAATAACTGTTTGTTGGATGGACAGACAGATGGATGGATGGATAGATGGACAGACAGATGGACAGAAGGATGGGAGAGAAGAAAATGAGGAGGCCAGAGAGCCCTGAGTTGTTCAGTTGCGTTTCCATTCCCTTTGCCTCCGTCTGCTAAAAGCTCCAGCTTCCTCGGGCCCAAGGAGTACACAGACTTGAGCTCCCTCTCTGGGGTTACAGTGTGGCCAAGAGCCTCCAGGGTCCCGCACCCACCCACAAGGAGCCCTGCCCCAGGCACGGACATCTTAAGGCAAGAGACAGAAAAGACTTCTGTGGGTAGGGGTCCCGGGGACCTCAGGACATGTTTCCTGCCCAGGCCCTCCCTGTCCCATGGCCTCATGCGGAGGAGGCACCATGTTCTTTGAGTCCAGGAAGCTGTGTGGGCCCTCACCGGGCCCACCGGAGCCCTGTCCTGAGAAGCTTCTAGCCAAAATAAAGCAAGCACATCTGTCCCTCTCAGGGGGCAGAGCAGCAGGAATTGACATTTGGGGCTTTGGGCTGTGCTGTCCTCCTCGTGGAGGAAACAGATCCATAGCAAGAATGAAGCCCACAAAGAGAAACAGAAGCAAGGGACAGAGAGTGGATATGCTGAGCCACAGGGCCCCAAGCCCCGAGGGGGCCCCCGAGCTTGTGTGAATTGGCGCTCTGTCAGTCACAATCCAAACAGCCTAGCCATGCGCTGGGTCCTGGGCCTGGTGGGGCGGGGGCGGGGCGCCCACGGGAGCCACTTACTCAGATTCCCTCAGGAGTCAACCCACAGCAGGCCGTGCTGCCTCAGGTGCTGGTGGAGCCTGTGGGGCCGCCTGCCTGCCTGGGTCCCCGAGGAGCTGCCTAATGGAGAATTGCTGCTTTTCCAGCCAGTTAGTTATATGCAGCATCTATAGTCCTCACAGCGAAGAACGGAACTCTTCTCAGGGATAAAACTGTCTTGGCTTAGGAAGATCCCTCGGCTAAGCCACTGGGGGGAAGAAGAAGTGCTGAGGACACTTGATCTTGCAGGAGAAACTGCAGCAAAAGAGAGAAGAGAATGATCCTGTGTGAGCAGACCACTGGGTTGGGGAGAAAGCTGAGAAGAGAGTGGGTGGGCAGGACACTGCCTGGTGAGCCAGTGGCTGAGGGCGTCCAGCAGCAGGACTGCCCAATACCCTCCGGGGCTGCAGGGCAGTCTTGCCCTCTGCCCCCTGAAACCTGAGGACTCGGGTGGACGGTGCATGTGTGCGTGTACCCGTGTGTGTGCGTCATGTGTGTCTGCATGTGTACGTGTTTGCGTGCATTCTGTGTATCTGTGTACGTGTGTGCACACATGTGAGCATGTGTGTATTCATGCATGTATCTGTGTGCATATTGGGTGCATGCACATGTGTCTGTGTGTACACGTGTGTGTGTCTGTGTGGATAAAGGCTGGGGACTTACATTTAGGTTTCGAGGATATAGATCCATCCAGGATAGAGACACAGGAAGAGTCACAAGCCCTGTGGCAGAGAGACCCCAGCAGGGATAGGAAGGAATCAGGACACAGAAGGCCCACCTTTACCTTCACCCCCAAAACCCTCCTGAGTTCTGCTCAATCAGCATGGATGGGGAGTGAGCCAATCGTGTTTAGTTCTCAAAGGTCCAGTTCTCCTGACATCTGCAATACAGGTGTTCTTTTTAGAAAAATATGAGGTCTCTGTTAAAACCACCAAGCATACACCAGCCATGTGTGACAAGATGAATCACATTTCAACCCAGATTTGCACCAGCTTCACTGTGTGGCACACAGTTTGGGGCCTTGTCCTTCAAACAACATCTGTGCCTGCCTGATCTGACCTCTGACCCTACACCAACCCCAGCTCCCTATGAACCCTTCTCAAGCGAAGCCTCTGGGGGCTCTCACATGTTTCCCACAGGCCTCCTTGTCAGAAACTGTTGAGAATATTAGCAGCAATATGTACAAAGCATTTGCCGCATGCCAGGGACTGTTCTAAGTGATTTATGTAAACTCATGTATCCTCACAAGAAACTTATGAGATCAGAACTATTATCTCCCTTGTTTCACAGAGGAGGAAACTGAGGCACAGAGAGGTTAAGCAACTTTGCCAAGGCCGTGCGGCTTGGGTAGAGCATAAATTCAAATTCAGACAGCCTGATGCCAGAGCCTGTATGTATAACCACCGGACAACACTGCCTCTCATTTAGGGAGAATTCATGGGTTTGTCAAAGCCCTGGCCAGCACTGGCTGCTCTGATCTCAGCCTGTGCAGCTTCTCCATCCACAGAAGCAGAAAAGAAATCTCCTGCTCACACAGTGTGTGCACACTGCCAGCCAAATCCTGCCCCAATGTTTCCGGTGAGATGAGAGGGATTTTGCCAAAATCCACATCACGCCTTCCCCCGCCCTACCCCCAGCTAGACTTGTTCTTGCATTCACTTAAAACCATTCCTCTTAACAACAGGCTGCAATTCACAAAGCCTAAAAGAGATAGCTCTCTCCCAGCCGACCAGGCGTTCCTAAGAATACAGCTAAACCAGCACGTAGCTTCCCCAACAAAGATGTTGGAATCCTCAAGGAAAGGCTGAGAACTGTGGGAGCCTGCAGCTGGGACGGACCCCGGGCAGAGAGGGTCCCTGTGGCACGGGCTCCAGGGAATGGCATGGGGTTGGGGGCAAGATTTGCACCTGGCCTTGTTAAAATGTTCCAGCTGGTCGCTGCCAGCTTCGGGCGAGACCCTCCACAGAACACGGAGTGGTGCAAAGTTCAACCTGTTTGAGCAGATCCCATTTTGACAAGCCTGGTTCTGACGGCTGGTTAACATCTCTCCGTTGAATTTTAACATGGAATATCTTTTTGACACAGCAAGGAGAGCGAAGTCCCTTTGGAGCAGGAAGACCAGACTTACAGGAGCCGCCAGGCACATGAAGGGAAGGCAAGCGAAGCCGCCCGCCCAGCTCTCTCCTTGACCTACTTAGAGCACATTTGTTCTTGGGCCAGCAGAACCCCCAGGGCAGGGGGCTTCTGGAAGCCGGGGAGAAAGGTCTGTGCAGGATGCAGGGCCTGTAGTCAGGGCCACAGCAGCTCACACAAAGGGGCCAATTAAAGCCATCAATATACTCATCCCAAGCCCTGGCTACCTGCCCCAGCTGGGACCAAACCAGCAGCCCCACGGCCACCCTCTGTGTCACCCTCTCCACCATGCAGCCTCCGCATGGGCGGTGGGGCACACAGGTGGCTGCCCATTGTGGCCCCCAGCGGCTGGCAGATTTCAGACCACAGGAAAATGCATTTTGATTCAAGCGATGCCTGTGAATGCTCTGGGATGATGCTGGGAACAGGAAGAAGGGTCCTGTTGGCTGAGGGCCGCTGGGCACCAGGCAGGGTGCCACAAACAGTGCAGCAGAGATGGACATGGCTGTTCTAAGGGTGACTCCAGAAGTTAGCTTGGGGGAAAGGTTGCTTTTTGTCTGAAAAAACCTCTTACTGGGCCTTTTGGCTACACAAGAACAAAGCTAGAATCTGTCCAGAGGGAGAGGAAGCCAAGCTGGCAGCTTGGGGAAGTAAAAGGATCTCTTCCCAGGCACCGAGGGCACCAGGACAGCACTTGATCTGGGAGCTCTAGGGAGCTGCTGGAGCTAGGGGAAGGGGGCCCTGGGGCTGGGGAGGAGAGGACCTGAGGGCCATCCTGAGAGGAAGGAGGCTGCGGGGTGCCGAGGTGGGGTGCCTGCCGTGCAGTGTCCAGCGCTCCCTGGCACCCCCCGTTGCTACCACAAGCATCCGGCCAAACTCAGCAGTTGGAAACACAGACATTAGAGCTGGACAGACATGGACTGGAGTCCCAGTTCTGCCACAGAGTAGCTGGGTGGCCTGGGTTCACCTCTCTGTGCCTCAGTTTCCACAGCTATAAAAATAGGTATAAGAATGGTGGTATATTTGATTACAAGGAGCATTGGAAGGATTAAATGAGTTAGCACCGGGACACAGGGCATGCTCAGGAAAGTGTCGGTGGTCCGTGTGGGCCGGGGCCTAGACCACGTGGTGGAAGCAGCAAAATGGGGGGAAGAGGGTTCCCGGCTGCCTTGGCCTCTCTGAAGCACTAGAGAGCCATCTAAGGCTCCGAGCAAGGGGTGGCGAGTGGACGCTGGCAGACCCCTTCAAAGGGACCAACCCAGAGCCTCTTCCCCGGAGCACCATCCCCTCAAAGAATCCAGCCCACAGAGATGAGGGAAGGGAGGAGAGTGGAGGTTCTGGTCCTATGTTCGTTGTCTCCCATGATCCAGGGGACCACAGGGGCGCCAAGCCCTGGCAGGTGCTGAGCAAACCCAGCCGGCTTTGGCCGCCGCCTCCTCCGGCCGCCTGCCTGGATTCAGACTGTGGACTTTGCTGAGTCACGAACAGTAAGCGCTCCTGCCTGCCCTTTCTCCTGCCTGGCCTGAGACCAGAGGCAGCTGCTGTCACCACAGGACATCGGGGGCTGGGAGGAATCACAAAAAACCCAGTGTGTGATCCAGCCAGAAAGACGAACACAGTGCGTCCCCAGGTCCAGAACAAAACATATTGACAAACAGTTGCTCGTGCCCATTTGCAGAAACTATGCCATCTCGCCAGTAATAATACCTGATGGTCACCAAGGCTGGCTCTGGGCCGGGATGATGCACAGCCGTTCAACAGTATGGTCTCCCCTCAGGTGTCTTGCTCCAGTGGACTGGCCTCTCTGCTCCATGAACCTCCCTCCTCCCCAAATCTCATCCTCCACCCACCTCTCACCCCACTGCTCTCCGCCCCGGCCTCCCACTCTAGACCTGGACCATAACAGTCCTTCAACCCACTGGGCTCTAAAACCCAGTGCTCTTTCCTCTGCACTGTCTCTGCCTCCGCGTCCTCACGCCCCTGGAGACTCCAGGGAACGTCTTCCCGCCATCCCTTTCATGTGCGCACGACTCAGCTTCCCCCTCTCTCTCCATCTTTGTCGCCTGGCCAGGCCCCCTGCGCCGTCAAACCCAACTCTGTCCATTCCATGCCTGCCCCTAGCAGTGGAGCATGGCTGGAGAAACACAGCCCGGGGATGACCGGTCTCACTCGCCAGATCTTATCACGGCCCTGGAGCGGGCATCGGCTCCAACCAGACCCACCTCCTGTCTGTCCCTCTCCCAGCTCTCCCCTGTGCTCACGCTTGGGACACCTCCCCACTCTCAGCTGCCAACCTTGATTCTGATTTCACCGGCCTTTCTTGTCCTCCCAACATGACGTCAACCAAAGGGGCTTCGTCTAGGTCCACATGCTCGCCCTCACCTCCTGCAGCCAGGAATGAACTCCTAGGGCCAAGCCCTCCACTATGCTCTGGGTCCTGTCCCCTCTCACAGTCTCAAGGACTCTGCTCCAACAAATATCCCCACGCCTGCTGACATCCTCAAGGTTTCCCTTTCTAACAGATGATTTCCGTCAGCAAACAAGCATGTCATAATATATCCCCCTTGAAAACTCAGCATCAACAACACAATCGTGGGAGCCCCTGCAGCAGAGATGGCCAGCTGTCCACCAGCACCCACGCTCCCCTCTCCATAATGCAGCACTGAGGCTGTGAAGTGGCCACCCCGCCAGGAGCTGCCATCCCACCCACCCTCTGCCATCCAGGTGGGGCCTTGTGACTAGTGGAGTGGGAACAGAATCAGAGTGTGTCAATTCCTGGCTAAGGCAGCCAAAATGCAGGTGGAGTCCCCATCCTCTCTCCCCTCCATGGCTGGCTGTACATGGGCACAGTGACCTAGATGGCCATGTAGAGTCACCAATGGGAAGGAAGAACCTGAGTTCCCAGACACTACTTGGAGGAAAGCTGTCCACCAACCAGCAAGTCCCCCTGGGACTTCGTACGATCAAGAAATAAATATCTATTGTATTTGAGCTGTTATACACTCGGGGTTTGCTTGTTACGGCAGCCAGCGTTACTCTAACTAATTCAAACCACGTCCCCATTTTCCTGCATCTCCTCACAGGGAAACTCCTTAAATGAGATGTCTGTGTTCACTGGCTCCACTTCCTCGCCTCCAGTGAGGACCCCTGCCTGTCTGGATCTCACCCCATCACTCCACAGCAAACCCACAAGCCACAGTCTCAGAAGTCCGTGCTGCCAGATCCAGAGGCCAACCTTCATGTGCCTCCCCCGCTCAGAGCACTTGGCGTCACTGATTGGCTGCCAGATACTTCCCACTCTGGCTTCGGAACATCACGCTGTCCTGGTTTTTGTAGCGCACTGGTTTTGCCTTCACAATCTCTTTGGCTGGATCCTCTTCCCGACCTACAAAAATCACAGACCAAGGGCTCAGTCTCAAACTGCATCTCTTTGCTAGGAAAAGTCATCCTTAGGTGAATCCACCCAGACCTGTGACTTGAATGCCTTCTGTGTCCTGATTATTCCTAACTTGCTCCATGATGCCACCACCAGATGGTTAAGAGGCCAGTCCCATCACATCCAAAGCCAAAGGATTTCCTTTCCCCTTAAACTTGCTTCCTCCCAAGTGTGTACCATCTGGGTAAGAATCCCCACCCTCCACCCACCTGACCATAGATTTCTCCCTTTTCTCCATTTTCAGCACTGCATTTAATCCAAAGCCAATCAGTATACCCCAAGTCCAAGCATTTCTCTCCACCTGCCCTAATGTGCGAGACGTGATGCTCGTCGTTGCACGGGTAGACCGTAACAGCCTCCTGGGGGACCCCCTCCTTCTACACTTGCTCCCTTTCCAGTCTGCTCCCCACACAGCAGCTGGGGGTCTTTTTAAAACATAAGGCAGACCATGTGGCTCCTCTCCTCCAAACCCCACAAGGATCTGCATATTCTGGCCCCATGACTGCTCTGTCCTCACTTCGCCCCACTCTCTCTCACCTTGGAAACGAGGCATCAACAACACAATCACATGAGCTCCTGTAGCAGAGATGGCCAGTGCAAGGTGCTCCTGCTGCCTGGGACCAGAGGCAGCTGCTGTCACCACAGGACAGCCCAACCACACTGGCCTCCTACTACCCCTTGAGCATACATGCACATGCCCACCCCAGGGCCTTGGCATAGGCTCTTCCCTCTGCCTGGAATGTTCTTTCCTCACACAGCTATATGCCTTGTCCCTTCATCTATTCAGGTCTCTTCCAATGTCACCTCCACAGAGAGGTCTTCCCTAACTGTCCCACTTAAAGCAGCCCCCTTCACTTTCTACCACTTATGCTGCTACTTGCTGTTACATTCTATTCATTGAGTTTTTGGTCTGTTTCCCCGGCCCCACCAGCACATCTTGCCCCCGGCCTGAGACAAAGGCAGGGAATTACCTCCTTTCTTCACTGCTGCAACCCCAGTGCCTAGAGCAGTGGCTGATGCGTCATCAGTGCTCCGTAGAATCTGCTCAATCACGAATCTCCATATTAACCAGAAAAGTACATTTAATGTCTTCTCTAAGAGATAAAGGAAATTATTCCATCCATGAAACAAGAAGTGGAAATTAGGAAACAAGAACAGGCAGTTATAGGAAGAACCAAATAATGATTTTGAAATGAAAATTATACATTCTGAAATTAAAATGATTTCAGAAATAAAAATCTCAATAGAAGGACTAGAAAGAAGAATGAATTCAACTAAAGAGCAAATTAGTGAGCTGGACACTGGAACTGAGTATCTCCTGCAAAGAGGATGTTGATTTCGATGAATTTTAGAGTGTGCTCATATCATGTAATTTAAGTATTTGCTCATTAATTAATTGATTGACTGGTTGACTCAGTCCGTATTTATTGCAGGCTTACTATGTGCCAAGCCTTGCTCCTGGCAATGGGTATACAGCAGTGAACAAATAGCCATAGTGCCCACCTTCAAGAAGCGTATATTCTAGTGGTGGGAGGCTAGACAAAAACAGAATAAATGAGGAAAATATGAACTGTGATAGGCAGTGGTAAGCAATGGAGAAAAAGGCAGAAAAGGAAATTAGGGATTCCCAAGGGTGGGGGCAGTCAGAGTTTAAATAGGGTAGTCGGGGCAGTCCTCACCGAGAACAAGACGTTTTAACGAAAACTTGAAGGAAGTGAGCCATGGGAATCTCTGGGAGAAGAGAGTTCCTGGCAGGAAGAACAGCAAGTGCAAAGGCCCTGAGGCAGAGACGTACCTGGTACACTCAAGGGACAGCAAGGAGGCCAATGGGACTGGAGTGGAGAGATTATGGATAGGAGGAAATGAGCTTAGAGAAGAAATAGAGGGAGACTACTGTAAAGACTTTGGCTTTTACTCTGAGTGAGCCAGGTTTTGAGCACAGCAGTAACATGGTCTGACTGAAGTAAAACAGAATCCCTTTATCTATTTGCAGAACAAAGTGTAAAAAATTAAAGGCGAACTCAGGGGGGCCAAGTAAGAGGCCACTGCAATGATCTAGGGGACACATGATGATGGCTTAGGCCAAGGTGACAGCAATGGAGGAGGTGAGAGGTGAGCATGTGCTGGCAGGTTTTGAAGGTAGAGCCAATGGGACTTCCTGGCATGGTAAGTGGCGTGAAAGGAAGAGAGGAGACAGAGATGACTGCAGGGTATTGTCTTGAGCAACTGAAAGGATAAAGTCTCCAAAAACTGAGATGGGGAAAGCTGCAGGAGAAGCACATTCTGAAGGAGCTCAGCTTTGGCCGTGCTCAGTGTGAGATGTTTATTTATTAGGCACCTAAGATCAGGCAGTGGGATTCAAAGTCCAGCATTCCAAGAAGAGGTCTGGGCTGAAGCTCTGAATGGAGCAGATAACAGAGAAAGTAGAAGAGATGATGAAGGACTGAGCCTTGTGGCCCCCAAAATTAAAAGTGTGGGAAGAAGAGGAAGAACCAGCCAAGGAGATTAAGGAAAACTAGGTATCTTGGAGGTGCAGGGAAGAAAGTGTCTTCAGGAAGAAAAGGATAGGAGTCTGTGAAGGCTCAAGTAAGATGAGGACTGAAAGTGCCGCAGAATCCAGCAGCTTGGAGAACAGTGGAACGAGGGGGCAAAAACTCGGTTGGGATGAATCCAAGAAAATAATGGGGAGAGAGAAATTAGAGATGAATGTCTATAATACTTTCATAGAATCTTGCTATAAGAGAAGCAGAAAAAGCTGAAGAGGGAAGGGTTCAAAGAGAGGGGGACTTTTTTGGAGGATTGGTGAAAAACTAGCATATTTGTACATTGGTGGGAATTATCCAGTAAAGGGAGAAAGACAAATGCCAAAGAGAGGGGAGAGGTGAGCAGGCAAAGGGGGTAGGTCCAGGTACACAGTGAAGGGTTGGCATGGATGAGAGACACGGATGAGAGAGAGCACAGACAGGGCAGAGAGAAGGCAGAGTGTGGAGGCACCCAGGCAGGGCGGCTGGTGAGAGAATCAGACTGTGGGCTTTGCATGGCCTCTATTTCCTTAGTGACATAAGAAGGAACGCCAACTATTAAGAGAGAGGATGGAAGAGGAGGTGGCAGTTTTAAAGAGAGGAGATGGTATAAAACAGCTTCTAGTTTGTGTGTTCGAATATAAGGATGACAGAAATAAAATGTATAACTACGGAACCAAGACAGCAGACAATAAAACAGGAAAGCTCAATGAACTCAGTAGAAAATAGAAACAAAGAAATAAAGATTTAAAGGGAAAATATGGTAAAGACAAAAATGTAAGTCCAAACATGTCAGTCATCAAAATAAATGTGACCGGTTAAAACCACTAATTAAAAGTCGGAGGCTTTTCATTTGGATTCTACAAAAGGAGATGTTGAGCTTATTTGGCAGCCCAGGCTGATGAGGCTGAACGTAACAGTTACTAAAACAAAGTCTGGACATATTTACACCAAAGTGTGAACAACGGTGATCGCCGGTTGGGTGAGTTTAGAAATGACTTTTATTTTTATTACACCTTTCAGTATTTTCTGAATTTGGGGGAAGGTGTGTAAATTAATTTTATAATCGGGGGGAAAAATGGAAATTGTTTTAAAAACTACCCATGCACTTCAGAAAGTCTTCATGGAACCTCCATTTGCTGTCCAAATCAGTACTGAGATCCAAAGAGGCTTTAAAGAAGGGTCTCTGTCCTCTGGGAACTGACTGGAAATAAGACCAGCTGGACTGTAATAGAAAAGTGCAGGACAGTATAAAGATGGAGCTTCACTGATGACTCCGAGCCCCAGGTATAAGCAGGAATAAGCAAGGAGAGCCCCCTGGAGGAGGAGGCACTTGCAGTCCATGCAGGATGTGGCCCAAAGGAGAGTCTGGAGATGGCACTTCAGGCTGGGGGTACAGTATGAGCGATGGCTGGAACCAAGCAAGCCAGCACAGGGCACAGGTAGGCAGCAGTGGATGGGTCAGGGCATAGAGTCCAAGGAGGCGAAGAGGTTGCACTTGGTGCATTATGTGCAGGGGCAGAGGGAAGAGTGGGTAAGGCAGAAAGAAGCAGATGGGAGAAAAGTTAGTCCCCGGATGGGCAGTCTTGTGTCTGAAGCACATGAGAACAAATGGCTGGGTTGCCATAACTGCTGAATTGCACATGTGTGCATGCATTCATGTACATACACGCCCACATGAGCACACATATGGATACACGCATGTATGTGCATGCACTAGTGGATACATGTATGCATGCGTGCGCACAAGCACACGCACATGCACACACACTTTTTTGCTGCTTCATGTCCTCTGGCCCCTTAGTCTGGAGAATTAATCGTTGCAACTAAGGGGGGTTCTCTTGGCCCTGGTCCAACCTTTCCTGACACCCCAGCACACATGCTGCCTGCCCCCCTCCCCTGGGAAGGTATGGCCAGCTGTTGCTGACTGGATGTCCCCTGGCTTTTAAGCAGGATCTGACATGAGGGCTTGCAGTGTGGGGATGAGTTGAAGGGGCAGGAGCAGTGGCAGGAGGACCAGGGAGGGGACAGCTGTGGAGTGGGAGCAATGGGGAGGGAAAAATCCTTAGGAGGCAAAATCATCAGAGCTTGATGGGGTTGAGAGAGAGGATCAGGAGATGTGAGCCAAGACACAGGGGTTCTGGTCAGGGGACCTGCGGTGGTTGGCCATAGCCAAGGCGAGGGTCCTGGGAGGAGTGGATGTGGGGAGGGGGCAGAGATCTCGGGTGGCTTTAGACGTACTGAGCTTGAGGAATCTGCTGGGTGTCTGGTGAAGGTGGAAAGCCCTAATGAGGGCTCAAGAGAGGGTAACAGCAAAAGGGTACGGGATGTCAACGATAGCAGGTGACTGAAGTCAGGGCCCTGGGTGGGGGGGCCAGGCCACACAGCCTGGGAGGCGTTGGGGGTAGGATGGCTGCAGTGACTCAGGTCACACGCTCAGAGGTCCTCACAGCTGACTGCATGTCCTCGAGCACAGGATGTCACTCAAGGCTCACACCAGCCCCCAAATTAGGAGGATCCCTGGCCTGCCTTCTCCTGGGTCAGCTCATGGCCTGGTCACAGCCACTTTGAGACCCAGAGCCCAGGTCTCCACCCAGGCCTGTCACAGACCAGGATAGCCCTCCAAGGCCACAGCAAAAGCTGCGGGCCTTTGCAGCCGTGCCTGCCTCAGAGCCGGGTTAAACTTTGACTGAGGAAATGATTACTAAACCCTATTCCACCAGTGTCACCTAGTCACACTTAAATTCCGGACTGGGTGACCAGCCTCCATGCTCCTCACTTTACTGGAAGTCCAGGGCAACTGTATCTCTGGGGAGACAGTGGTGGCTTCAGGTCCCAGTTAGAGCCACCCTGACTGGCGGGTGCCCAGAGAGCTCTGGCCTGGAATTAGCAGTCAGTGGCCCTGACATGCTCGCAGCTGCCCGGCTGGGGAAGCTGGTGTGGGTCCTGCCACGGGAAATCAGGCCACTTGCGTTGGCCCCTCTGACCTGGGCCCCTCTGTAAAGTGGACATATCCTCTGGGTGCCCTGGGCAGCCTCCATGGCATTTTCTGAACTCCTGGACCAAGTGGGCAGCCTGGGCAGGTTCCAGATTCTTCAGACTGTGGCTTTGGTGGTCCCCATCATGTGGGTCACCACTCAGAGCATGCTGGAGAACTTCTCGGCCGCTGTGCCCGACCACCGCTGCTGGGTGCCCCTCCTGGACAACAATACAGCCCAGGCCAGTGTCCCCGAAGCCCTGGGTCCTGAGGCCCTCCTGGCCATTTCCATCCCGCCAGGCCCCAACCAGGGGCCCCATCAGTGTCGCCGCTTCCGCCAACCTCAGTGGCAGCTCCTGGACCCCAATGTCACGGCCACCAACTGGAGCGAGGCTGCCACGGAGCCGTGCCTGGACGGCTGGGTCTATGACCGCAGCACCTTCACCTCCACTGTTGTGGCCAAGGTAAGGGCCTCCCCCACACCCACCCCAAGTCCTGGCCCCTTGGAGGTCAAAGTCACAGATGACAGCTGGCTGGACTCAAAATGGTCCAGTCCTTAGAGGGACCCACCTCTCCAGGCCTCCCTCATTCTCAGGTCGGCTCTCAGCCCCTGGGTGGCAGGAATCAGTCTATGGACAAAGACTGGCCCCCACCCCCACCCCAGGCTACTGGAGTACGGGCGGCACCTGAGAGTGGGCACATCCGAGCATTTGCACCTGGACACCTCGCTGGCCTCACCCTGTCCCAGCTCTGCTCACACTTAGCTGTGACTCTGGCAACACAGTCACAGGGGGACTCAGTGACCATTCACTGCATTCCCTAGGCCAAAGCACATGGAATATGGGACAACCCCAGGTAGCATCCCAGAAGGCGGCATTGGGCAAATCTGGGCAAGTGGGGAAGGGCAAGTGATCCCAGCAAGAGGGAAGTGGCCTTGCGGAGGGCAGGAGGGGTCTCAGACCATGGCTGTTGCAGAGTGGGAGAGGCAGGGGAAGGGGGCAGACGAGACGAGAAAGTCCTCAATCCTTGGGCACTAGGGGGTCATGGAGAGGCTTAGGCAAACCTGACAGGAGATCCCTCATGAGGCCAAGCTACGCCTGTGAGTACCCTTGCTGCTCTATGTCCCTAGAGGTCACCAGGCCAGCCACCTACACCCAGCTCCCTGGAGGCTTCCCATCCAGCTCCTCTGCCCCCACCTGCCTGGGCTCCCAGCCTCTTGAGAACAGCTTCCCTTCCTCTCCCACCAGTGGGACCTGGTGTGTGACTCCCAGGCCCTGAGGCCCATGTCTCAGTCTATCTACCTGGCTGGGGTCTTGGTGGGAGCTGCTGTGTGTGGCTACACCTCAGACAGGTGAGTACCCCCAGGCCTGGCAGGCCTCCTTTCCCATCGCCATCCCTGCATTCCTATGCCCCTGCCCTGACTGGCCCCAAACTGGCCTCTCACAATTGGGTCCAGAGTTTCCTGCTTGCCGTCAGAGTGCTGGGTGTGGGTCTCACATCTGCCACCCTGCAGCTGTGCTGCCCGAGTAAGTCTCACACCCTCTCTGAGCCTTGGGGTTGTAGAGGGTCGTTGCTTCCCATCAGATATTCACAGCTAACCCTTCTCGGCCACGCACCTGCCCTCAGCAGCTGCTTGAGTGCTCCTGCTGACAGGGAACTCAGTCCCCACTGAGAGTGCCTTCCGCTCAGACCAGGGACTGTCCTTATGCTCACGAGTGAGTGTCGCTTTAGCATCAGCCTCAGCTCAGGGGGCAAGCTCTTGATGGTCCAGACTGCTGTGGCCGGCGCCACCGCGCACCACGGGCTCCTGCACCCTCGTGCTTGTGTGTGTGCTGCAGGTTCGGGCGCAGACTGGTGCTGACCTGGAGCTACCTTCAGTTGGCCGTGGCAGGCACGGTGGCTGCCTTTGCCCCCGCCTTCCCTGTGTACTGTCTGTTCCGTTTCCTGATGGCCTTTGCCGTGGCGGGTGTCATGATGAACACAGGCACTCTCTGTAGGTCCCTGACCTGGTGCCATGCAGGGGAGGCTCTGCACAGGCTCCAGGCATGACCCACGCGGTCTCCTTGCAGTGATGGAGTGGACATCAGCACAGGCCCAACCCTTGGTGATGACCTTGAATTCTCTGGGCTTCAGTTTCGGCCAGGTCCTGACGGGTGCAGTGGCCTACGGAGTGCGCGACTGGGCGCTGCTGCAGCTGGTGGTCTCCGCCCCCTTCTTCCTCTGCTTTGTGTACTCCTGGTGGGTGCCACACTCCATCCCTTCCTTAAAGGGACCCTGCCCATTCTCCACCTGGGGGACAGGAGACTCTCCTTTCCCTGGAGACAGAAGGGTGCTGGAGGCCAGGGCCACATGGGCTGGAGGAAAGACAGAGGAGCCTGGCTCAGCGGGCCAGTCACAGCATGAGATGCTCACCCACTCTAATTAGGACTCAAGCACCTGGGACACCTGCCCTGCCCCTCCCAGGTG
The DNA here is from genome assembly GCF_027409185.1 of Cynocephalus volans. Taxonomy (NCBI): domain Eukaryota; kingdom Metazoa; phylum Chordata; class Mammalia; order Dermoptera; family Cynocephalidae; genus Cynocephalus; species Cynocephalus volans. The sequence continues at coordinate 159,914,116 of NC_084463.1, forward strand.
CCTCTTTCTCCGACTCATCCTTCTTCCCTCCTTCCTCCCATCACCTCATGGCCCTTTCCCTCTCCAGTCCCTACCTGCCTCGGCATCTGGGCCTCCAGACCTGTTTTCTGAGCCCCTCCTTTGTGCCAAGCATGGCAGCACTATGCCAGGCTGAGGGGTGGTATACAACGATACAACATGCACATACACACATGCACACACACGCACGCGGCACACACATGCATACACAGCTCACACATGCACACATATACACATGGCACATACATGCACACATATACACGTGGCATACATACATGCATACACATAGCACACACATGCACACAACACATGTGCACACACACATACGGCACAGCTGCAGTCTGCCTCACATCCTGACATTACTGAAGCATGTGTCTGTCTGCTAGAGAACAAGGACCATAACACACTCATCAGAGGGGACTCTACAGTCCCCACACAGGGATGGCATATATGGGAGGTTATGAAGTGTCTGCCTTTTCCTGAAATAAATCAGGTGTGGTTCTTGCCAAGCATCTCGTACATAGTAGGTGCACAATAAATATTTGTTGGATGGATGGATGGATGAACGGATGGATGGAGGCCCCTTGAGGGTAGGACTGAGCCTGGCTCATTCACATGCAGGCCCTACATTAGTAGTTGCTCAGCCATCATGGCCACTGCGTGAAAGCACAGCAGGGGCCCAGTAGGGGGCAGGCACCTGCACCTGCACCACGAGGAAGGCTGACTCCACAAATATCTCCTGCTCAACAGCTTGGAGTTGAGCAACAATTGGTTTGCAGTCTCTCCTCAAAGCAGGAGACAATTACATCTCACACAGTGGCTCTGCGAGGAGGCAATCGTGCCTGACAGTGGCCTTCTGGGACAGCAGATTGATCCCCATCACCAAGAAGATGGAGGGTGGAGAGTGCAGGGCAAAGGTCAGCAGTGTGGATTCTGGGGAACCCCTCTAATTCTCCCATGCTGATGCTGGGCGCAGGACTGAGCCCCACTTTCCTTGGAAAACATACCCGCACAGGTGCTGTGGGAGTGCCCACATTCATTCATTCATTCATTCATTACTTCATTCATCCAACAAGTAACTACTAAGCACCTCCCATGTGCCAGGCACTGGCTGACTCCAGGCATGACAGCGACAAGCAAGACAGATGGAGTCAGAGGAGAGATTGATATTGAGGGTAATGGGAGACGGGTTAGTATCGGGGCTGGGTCCCACCACAGGGAGTGAAGCGGGCTTGGACTGCATGAGACAGGGCAGTGGGGACGGTCAGATATGAAGGGCATGAGAGGGGATGGGAATTGGTGGCTGACCAGGGGCAGACAGAGGAGGCTGGTGGTATCATAGACCCTGCTCCCAGCCTGAGCCCCTGGGTGGGTGTGAAGCTGTTTGGGCAGGAAGATGCAGCTGTGGGGTAGACAGGAGGGCAGCCTGACATGGGAGCTGCCAGGACAGTGGGCGATCCTGGCAGTCTTGCAGGACTGGGGTCCTGTAGCCACCGGGGGTCCCTATGGCACCCAGGTCCACTCAGGTCTGGTTCCTGGGTGAGGCAGATGAAGGGCTATAAGGTCGGGAGGGAGACAGAAGAGGGACAACAGAGTCCCCCACCCTCGGCAGCCAGCCCAGGGACGGTGAGAACAACAGATCCCCAGTCCCAACCCCAGGAAGGGAGATGGAGGGAGGCAGAAGGCTGCCTGCTGGGGAAGGAGGGTAGACAAGACAGCACGGCTGCCACACACCACAGGGCCCATCACTGCCTGCCACTGTCCTCGGCTACCCAAAGCTGGGGCATGTGGGCACTGGCAAGGCTGCCCCCTTGGGCAGAAGGGACAGAGGGGCAGTGAGGGCCATAGGCAGGGACCTCCTCCCACGCCCCCTCCACTCCAGGTGGCTGGCAGAGTCGGCACGTTGGCTCCTCATCACAGGCGGGCTGGACCAGGGCCTGCAGGAGCTGCAGAGAGTGGCTGCCATCAATGGGCGGAGGGCAACAGGGGACACACTGACCACTGAGGTGAGGCAGGGCCAGGCCCTCTTCTGGCCTGGACCCTCAGACCTTCTCCCTGGCCCCCTGGGATACTGATCAAGGGCTCCTGGGATGAGGGTCTCTGGGAGGAGGGCCTGCAGGGGCTCCCAGTGCCAACTGCACCCCCGCCCCCGCAGGTCTTGCTCTCAGCCATGCAGGAGGAGCTGAGCGCGGGCCAGTCTCCCGCCAGCCTGGTCACCCTGCTCCGCACGCCCGGACTGCACCTCCGGACCTGTGTCTCCTCGCTGTGTTGGTAGATCCCCTCAACCCCCACCCCCTGCCCAGCCTCCTCCTCTGGCCACACTCAGGCTGCCAGCCTCCAAGGAACCCAGGATCGGGGCTCTGGCAGGCATGTGGCCAGGCCACTGCTGACTTTGCTGTTGGTCCCCCTGGCTGGAGAGCACCTCCAGGACAAGGCCGACAGCACAGCCACCTTCCCCTCTGTCAGTCAGACTTCCAGCAGGAAACCTCCTGGCCAGGTGGACTCACTAAGTGGGGTTGATAAGGGGCAGAGACAATAGAAGAGACTTGAGGAGGATTCACAGCAAACCTGCTGGGAGAGCTTAAGAGCCACATGGAACACTGAGGCCACCAGAGAACAGCAACGAGAGGAGGGCACAGCACAGAGAACAGCACAGGGAGGAGGAAGGCTGTATGATCAGAGCCCAGGACCCAGGCCACCCAGCAGAGACCAAAGCCACCAAGGCCACAGAGGGAGGGCTTGGTCAGTGGCAGCTGCGGCCATGGAGGGTACAGTCACCCCCAGACAAAGCAACCAAACAGAGAAGACAGGAGAAACACCCTGACTGCTCCCCTGTCCACCCTCCAGCCTCTCATCAGCGCCTCCCCTTGGCCAAACCCAGTGATAAGCCACACTGGCAAGGGAGCCTGGTAAATGTAGTCTGCTGAGCCCATCCAGGCCATATCTAGCCAGCAGCAGGAGGGCAGGAACTGGAGCTGAGAACGAACAGCAGAGGAGCAGCCCACTCCCCAGCCTGACTGCACCTGCCCCCTGCCCCTAGGTTCGCCTTTGGCTTCACCTTCTATGGCCTGGCCCTGGACCTGCAGGCCCTCGGCAGTGACATCTTCCTGCTCCAGGTGCTCATCGGGGTGGTGGACATCCCAGCCAAGATAGGCACCCTGCTGCTGCTGCGCTGCCTGGGCCGCCGTCCCCTGCAGGCTGCATCCCTGGTACTGGCGGGGCTCTGCATCCTGGCCAACACGCTGGTGCCCCATGGTGAGCAGGTGGGGCTGTGGGCCAGGGGCTTCCCTACCTGGGGGTTCTGGACTAGAGGAAGGGCCCAGTCAGGAAGGAGGCTGCTGGGGCATCTAGGGAGAGACGGTTGTGGCTTTCGCTGGGAACAGGGAGCAGTAGGGAGTGGAGGCGCAGCATCGGGAAAAATTGTGGAGATAAAATGAGAGGAACTCAGTGGCAAACTGCAGGGGGAGGGAAGTGAGAGGGTCAGAGGCCTCCCGGGGTCTGGCTCTGGGTGTCTGGGTGGGGAGCAGATTGGGGGGAGGAGTGGCCATGAGACCACTTAGGACAGGGTGATGTGTGGGGTCTGGGGACACCCAGGTGGAGATGACTCACAGACATTTGGAAAGACAGGCCTGGAACTCAGGGAGAAGCCTCCTGGGCTCAAGGGAGCCCCCATCTGACCCTAGGCCTGCACCACCAACCCCACTAACCCCATGTCTATCCACAGAGATGGGCACTCTGCGTTCAGCCCTGGCCGTGCTGGGGCTGGGGGGTGTGGGGGCTGCCTTCACCTGCATGACTATCTACATTGCCGAGCTCTTCCCCACGGTGCTCAGGTGAGGCCAGGCCTGGACCCAAGGAGTGGACATACTGGGCTGGGAAGGTGAACGGGGTGGCTTCCCCCAGACTTGGATGTTTGTGCCACGCATCTCCCTTCCCAGGGGATCCGGGCTGCCAAGGTGCATCCCAAGGCCTCCCTGGGCCAAGTGGGGCTGGGCCACGGTGGGAGGTCAAGGCCATGGGTAGGCAGAGTGGCCACTCACAGGTGCATCTGCATTGGCAGGATGACAGCAGTAGGCCTGGCCCAGATGGCGGCCCGTGGGGGAGCAATCCTGGGGCCTCCAGTCTGGCTGCTGGGCATCCATGGCCCCTCACTGCCCCTTCTGGTATATGGGACAGTGCCAGTGCTGTGTGGCCTGGCTGCACTGCTGCTGCCCGAGACCCAGAGCCTGCCGCTGCCTGACACCATCCAAGACGTGCAGAACCAGTGAGTGGACCCAGCCTTGGGACTGTCTCCTCCCTCCCTCCAGAAAACCCTGGGCGGCCCGGCCACCCACCCCATCACTGGACAGAGGGGGAAGCAGAAGCCCAGAAGAGATGAATAGGATTGGCCCAGAGTCACACAGCACATCTTTGGGAGAGTGGAGGCCCAGGGCTGGGTCTCAGCTGACAGTGTGGGCTTTGTCCTCTTTCCTTCCTTCTGCTACTCCAGGCCCACATGGCCCAGCTACCTCAGGTCCACCTCAGAGAGGCCAAGGGGAAGGGAGTGTGTAGCCCTTTGTGAGAGGGAAATCTGGGGGTGTGATGGCCACTGTTGGGGGTCCTCCCAGGCCCCAGAGTCTACCACTAAAGCTCCTAGATGGGTGACAGGGCTCTCACTGCCCACCCCTCTCTCCACCCTGTGTTCAGGAGCTCAGTCCTGGGCCCCAAGAGCCGATGGGTGTATCTTCTAAGTCCTCAGGATGGACACAGGTCAAGGGTCAGGGGTCATTCTGCACTCCTGAGACACACCCCTCCGTGTCTTTCCCAAACAGGGCATTAAGAAAAGCAGCACACCGCACACCAGGGTGCCCTGTCCTGAAATCCACACAGTTTTAGCCTCGTGGGAAGCCTGTGATGGGACAGTTGGAGGAGGAGGCTTCTTCTGTCCTCTGGAGAAGGCAGGAGAACCAAGGCCTCCATTTCCAAAGGGTCCAGAGGCTGCTGTCTGTGGTCCTTGCTCCCCTCCATGGGGCTGCTTCTCTCACTGTCTGAGGAGTCCCCTTCACTACAGAAGGGGCAAAGGATGGTTTGATTAGCAGGAGGCTGCCCAGTGCACCATCACCCCACTCATGGCAGCTGCAAAGAGAGGGGCTATGGCCCAGGGAGAGGCTGGCCCTGTCAACCCTGTGCTTGTCCCTCCGTGCTCACCCCGCACCCGTCCACCTGCTGCAGAGCTCAGAGCTGACCTTCAGCCATGTTCAAACCTCCCCTGGCCCCGCACACGCACTGGAGACTCAGCTCCTCAGCTGCACCACAGGCCCTTGGCAGCCTGGCCCGTCTGCTCCAGCCCCTCCCCACACCTTTCCACACTCCAGCCACACAGCCACCATGTCCTCTGCCTGCAGTCCCCTTCCCACCTTCTACCTGACAATCTCCACTCAGCCTCCCAGCCCAGGGCAAGGCCCCTCCTTCCAGGGGTCCAGGGCCACCCAAGGCACTAGTGAAACCCTTACCCACAGTCTCCTCCCACCTGCTAGCCTATGAGCTCCCAGAAGGTCGGGCTGGTCCCACTGCCCCACATCCCAGCTCCACACAGAGCCGGCCAGAGGGGCATGGGTGTGAGGGACTCAATAAAGAATGAGTAAAGGAACAGTGAGCGACTGCCCCTCACCTACTTCAGTAATGAGCCCCCAGGGTCTGCCTGGGTCAGGGGAAGGAGAAGAGAGCCCTGGGGGGGGGGCTCCTCACTGGGCTGGGCCTTTCCCAGGTCAGCTGTCTTGCACCAAATGCCAGGCTGGAGGAGCTGCTGTATCCTGCCCCTGTTGTGGACCAGGCACCGTGCTGGGAGCCCCAAAGCATCATCTCATTTCATCTTTTCCTGAACCCTGTGGGGTAGATGTTGTCCCATTTTACAGATGGTATAACTGAGGCTTATAGAAACTGATTGTCCATGACACACAGCCAGGAGGGGCAGAGTCAGGATTTGCACCATGGTCTGCAGGTCTCCAGAACCAAGCTCCAGCCACAACACCCCACCTAATACTCTGGGCATCCAGTGATGAGCCTCCTCATCCCTCTCAGAACCAGCCAGGACCCCACTGGCCCTGATCACGGGGAAACACAGTGCAGTGCACTCCAGAGGCATGGGGGCAGGCAGGAGACATTCGCTGCCCAGCTGGGTCCCTGCCCACAGGCCAAACAGCTGAGCCACCTGGGGTCCATGCTCAGATGGTTTCTAGGTTCACCTGTGCCTGTCACTGCTTCTGGGCACCTCAACAGAGGGCTATGCAGCCCCCACACACACACCCCAGCAACATATATACACGTGCGCATATATGCACATGCACACACGTGCACATGCACGTGCACACACGTGCGCACACACATGGAAGGTCAGTGGGAAAAGAGAAAGCAGCTCCTTTCCCCCAGGAGATGGGATTACTCCCTGGCCTGTTCTCATCAGCTGCAGCCCATAGGTTTCTGGGGGATCTGTCCTTCAGCCATCTGCCTATGGCCACCCCTCGGTGAAGACCCCCAGGGCAGAGGGGCAGGGGTGAAGATCCTGTTTGTAAAGATGCCCAAAGATGAGAAGGTCGTAGCCTTCCCTGGACTTTCTGTCTTGTCTGTCTGCTGCCCGCCTGAGACCTAACTGCCTTTAGTACCCTTGATCAGCATTCTTGGGGCCCCAGGGTGTCCAGAAGCTTCCCACCAACCCAGGGCTAGTGAGAGATTGCCCCTCCCTTCCCCCTGAGGTGTCCCTCCAGCTCACCAAGTAGGTCAGGGCTATCCTTCTGCCCACATTCACAGTGGCCTTGCTCCTGGTCCTTCTAGGTGGTCACGATCTTCCAGCACCCAGGGCCTATCTGCTTCCAATATAAGTCACCCCTCAGTTAACTCAATAAGACCTAGAAGCTGGAAGGGCCCAGGGTCCTGCCCCTCTGGGGAGTGAGCAGCATCACCGTGACCCAGTAGGTGCCTAGAGAAGGGAGAAGGGGCCTTGTTCAGCAGCAGCCACAGGCCTGTACCCTGGTGGCTGCTGCCCACCCAGATGGAAGGCCTCCACTTGGGACACACCCCCTCTTATGATGCCTACCATGGGGGCTCCTAACCTCAGAAGCTGCTGGGGCACCCGCAATGGAGGAGCCAAGGGCACTGAGGGTGGGAAAGAAGAGCCCGTCACCACCCCAGCAGTCTTATCCCTGTGGCAGTAGAGGCCTCAGGCAGCAGGATAAGGAAGGTGACTTGGGACTCACTTGGTCAGTTCTGCCTCTGGCCAGACCCACAGCTCACCCCGGAGGATGTGTGGGGAGGAGCAGTGCCAGGCACCTCAGGCTCATTCCCATCTCCAGGAGGGGGCCTTCTCCCAGTAGAGCCCCAAACTGGCTGGGCTGGTGTTCCCTCCACAGGAGGCTTGCATAGCCAGGGCAGGTCTTCAAGGTCAAAGGACAACAGCCAAAGTTCACTGTGATCTTCCTCCCCAAATCCCTGTCCTTGGTACCCCTAAGGTGGAATCTCCTGACACTTCCCTACAAGGACCACCTGTCAAGGAGCTAGGGCAGCTGGAATCTCAGCCACCCGCAGATGCTGTTTGGGACTCCCCTGGGGATCTTTGCCAGGCTACCCAGACCCAGAGGAGCCCAGCTCAGGCCCAGGTGCTAACTAAGTTCAACATCAGAGGCACAGGTTGATGAAACTGAGACCAAGGTGACATCTCTTACTGATGGGTAAACTGAGTCAATGGCTGAGTCCAGGAATCTTTCCACTTACAACCAAGCCCCTGAACTTCAGGAGCTCTTAGCCTCTTTGTGCAGAAAGGAAAACAAGTCCCAGAGTCATACAGCAGCCAGCAGGACTGGGGCCCATCTTTTCAACTCCTGGACTGTGCTTTTGGCCCCCTACCTCATTCAAAGCCATTCTAGAAGTTTCTGGAATAAGAATGTCCTTCTTTTCTTGGCACCAAGCAACTCCTGCCTGCCTGTGTTTACTTTGGCTACTGGTGTTGGGGGAGGGGAATCTGAGATCAGCCTCTGTCCCTTGGGCAGAGAGAGCAGCAACATGGACCCCAGGGGTGAGGTCATCACCAGCGCAGGGACATTATGTCCTGGCAAGACTGCCCCTAGTCAGGGCCTCTCCCAGACTTCCACAGGTGGTTAGAGCTCTGACCTCAGCGATGCCAACCCCAGGCTCCAAGACTGTGAGCAGCAGGGGAACAAGCAGGGCCCAAGCCTCGCCCCCGGGTGGCTGGCTCAGGAGCCAAGGAGAGACTAAGTATGTGGAAATCCACACCTGGGGGCGGCCGGGGTGAGGACCTGCTCTCTCACCCTTGATAGGACTTTGGGGGGGACTCTCAAGAGGTCCCAGGGGCACCATGGTGGGGAGGATCCCAAGACAAAAGATTCCTTCTGGGGCGGAGGAAGGGAAGAGGGAGATGAGGCCACCCTGGGCCTCTGGAGGTAGGTGGGGGCTGCTCAGATCAGCATCTGCCTCTCCCGCTAAGGGATGTTCCCTTGCTGAAGGGTGGGGATCCTGCAAGCATCCAGGTTTCTGGGCCTGATGATGGACCAGGCTTTTGAAGTGGAAAATGCTGTGAGATCGAGCTGGCTTGCAGCCAGAGCCGCCTGCAGATGGAAGATCAGGATCCAGAATCGGGCAGTGAAGGGTGATGGCCAGCCAAGGGCGGGAGGAAGCAAAGCCAGGAGGGGAGGCAAGACTGACTAAGTGTAAAGCAGAGAAGCAAGTCGATGGAGGGAGGAGCCCTGAGTGACAGGAGAATGGTTGAGTCACGCTTCATGTGTCCAGTGGCATGATGACCCACCCACACTCTCTCCTACCAAGGATGCCGCACACCTGGGTCCTCACATGCAATGTGCATCTCGTGAGCCTCTGTTCCTTTTGACTGAGAGAGTTAACAAATACAGATCCATCTCCTACGTGTCCGAGACCATGGACCTGTTAGGGTCTCCACGAGGGAGTAAACACTGTGGACAAGGTGGCTGGCTCTGCTTCCACCTTCAGTCCCAGTAGCTGCCCACAGTCAACCACAGTAGACTTGGGGATGGGGAGGGTCCCAGGGTCTAAATCCCTAGAGGTGCAGGGGAAGGAGCTGGGACTCAAGTCAGGGAGAACTGGAAGCAGTTGGACTCAGTCCCTGATTTGTCTTGAGATCTTGGACCAGCCACTGAAGTTCTTATAACCGAGCCATCACACTGCCTCCCTCCAAAGGCTGTTGTCAGGATTAGGTGGCATCTGCCCTACCCTTGGTCAGCATCTGGTACCCATAGCCCTGGTGGGGTGGCCTCTTTGCCACCAGGGGACAACAGGATGCCTCTGGGGCTTTGTCAGCCATCCTGAGAAGCTAAGGTCTGCAGAACCAGGGCCAGAGACCAGCAATCACTCACAAGCCCGTGGGCTGTTTCCTGTCCCCATCTTCAGCCGAGCAAAAACAAAGGGTGAGACAAAGACAAGCCACCCCAGGAGCCCAAAGCCATACTGAGCCCAAAAGTTTGGGGGCAACTTACCAGCTTTTATGGGCCCCAATTTGGGCCCAGACCCCAGCCTGAAGCTAAGACCAGGGTTCTAACAGCACCCGCCCCAAAAGAACTGCACGGGACTGTTGGAATTTGGAAAGTTTTTGTTTTCTTTTTCCCACACATTTCCGGGGTTGGGGTGTTTTCCAAGACTCAGACACATTTGTTAACAAAGAGAGAAAAAAAACTGGGGGAGCAGGGAGCCCGTGGGCAGAGAAGTGACCCCAGCAGTCCACAGACAACGCCTCGCTCCCTCTCTTCCCTGCTGCCCGCGCCCAATGGGTGCCACTGGCGCTGCTTGCGGTATCTAGATTATTTGTCTTTAATATATATCTGCATTTGCCTTTCCCCTCCCACCCGCCCCCCACCCCACTCCTCCAGCAGTTTCCCCATCAATGCACGTCGCCCGGCGGCACACACAGAACAGGCCTTGAACCAGGCCTGAGCCCCTTCCCTTGGTGGCACCAGGCAGGTGCCTCTCCTTGTGGGGGGAGTTGGGGCACACAGGACAATCTCACTGCCCCGCCCCACCCCACCCCCACTGGGCCACTGGGTGACCCACCCTCCCGCTCTTTTCCCACCAACTCTGGAAACCCAAAGGGAGGAAAGGAAGGGAGAAACCAGACACACACAAAAAAGAAGTGGGGAAGGAGAGTGAGGACTGAGAGACACAGCAAGCCTGGGATGGGGACTGCGGGGCTTGGGGAGAGAAGGAAGGCAGGAGGGACAGAGGGAGGAAGAAGAAAAATTGAGGAAAATTAACAGGACAAGTAGTGGACACTTTACAAAAACCCCAGCCTTCCTTCCCGCCCAACCCCACCAAAATAAAACTACCCCCCTTAAAAAAATAAATCAACCCAGGGCTGTGAGCACGTGCCCTGCCTGGCGGGCGCAGAGCCCAGAGGGACAGACAGCCCCAGGCCTGAAGATGCTGCCGCGGTGGACAACAGGAGGAAGGGGGCGAGCGCGGGGTTTTTCCTTTTCTTTTTTTTTTGCATTTCCTCTTCGTGAGAAAAGCCTGAGGCAGCCAGGGAGGGGGTCCCAGGCCCCGGCAGGGGGAGGGCCGCACCGTCCTCCCGGGCTCTTCCGGGAGGGGCAGCTGGCAGTGGGGCGCGGCACCGGGGGGCTCAGACGTAATACTCCTTGTCTTTGTTCTTCTTGGCCTTGCTGGGCGTCTTGGGGGCAGCTGGGGCCTTCTCCTTCACCACCGCCCCGTTGCTCTGGGCCGAGTTACTGATGTAGTTCCGGCTCTGGTCCACCTGGTAGGAGCCCTCGTCGCGGTTGCGGTACTTGTACATGGCGTAGAGGAGGATGAGGATGCACAGGGCAGCTGCCGCCACGATGCCCACCACCATGCCCGTGGTGCTGCTGGACTCCCGGATCACCTCCACTGCGCCCGGCGGGCCCCGCTCCCCAGGCCCCGTGGGGTTGGCTGTGGGCAGATGGGGGAAGCCGGGGGCTGAGGTCACGCCAGGGCGCAGGGGAGGGGGCCTCCGCGGCTCGAAGGACGTGGGGGCCCCGGGCCCCAGGGGTGGGTTCTCCAGCAGGGGCTGCAGCGGGTCTCGGTGGTTCATTTTGCCCGCCGGCAGATTGGGGGCCGGGGCGGAGGGGGCGAGCAGCACCCCAGGGGCGCCCGTGGCCCCATCTGTCCTGAGGTTGGGCCGGGGAGCGGGTTTTCGGGGTGACAAGAGGGTGGTGCGGTCCGTGACCAGGGGGAAGGTGGTGTAAAAGTCCTCGTCGTCCGTGGGGGGGAGGCTGGAGTCAAAGACCTCCCCGGAGGCGAAGCCCGAGGCCTCGATGGGCTCCTCACAGTCGCTGTCGTCCCGCTCGGCCTGGCACGGGCCCCCGGAGGGCGGGCGGCGGGCCGCAGGCGGGGGCAGGGTGTCTTGGGTGGCGCCCACGCCCGGGAGGAAGGGGTAGAAGGTGGGGGGTGGGGGCACGAAGGGGGATCGGGTGGCCACAGGAGGGGGGTCTAAGGAGTCCTCCGTGATAATGGGCAATATTAACTCTCCTCCTAGAACAAGAGAGAGAAGAGAGAAGAGCGGGCGTCAGCGAGGGCCGGGGCGCGGGCGGCCGGCACAGAGAGAGAAACAACAGCCTCACACACCCAAATCGGTTCCAATTGGCTTTGGCGGAGACTAGAGCGGGCCGGGCCCGCCCGCCAGCCGGCCGGAGCACTGCGCTTTAAGCGGGCAGCGGCTCGGATGCCCTGGGCACCCCACGCACGGGCTCTGCGACTCTCTGCTTTTGGTCTTTTGTTTTGTCTTAAGAAACCAAAAGGAACAGAAAGGAAAGGAAATCGAAAAGAAACGGAAAAAAAAAAAAAAACTCTACTGGTTTAAGGCTTTAAAAACAGATACAACAGCAGCATTTAAACAAACCTAACAACAATATCTTTAAGGGTTTTTTCTAGATTTTTCTTTTTTTTTTTTCTTTTGTTTTTAAAAAAGAAGATAGCATACCACGGAATTCAGGCAACTTACATCAACAAATAGGCCGTGTGATTTTAGCATGAAGAAAAAAATTACAAACAGAGCTGTGTAAGCGGGTTCTCCCGGAAAAAAATAAGAAAAAACAACTTTTCCGTACAACGTTTTCTACCTGTTTGCATCTCCCTCCCTCGCTCTTCTCTCCCTGCACATCTCGCTTCCTCCTGAACGCTCTCTCTCCTCCCTCACTCGTGCCCTCTCCCCGTCATTAAACATGAAGCTGAACTTTGCACAGTGCGGGCTGCGGCTGAGGAACTGTTACCGCCACTTGGTGTCAGCGTGTGGGGAAGGGAGGCAGCAATGGGAAGGAGGGCTTGGAGAGCAGGCACATGATAGGCAACTGTGCGGGAACCGCTACATGGTGACAGGACTTGGGAGGGGATGGCCATGGTAAGGGGCTTTGAGGGCTAATTGGCTATGAGAGAGGAGACAGTGAAGGTGAGAGGTGAGGAGGCCCATGAGCAAGAGTGGGCAGGGAGCAATCTGACACACTGGAGCAGGGTCTTGCCCCACAGGACTCTGGGAGTGGGGGGAGAAGCCATGGAGACAGGGAGGTGGGGAGGGGCAGGGAGGGATGGAAGTGGGCAGGGCCACAGGATTCCTGAGCTAAGCCTAACTCCCCAACTTTCTCTTTCTTCACCCTCCACCTCTGACCCCCGCTGAGTTCCCCCCTCCCCCTCCCCAGAACCCCCATGGGCCGCCAGGACCTGGCCAGGGCTTGACTGCCTCTGACCCTCTTATTATTGTTAAAACAATAATAAAACAACGAAAAGAAGAAGAAAGTAAAAAAAGAAAAGAAAATACATACACAGCCATCTGGGAGGGATGCACTTGCTAAAATAGGGCCCAGGGGAACTAGTGGGGAGGGCTTTGAGGGGGTAGGTCTCCCCTTCTCTATGTCTGATAACTGGGGTCCTCTGGGCAGAAACTGCTATTCCCATCAGCCCCCAAAGGGTGAGAACTACAACTCCCATTAGCCCTTGGAGGGGTGTAGACCACAATTCCCATCAGCCCGTGGGTCAACAGCTACAACTCCCATCAGCCATCTGGGCCTCCTCTCCAACCTGGGGTAGAAGAGAGCTGAAGCCAGGCTCCAGGTGACTGGAAGGACAGCTCACTCCTCTTGGAAAGGCATCTCTGGCCTGGGGGGGCACTGGAGGTTTCCTCTCTGTCTCTCTCTCCAACACAGCCTAAGGCCTGCCCACACCTGAGAACCTCTCCCTGGTCTTTGCAGGGTGTGGTCTTCATAGATCACACCCACAAGCCTCCCACCCCCTCCATGGTAAGTATCCCCGGGCATCCACTGCCAGGTCCCGTTTGCCCCACCACAGCCCCACCGCAGCCAGGCCAGCCGCGTTCCTCTCCACATCTTGGCACTCTTCTCCCGACCCACAGCCCTCCGGCCTGGGCGCTGCTGCTGTTCAAACACCTCTGCTGACCCTTCAGATCACAAGCTCCAGCAATCTGGCAGAGCCATCCTTGGCCACAGCAGCCGGCCACAGCCAAGATTCTGCCATTGAACTCACAGCCTTGCTGAGCTCCCCAGGCTGTTCTCCCCACCAGCTTTCAATCTCCCTCTAGGCTGGAGCTCACCTGCACCCCAGATTTTGAAGCCCCAGGACTCCTGGCCCTCCATGGGCCCGGCCACAATGAAAAACTACACCAAGAACAGAGAAGCATGTTTTGTGGAGCTGGGACTGTCCAATCCCGGCTTTTTACGGATGAGGATGCTGAGGCCTGGAGCAGGCAGGACTTCCCAAGGTCACTAGTTGTTGGTGTCAGGCGAGGTGAATGAATGGACTGTGCAGTCCCTTCTGTGGCTCTCAGAGGCCAGGGAAGGGCAGGTCTCACAAGGAGCATGGGAAAGCCTGAATCATCCCCATCCATCCAGGAAGCTGGGCTGTTTGACTTTTGCCTTGGATGCTAGCCTGAGAGGTTGCACACCTGTTCTGCTACTGAATTCCTATGTGACTGTGGGCAAATTTCTTCCAGTCCCTGGGCCTCAGTTTCCTCATCTACAAAACCATGGTACTGGGCTCCAGGCCCAGGGTGAAATCAAGGCCTGGCCCTTATGGGCCCTCCAGCCTATGAATAAATATAGTGTGTCCTCCCATCCCCGTCTGAGCCCCAGACCCACCAAAAGATGACCTGGCCACCCTGGTCCCTGTAAGGAGCAAACTCAGCTGTCAACTTGTGGGAGGAGGCTGGCAGCCCCTCAAGTGGTGGCATCCTGAGCCCAATCATGGCAGGGTTCCCCTCCTGCATGGATCCTAAGTGCATCTGGGCCCCCCCTACACACCACCTGCCCTCCCCCGCCCTTGCCTTCTATTCAGAACATCTTCCCCTGCTGCTTTCTCACGGTCCAGACAAACACCTCCTCTTCCAGGCAGACCTCCAGAGGATGCTCCCTGCCTTGGATGCCTCTGACACTATGTCCCTATTCTTCCCTGGAGGCACAGGTTTGGACTCACTGCCAGGAAAGGCCCAAAGGCCCAAGTCCCATCTGTCTGTCTCCCTAGACCGAGCAGTTGGCCTGGCACAGCGCTGGGGCTCATAATTCTTATTCAGGAGAAGGGGAGGAATATTCTTTAGGCACTGCCTCAGCCAGGACAGACTAGGTATCTGGGGAAGGGGGTGGGAGCCCCTCTCACAGGCCAGAGCAGCTGTGTTCTGAACACCCTTCCCTCTCCACCCTCTGAAGCAGCAGGCACTGTTGAGAGCGCAGCCTGGCGGGAGCCTTGTCCTGGGTCTCACTCCCACCCACTGCCATCCCCACCTTCCATCTTATAATGGGCCACCAGTTACTGCTAGAAACTCCAGGGTCAAGGCTTGCCCTAAGCTGGCTTATGACTCTCAACCAGCTGGCCATAGCTGGGGCCTCAGCCATTCTTTTTTTAGGCCAGGGCATAGGACCAGACTAGGAGGCCTTTGCCAGGGACAAGTCCTGCCCTAGAGTGGCTAATCGAGCTGACCAGGGCACAGGTCTTGGCTCTCTACCAACCTGCTCACCACCAGCGAGGCTAGGGCACGTGGAGGCTTCAGGCATTGGATCTGGACAAGTCCTGCCCTGCCTGAGCCCCCCACAATCATTTACTTCAACTCACTGGTCCTTGGGACACAATAGGCTCCTAGGATCCCCCACATGGCCTCCCCCAGCCCCCAGAGCCCTCCCAGCCCTCTGTAGCTGGGTCTCCACCCTGTCCCTACATCTCCAGCTCTTTGGGGCTTCTCTGGGCCCCTCTCTGCCCAAGGGTTTGACGGCATATCTCCTGAGGGTGATATCACCCATGTCCCCCACACTGCCATGGCTCCCCCTCAGTGCCCCCTTCTTCTGGCAGCCTCTGTTCCCCACACTGCTTTCTCCATGTGTCCCATACCCACACCTTCCTCAAGAGAACAGGCTGTGGAGAACCCACAATAACACACACAGCCTCCCTCCCCACACTCTCAGCCTGGCCTGACGTAGAGTGCTGGGCTTTCCTAGCTCAGACACTGGTCTGGTAAGGATCAGGAGAGCCTCCCCTCATGAGAAATCAGTAGGGCCTAGAAGCGGGGAGGAACCTCCAAGACTTCTCACCGCGAAAAATCTAACTACTGCCACTCCCACTTGGCAATTGAGGGGTACAGACTCACGATGACTCGTGCAGCCTGGGCCCTGGGTCCAGCTCTACACCGTATGCTGGGGTGTGGTGCCCCCAGGAGCCATGAGAGTCTGGTAAGGACCCCAGGTAGCCCCCGCTCCTCCCCCACTTCAGGCTGCTGCAGCATTTGGAAAATACTCACAGGTGCACATTTGTCACCGACACCACCCACCACCCTCTGCATCCTCAGAAAAACTGGATTTCTGTGCATGTCAGTCCCACTTACTAAAGGATTCCATTCTGACCAAGATCACCAGCCACTCCTGAGCCCTTTCTGTCTTTAGGGCACAGAAGTTCCCAATTAGAAATCTAACCAAGAACCCCATTCCCACCCAAGCAAGATGTGCCCACACCCAAAGGGGAGTATAGAACTGAGGTTGAGAATGTCTGAGACTAAGCCATCAGCTGGCTGAGACCCCACCCACCAGTGCTGGGGGCCCTGTCCAGGCTGTGAGGGACAAGAAGGCCACTAGCCTACAGGGCATCTCCTGTGGATTAGAAAAAAGGCAGCCCCTTGACGTGGACATAGCCCGGGGAGGGGGGTGGAGCACGACTTGGCAAACAGCATTTCTTTGCAAAACTGGAGAGAAGCATTCTCTCCTCCAAGTGGACACAGCGCTGCTCTGAGGCCCAGGACACATGGCTGGGCAAGCAGAGCACTGGCTAGATTTCAGCCTTTACTCACCTGTTTGAGCAGTGAGCAACCTATGCCACTGTGAGTGGTGGCAAAGGACAGTGCCTCTCTCCACCCTGAAATGCCAGCACAGCAAGGGCAGAGGCCAGGGTGGTTTCAAAGTCAGAGAAAGTGAGGTACATCATGGATGTGTATAGGCATACACATGCGTGTACACACCCTCTGACAGTGTGTTTCTGTGCACCTGGGCATATGTCCCTCAGCATGTGTGTGCATATGCACATGAACCTCAGTGGCATGATCTGAGCAAGTGAGTGTGTGTGTCAGCGAGTCTGAACAGGTGTGTGTGCGTGTGAGTGAACCTCTGGCCATCTGGCATGTGGCCCCCAGTCTCTGAGCCTGGGTCTGAGCTCAGTGTGCAAGTGTGAATGCTTGAATGAGCTCCTGAGGACATGTGAGCACACCACCATGGGTCTGAGCATGTGCAGTGTACCCCACAAGTGCACCAAACTCACTTTCTCCTTCTCCAGGCAGCTAGACTACATTTCCCAGCATCCCTTGCAATTAGGCGTGGCCATATGACTGGGTAGTGGGTGCTGCTAGCACCGGCCACTAATAGCCTCCTATGTACCATCCTCTACCATCTTTCTCCTGCAGTGATCTTGGAAACCACATGCTGAAAATGGAGGTGCCACCAATAGAAGGAGTGTGGATTCCTAAAGCACCCTTTGGGGCAGAGACACCTGCTGATCAGGAGCACCCAGGTAGGGTGCACCTGAGTGAGAAACTTCTCTTCAATTAACCACTGAGATTCAGGGCTTATCTGTTACAGAAACAAATGTTACCTTAATTAATACAGACACTGGCACCAGAAATGGGGGTCAGGATAACAAAAACCTGTGGCAGCACGTGACAATCCAAGGAAACAGATGTGGAGGCTAGAAAGATGAAGACCCGTGCGAGGCAGTGGCAAACCATTTGGTGGAAACGTGCTGGTGATGCCCTGAGAGCAGATACGGCCTGCTGAGGCCGAGGCGTGAGGGAAAAGTCTGGAAAAACACTGAGCAAAGACACAGGCTTTTACTTTCTGCTCTTGCAACATGTTACAAGAAAGAGACAAACTTGGGTGACAATTGGCTGGTCTGCAAGTAAAAATGACAGGAGCAGAGAGAACCTGGAAATTTGGATCCTGCAAGAGTCAGAAGAGCCACTGCTTCCAAACCCCAAACAGAAGAGAGAATACTGGAAAAGGCTTTGAGGGACAACGGCCCAGTAAAACTTCTCATCTGAATGAGGCAACTCAGCCTTGCTCAAGAGACACATTTAGGGTGTGGTCTCCCCACCTATTGTTTCAAATGATCTCAAGACAGTCACCACTACAGGAAGAGAAAGAGGCACGGGGGCAGAGAAACAAGGAGTAAAAGGGACCCAAGATTTGTTTCTAGGAAAGAACGCTGGGTGTGATTACTTGGACTGTTTCAGCCTTAAGATCACCTTTAGGCCCCCAAATATGCATGACCAGGAGTGGGCTGTCAATGCTCTAGCACCCCCAAGGAAGACATTTTTCCCAACACCCACTTCAGAGGTGGCCATAGAGGACGAGGACTGAGAAAAACATCCCAGAGTGCAGAGCCAGGGGTCCCAGCCAAGGCAGAGGGGAGCCTCTCCCAAAGAACAGAGGCAGGTTTAATGGAGAAACTTCCCCACTGCAGGGGCAGAGCGTGGTCTGCCTGCCGGCTGGATTTCCTCAAGGCTGGGAGCAAACCTGGGCCAGTGGGAATCTGAGGATTTCCTCAGTGCTGGGAACTAGGGGCTGCTGTGTGTCTTCCATCCTTCTATTCTTTGAATGGGAGGTTTTGTTGCGGTGGTTGTCTCTACCCCACCACTGTATTCTGGGTGTGTGCTGGGTGTGTGGGATAAATTATCCTCTTAGTTCATGGGTATCCAGACCACATATGGGTATTCAGACCAGAGCAGCCAGGTCTAGACCCAATGGAATGGATGTCTCCCAGACATCTCAGCTTTGAGATGATGCTCTGACTGGGTAGGACTCTAGGTTATCTCCCCTAGGGAGGAGTGGGGACATTCTGGGGATGGGAGAAAGAGTAAAACAGATCCTTGGTGACCCAAAGAGCAGACTATGGCAAATAATTCACTAGCTGGTCCTCAAATCTGTTGCTGCCTCCTCCTGGTGACACAGCAGGGCCATACCTCCCGGCCTTCCTTGCAGCTAGCTTTGGCCACACACACGACTGATCTCCAGACAATGGAGCATGGGCAGGAGCAATGTGCACCTCTCCTAGGCCTCGCCCACAAAAACCTCCCTTCAGGTCTCCGTGTTCCTTCCCTTCCACCACAACTCAGGAAGTCACATGTTGAAGATGCAGCCACAAGACGGAAGGAGACCAGGCCCCGAGCCATTGCTCGGAGAAGAGCTGCTCACCAATCAGGACCACTTGTTTACAACTTACCGGAATGAGAAATAACATTTCTATGTGTTAAACCACAGATGCTGCAGAGTTTGTCTGATATAGCAACTAGCGTTACCTTGAGACCCTCCGGGAATCTGAACACGTTTGTGCTTCTGTGGGTCTAACCAAATGTGTCTGTGTCCCTGGGGAACTAAGCCTACTGTGCCTGAGGGTCTCATTCCCGCATGTGGGGGCAATGCTGCAGGAGGGATGAACATGGGTGAGTGCACAAGGCTGCCTCTGTGGGTCTGAGCACATACGGGCCTGTGTTAATCTGAGGACACAAGTGTATACGTGTGTGCCCTGGTGGGTCTGAACAGCTGCATATACTCACTTGAGTGTGAACACACTGGCAGGCATGGTATGGGTCTGAGCATGGGTGCATGCCCAGCAGCTCTGAGGACATGTGTATGCCCTTTTGTTTGCTACTGCATGGGTGCCTCTGGGCACGTAAGTGCACCCACAGCTGTGAGCACCTATGTGGGTCAATGGAGGCCTGAGCGAGTGTGTGTGTGTGTTTACCTCTGAGGGCCTGAGCACATGTACCTGCACTTCTGTGAGTCTGAGCATGTGTGTGTGTGTGTGCATGCTTCTGAGTGTGAACCAACATATATGTTTCAGAAGGTGAGCATATGTGTATGTGTACACCGTTGTGGGACTAAGTACATGTTTCCATGCCTCGAGGGTCTGAGCATATGTGTGTGTGTGTGTGTGAGCACATCAGTGTACACATTAGTATGAGACTCGGATGTGTGAGCTAAGGTGGGCTTCTGAGGGTCTCCTCTCACAGGAGCAGCATGGGAGGGGTGCAGGTCTATGAGGCTGAACAAATATGTGCATGTGTGTGGGCCTCTGGGACCTAGCACACACAGCCTACCTCTGAGAATGTGTCCACACGCACATGGGGGCCTTAGTGCAATGTGCACCTTTGGGTGCAAGTGGGCATGCCTCTGTGGGAATTGGCACACATGTTGGTGCATGAGTACATCCTTCTGCGGGTACATGTGTGCATCTTGGAGAATGTACCTGGGGATATATAACCCATGTGCACCTCTGTGAATAGTACGTGTGTGTGCACATGCACCCTTCGGTGAGTCTGAGTACATTGTGTACATGCCTGATCAGAATATGCATACATGTACCTGTGGTTCTGAAACATATGTGAGCACCAGTAAGTCTGAACATGTGTGTAGGATTCTATGGTGAGCACTTGTGTGAGTTTGTTACACAGGTACATCTGTACACATGTGTGTGACACTGCGAGCTGAGCACGGATGTGAAATTCCATGAGTCCAAGGACATATCACAAGGCATGTGCTTCAATGGGTCTGAGCATGTGTGCGCACGTGCTCAGGTCTGAACATACACATGTGCATCCCGAGTGTCTGCAATGTGTGTGTTATGCTGAACATCTGTCATGTACACCACAGATTTGAGCACGTCTGAGTGTACATCGGTGGGTTTGAACATGCAAGTATGTGTAGCTCTGAGCACACACAAGTGCCTTGGGGGGTTTAAGAAACAAGATGTCTGAGTGTATGTGCTCCTTGGTGAGCACACGGGTAAGTGTGAACCTCTGGGGGCAGAGCAGGTGAGTACCTGTGAGCCCCTCTGTGGGTATTTTTGGAGCTCTAAGCATCCTATGAAAGACTTCGTGGCTCTGACTAAATGTGCGTGCCTTCGTGAGACTGTGCACTTGTGCCGGGGTTTGTGATTTTGTGGGTCTCACAGAAGTGTATGTGGATTTCGGAGGGTCTGAGCACACGTGTCTCTTTGGGTCTAAGCATGTGTGTACCTCTGCTGGTCTGGCCACGAATGGCATGTTGTCTTCTAGGTTTGAACATGTGAGTGGGTGTGGAAGTGGGTACATGTGAGCTTGCTGGTGGGTCTGTAAATGTGTGGGCATGGACGTATGTGTGCATGCCTCTGGTCAGAGCATATGTGTGTGCATACAGATGTTTGCCTCTATGAGTCTGAGCCTGTGTGTGCTCTTCCTGTGTGTCTCAAAGGGTGCAAAGTCAGATCCCAACAGGGGCCAGGCGGGGAACACAATATGAGTGTCAGACCAACTGAGCCAACAAGAGATGGAGGGTCACATTACCAACTCTACAGTGCATGCTCCCTGAAAGGCACTCCATTCATTTTAAACAACACCATTTTTTGGCTGGGTTGCCAACCTCAGATAAGAGAACCATGTTAGATGATGGTCTCACCAAGCAGGGGGAGGTATGGGACCTGGGTCTATGGAGGGGCCCAGGTTAGGGGAAAGGGTGGAAGGTGAGCAGGAATGATCCCAAGCCCCATACCTGGACCCAGGGATGAGCATCTGGAAGGTGGGAGGGTACCAACACCCTGGGGTCAGGCCCTAGGCAACCACTGTCTCCGTCCAGGCTGCCTCCACCTCTAACACTGACCTTGGAGCCACAGGAGTCCTGGTCCTCCACTAGAGAAGAGCCTCCTTGCACTGGGAGCCTAGGAGAGGTTCTGGGTGGAGAAGCTCTGCATGGCATAGCATGGTCTACACCAGCCTGGGGGACCCTGGAGTCACTGTGGTCCCTGCCTGGCCTCCCAGCAGGATGATGAGGGTCCAACCTTAAGCCTCTCCAAGTGGTTTGAGTGTGGATATGTAAATACGTGTGTCTCAGGGCTGGGAGGAGGCTATGGATTCTGGCAGTGTCCTCTGGGGTCTCCAGTGTACACTCTGCTCTCCCTCCCAGCCTTATTTTTAAATCTGGGGTGCTGAGCCGGCCACCATCCCCTCCCCATCTCAGCTTCTGGTTCTCCTCCACATTCCAGCCTCCCGTCATATACTCAGCCCTTTTCACAGGAGGATGGTCCAGCAGTAGGTGACCTTACAGAGCCTTGACTAGGGGTGGATGGGGAGCAGAGTAACAGACCCATCTACTTCAGCTCCTCCTCGCCCCTGTGTCCTAGTGCAGCCTAAAAACTCAGACCACCAGTGTGCACACTCAGCTTCACACCCAGGCACCTGACTACAGTCCGAGCCAGGGCTGGGAGGCGGGAACCTCAGTGGACAGAGTGTAGCCCTGGTGGGGCCCAGTGTATGCTGCCTGTCCCTGCACAGTGACCATCAGACCCTAGACGCCCCTCTGAAGGGTCCAGGGAGAGCAGGTACTCCTCCTTTCACCTGGGAGTTCCCATCCCAGAGTGTGTGAACATGAGCACGTGTGCAAACACATGTGATGTGGCCAAGCAGTGCCCTTTTCTCATGCCTCACACAGTCCTTTGTCCTCAGAGCCCAGCCCAAGGAACCATTCATCAGAGCCACTTCCAGCAGCCTAGGCTAGAGGTGCTGTGTCAGCCTACAGGAGTCCCCAGTAATGCCGAGAGCTTAGAGGGGTGAGCTGAGGGGAGTGTTATGTGTTGGAGCTGCCAGATGACCAGAGCTTCCCAAAGCAATGGTGGGGTTGGAACATGTGTCCCTGAACTGAGATTGCCCAGTGAAGTGGAGGGACAGCCCCCAGCAGAGGGGCCCCCCCACAGTAGAGGTCTTCTGTTCCAGAAAGCACAGTCCCTGGGCTGTGGAAGGGAGGCCTTTCCACCCCAGAAGCTGGTGGCTCCACCCAGTGCCCCTGATCCCAGGACCATGGGAATGACTCCTCTCAGCTCTGGACTATTGGGAGGACACAAAGAGCAATTGGCTTCAATCTCTGGGTCTCAGGGCCTGAGCCCCAGAAATCCCTGTGCTCTTGGTCTTTGAACCTGAGCCTCTGCCCCAAGACTCCACAGTCCATACTTGGGACCTGTTCCCTTCTTGCTCTACCCACACTCTGTGCCTGCCCTCAGCATAAATGTCTCCTTTGGCGCTGGTAGACACCTCCAGATCCACCCCCCAAGCCAGATTCACGAGATGTACCCAGGGCACACTGCCCACCTCCTGGCCACATCCATTCTCCTGACCCTGAAGACACCTGCCCCGACCTTCAGCCTTCTGATACCAACAGCCCAGGTGCCATCCACTGCAAGGTAACAGGGAGAGAAGTCTTTGGGAACCCAAGCAGGAGATGTGGGTGCCCCTCCATTCCCACAGGCTCATCTGGACCACCATCAAGACCCATGTTTCCCCACTGGGAAATCTGGCCACATCTGGTCCTTTCTCCATTCCCGCCACCAGCCTCAAGTGCCCTGCCCTCCCCCCAGCTCCTGTCAGCCACCCCCAACCTGCTCAGCTGAGTGGCCCCAACACCCACTGAGCCACTCCATACCCCACATTTCTGTCAGCACTCAAGGCTCACCCCTGCTTTGCCAGTCTGCCTGTGGCTGCACCCTTCAAGCAGAGGCCTGGAACCCATCCCCCCAGGGAGTTCTCCCTCCCAGCCCTCTCCCCCTACAGCAGCTCCCCTTCTAGAAATCTGGGCCAGACCTCAGGTCCCAGTTCCCGCACCGTACCACATGTCTGGTGTAGGGAGCACCTCTCACCCGGCCTGAGGGGCACACAGTTGCTGTGTAGTAACTGCCTTGCTTTGGCCTGGCAGGCCTGGCAGTGTCCACCCTGGGAACTCTTCAGACCAAAGCACCAGACACCTTCCTGATACTGGGGATGAGAAGGGTTCAGGATCAGCAGAAACTTTCTCTTCTAGGGACCAAGAGGGTGCCAGGTCTCAGGGGCAGATGGGAGTTGTAGTTCTGGACCCAAGAGCCAATGGGAGTTGTAGTTCCTAGGCCTGCATTATCCATGACCCACCCCAAGGGCTCATGAGAGCTGCAGTCACTCACCTTTCTAAGGAAAAGTCTTCCTCTTTCCCTCCCAGAACCCCTTGGCTCTCAACCTCAAGACCTTAGGCTAAGGACCTCACTACCTCTGAGGAGTGGAGTACCAAAAGGGCACCTTGCCATAGGGCATTTGAGGGACCTGGGGGGATGTTAGGAAGGGAGGGAGAACTACGGACGAAAGCTAAGGCCTGGCAGCAGGCCCTGGGGTTTTTGGGCCAGGTGGCAGGGACAGTCGCCCCCCTCCCAGAAGCCTCATGGCGGGCCCCGGGGCAGGGGAGGGGGGAAAGGCACTCACCAGTACTGGGCTCACACTCCTCCAGGTCCTCATCATCACTCGGACACTCTGCCGAGGCCACCAGTAGGTCATCTGTATTCTGGGGGGCGAGAGGAGGGGTGGGAAGAAAGGGATCCCGGTGGGTCAGCAGACCCCACTGCCATTTCTTGAGGTGTGGACAGCACAGGGGACAGGGCTCTGGGATAAGAAAGACAACCCTGGTCCAAGCCCCACCTCTCCCATCACTTGTGGGTGACCTTGGGCCTCTATTTCCTCCCACACAAGGGGAAACTTCACAGCGCCAGCCCTGCAGGCTCCCATGGCTTCTGAGGACCAATGAGACAGCACAGGTTGTGCTTTTCGCTTCTGGGAGGTGAGGAGACAGGATGCCAGACCTGGGGCTGCAGGGCTGGAGCCAGGGGGCCCAGGATGCCTTGGGGGTAGGGGCATGGGGAGATGAGGCACGGTGTGTCCTTGGAGGCCAGCACAGGCAGAGAAAGCAGGACCTGGAGGGGTTTCCTGACTCCATCTTCACCACCCCTCATCTCTCCCAACCCCCTTCCCGGAGCTGGAGAGAACCCGCTGCACACAATAATTAGGACTGTGGTTGCCTTGGCAACAAGAGTCGACTTTGTCAGCATTTTCTCTCCTCCTGATTGCAAAGAGAATCCCCAAGATGAGTGAGTGTAAGGGGGAAGGGGCTCTCAGGGGGTGTTAAGGAAGAGACTCAAGGAGGGAAACTCAAAGTTCAGGAAGGAAGGGAGCCCAAGAGACTAAGGAGCGGGGAGGACAGGGCTAGGCTGAAGGCCACAGACAGGAGGGGTGAAAGGGTCATATCCTGCCTCCTCCCAGCCCCTGATCTTCAGACAGAATGGTCCTCGCCCAAGAGTAAGGTGGGGTCTGGAGGATCCATCTTCCTTCTTGCATTCTTGCCCCCTCCCTAGTGGGTGCTTCTCAACCACAGCAGTGACCTCTGGGTTCCCCACCCCTCTTTTCCACCTGGATGGTCTGCCCATCACTCTCCCACTGAGACTGGACAGTCTTTCTTCCCCTACAACTTGGAGAGCACTGGGCGTGGCCGGTACTCAGCCTTGGTAGAGTCCAGGCCTTTCTCCCAGGGCTCACCACTCTCTAGGGGCAAGGCTCCACGCATTCAGATCCCGTTTCCTTGCTAGTGAAGGCAGAGGGGAAGGGAGCATAGGCTTGAGTCTTTCACCTATACGAGCCTGGCTAGCCTAGTCCCTGGCTCCCTGCAGCACAGACTGGCAGGGAGGAGGGGCATTGGAGCACAGGGAGCCCACCCCTCAGTTAGAGGGAGAAGCTGAAGCAGACTGGTGGTGAACATAGGGGCAGTCCTCGTGGCCACCCCAGATCCCTCCCTCACCCCAGGGGGACAGAGGTCTCTACAGTCCTAGAGACCCAACAGCCACAGGTGGTGAGATCTGGAGATGGAGACAGGAGAAGCACGGAGGTGGATGGTTAAGCAGGGTGTGAGCCCTCTCTGGGCCAACACTCAGAGAAGGCATTGGGGCAATAGCTACAAAACTTGGCCCAGACCCCGGGCTGCTTCAGTAAGTCACACAAGCTCAGTTGGCTTTGGCCACCAGGAAAGACAGGCCCATCCTGCCCCAACAGAGCTTCATTGCCCAGTTGTAGGCCCCTCTAGTCTGCCTCTACCACTTGGGCTTGACCTGACCCAGGGAGCACCTGAGCAGGGGGGTGAGCACTAGGCGAGGGCAAAGCACTGGAACTGTCTGCATCAACGTTCTCCTCAGCCCCACAGACACCAAAGACACTGAGGCCCACTGAGCAGTGGGCATGCTCAAGATCGACAGAGAGGACTTGTGAAGGCAATGGACTTGCAGCCAGGGCCTTTCCCACTGCAGGGATTCCAGCAAACAAAGAGAGGCTGTTCCTGGCCTCCCCCAGCCTCTGGAAAGGGGTTGCCTGCATGTGGCCCCTCCAGCACTGTCACTTCTGCGCAGAGCATTACATCCTGGCACCACACATCCCCCACTCACTGCCCACCACATCGCTGAGCATGGCCTTCACTAGGGTGTGAGAGCAGAAGGGGTCATCCCACCCCTACCCAATCCAGACTTCTTCTCTCTTAGGTGGGGTGGTCTTCCCTGGCCTAGCTGGAATACCAAATTCCCCCTCAACTCAGAATGGTCCCTCTAGAAATAGTGGCCACCCCCACATCCACAATAACCCACAATAGCAGCTTCCTGAAAGCTGACCTTGCCTGCCTCACCTGAACCATCACTGTGACAACAAGGTCAGGGACAGTGGCCTCCAGGCTCCCATCAGACCCCTTGGACCCTCACCTGGGCACCACGGTTGCTATGCAGACATCACCTCTATCTGCCACCCAAATCCCCACCCTTGTCCGCAGGCCAAAGGGGGCCTCACCTGGGTGGTGCTGTCCCTCAGCGTGGGGGAGCGGCCCCGGCGCGTGGTGGTTGTGGCCATGGTGGTGGTGGTCTCCATAATGGTGGTGGCCATGTCGGCCAGCAGGGTGGTGGCCGTGGTCTCTGCACTAAGCAGCACGGACGGCCCCTCCCCCACCAGGCGCAGGTGGCCTTCAGTCCGCACGTTGGGGTCGCTCTCGGCGGCCAGCGCCAGCACCTTGAGCCCATTGTAGTAGAGGCCGGACACCTGGCCCTGGAAGGGGCGGCCCTGATCCCGGCCTCCAATCTTGATGGCGGCTTGGCTGTTGAAGATGGTCAGCTGGCGGCCTGGGGGGAAGGGAACAGGTAGGGTAGGGGGTGACAGACAGAGAAGGGGTAGGCAGTGGGAGAAGAATGGAGGGGAGCCAAGGGGAAGAGAGAGGCATGGAGGAGAAACCAGCAAGTGGTGGGGGGAGGTGAGGAAGGGGCAGACAACCAGAGGGAAAGTCCTTGTCAGCCACAGCCCCTAGCCCAGCCAGGTGGGATCCCCAGAAGGGGGGGGTCCCCCCAAGGCACACATGGGCTGGGGAAAGGGAGCCCTATCTTCCCCCTCTCCCCACCATGCACATGCCTTCTCCACCTTCCCGTTTCCCCCTCTTCTCTACAGGGCCATCACCCTCTTCTTCCTCTTCCCTTAATTCGGTCCCCATCTTCTCCTTCTGCTTCCCCCTACCCCAGTATCTGGCCCCAAGCCATGGAGCCATGGAGCCCTGGAAGTGGCACGTACAGGAGACACAGAGGCAGAGACAGAAGGGGTGGCATCCAAGCCAAGGTGGAGTCGGTGCATGTGAGAGCAGAGGAGGCGAGACCGAGGGGCGGACAGTGTGTGGAGCAGCCATGCAGCCTGCAGCCTGCTCCTGGCTGGCTTCCTGCCCATGCCCCCACCTGGGCCCTCTGCCCCCTGGCCAGGCTCTCCTCACTCCTCCTCCCCTGCCAAGGCCCAGCCACTGCCCAGGACCAGGCCCTGGAAAGCTGAGCCCTTCCTCCCCACCTGGTGTGCAAGCACAGAAATGGAAAATGTTAAAGGGACCTTGCTTCGCTCACTGACAGCCAAAAAAAACCCACTCCAGCTCCAATCTCACTCCACACTCAGCAGTATTACACCTCAGAATTCCCACCTGGGTGAGGTTTGGCTGTTCTGTTTGGTTTTAGTGGATCTGGGGGTCAGTTTAACCCTCTGAGTTTGTTGTTTTGGTTTGGTTTTTAGAAAAGATATTTATTATGTTTAAGTTTAGATTTAACTTTGGTTTTGGTGCTGCTTATTTTGGGGGGGAGGTGTTGGGCAGAGGGACTACTACATTGCCCCTTTCTCCCCAGACCTTCAGCTGTTAGCGCTGGGGGGGTTAGACCTGGCTTAGCCCTTATTAGCCTCTGGTTAGTGCCTCGTTAAAGATCTGGTTTAGAGTTAGGTGCCTATAAGCCTGTCCCCAAAACCTGGGCTGAGGATAGTACAACTTGTGAAACCACATCCTCTTTGGAAACACAAGTTCTCTGGGATACCCAGGCCTCTGGGACACCCAACCATCTGTCTAGCCTCTGGCCAATGATTGGCCACTGGTCATCCTCTCCTCCTCCTCCAGCACTTTCCCACTGCCCACTTTGAGCAGGGACAGATGGGGGAGCCAGAGCCCACAGAGGTGGAGGACCAGTGGCAGCAGCTCTGAGATAGACCCTGAAATACCAGACTCAGAGAGGTGCATGAGGACCACTGTGTCTGACTCTATTCTTGATCATAAGAATTATGAGAAAAACAAAGGAGAGAAGGGTCACAGTGGTCAAGTGAATTCGGGAAGGAAATATTTCACAATTAAACAGGTTTTTTTTCTCACAGGACTTCTCAAAGCCTTTATTAGACTACTGTACATGTGTATCTCCAAGAAGAAAAACCAGGATTCAGCACTTCCCAAACTCATTTTACCACAAATCTCTTCATTGTAAGGCATGTCGTGGGACTGTTTCACAGGACACATTTTGGAACTGGAAAATGGATTCATTCAATAAATTTTTATTGAGCACCTATCACACACCAGGCACTGACTATAAAATATTCCCTCTAAGGATCACTGTCCCTATCTTACTGAGGAGGGAGCTGAGGCTCAAAAAGGGGAAGAATTTAACCAAGGCCACACAAAAAGTAAGACTACACTTTGGGAAACTCAATCCATCATTTTCTAGAAGAGGAAATATGGGCCTAAGGAGAAGATGTAGATGTACAGCTGGTGAAGGACAGCTGGGTTCCAGATCACAAGTCTGAGCTCTCCCCTCATCTAGGCCACAGGCCCCACCCCCTCCCCCCAACAGGGTCTGTCCAGCTCTCCCTACCCTTGGTATCACAAGTTGTCCCAGCCTCAGCCCAGGTTGCTCCCTTGGCCTCTCTGATTCTGGGAGAGGGAGGTGGGTAATGGAGAGGAAGCCACATAGAGTTAGAAAACTTCGTCCTTGTGGCCCCCACCCCTGCCCCCACCGCCATGAACTCCTCAAAGGGTTAAAGTTCACCCCGCTGGAGAGAGCAGCCCAGTGTGGCTGGGGGCTGTAGGTTTTAGCGATATCTGTTACAGTCCCTTTAACTTTTTGTCCTGTTATGGATTTATCACATCTGGTTATCAGCATGTTTAGGCCCCGCTGGTGTGGGGGGCTGGAAGTTACATTTGGGGATTTTAGTTGGGGAAGGCCCCAGTGGACATTTAAAAGCACAGTTATCAGCTGGTTAAATGGAGATTTAACAGTTCTACTTCCCCCTTAGAGTTTAGCCTTAGAGGTACAGAGCTCGTCCCCCCTCCAAAGGGAATGGAATGACTTTGCCCTTGGCCCCCAACTTCCCTTGGTGACAAGAAGCTTTCTGTCTCACACCCAGGAGCACCTCATCACATGCAGGCCTCATAGGGAGCCCACTCTGTCTTCCTCATCACCCCAGCAGGCACAGAAATCCCTGCAGGAGCACCACCTCCTCCCCCGTCTCCCTTAGTCTCTCCTCAACCTCCACCACTTCTAAGAGGCCTTCTGGACCAAGGTGGGACCATTCCAGAGACAGCAGTCCCATAGGCACTCTCTCTAGGGGTCTCTCCAGCAGGATCTGAGGCCCCCACTCTTCCCTTTTCTTCTCAGATGGCCTTAGTAAATGCATCGTAACCCTCCTTTGTATCTTTGGGTTGACCCTTTCTGCTTCAGAAAGCTTCCCTGCCTCTAAGTGCCCTGTGACCCTCAGCAGGCCCTTTATAAAACCCCTGAAATGAATCCTGGGAAGAGGAAGTCTACCTACCAGCCTGCATCCTCAGCCTGCTTGTGATTTAGCAGCTCAGCAGGAACAGGGGAACTCCCATGGTCAGGGATTTTGCGGATCACCCTAGTCTGATCCCAGGTTTAGGAGAACAAGTACTCTCCCTCTTCTAGAAAAATCCCCGCTGCTGCTCAAAAACCACCACTCTGAAATATACAGACCCTTGACCACAAAGGGAAAGAGAACATATTGGCTGGACAATCGTCCCTTCACTTGGTGGTGGTGCTGGCAAAGACACGGAGGGGGAAACAGAGAGCTCTGCACCTTTAAGATAGTGTTTTTAAAGTTAATTAATTAATTAATTCTGGTTAATTACCTTTGTCGAGCAGCCACTCATCTACTACTCGACCAAGCCGGTAGGGGATTCTCTGTCTAGCAATCGCCAGGCGCTCGTTATCAAAGTTTCCTTGGAAAAGTTTAGAAAGACAGTAGGTTTCTCAGGCGGCGAAGTCCAAAGGAGTTAAAAAAATAATTATGCATTTCTCAGGAGACTCAGAGTAAGCAGCAACACCCAACGGAAAGACGAAAAGACGGGAGAGGCAGGAAAAGAAATGCTGGGTCCCTCTTCTCCCCTGGCCCCCTCCCTAGGCTCCAGTCTAGAGCCAGCCCCACCCTGGGGGCAGGAGCAACTCAAAGAAAAAGAGGGAAAAAAGAAGAAAAGGAAAGGGACATGAAAGAAAAGGTGGCTGGAAGGTCAAAGGTCAGAGGTTAAACAGGTTTATCTGTGGTCAAGCTGTTGAGGCCCCATCTCTTCCCCATCCCAAAGTGGGGCTGCGGGGCGGGGGAAGGGCATTTAGCAGGTTTAAGTTGGGGGGTACGAGGCATCAGTGGCCCAGCTGGTTACTGCATTTAGAGGGCAGTTTAGAAGTGGGAGGGACAGGTTAAGCAGGGTTTATGCGGCATTTAGAGGGTCACCCGGCACACGCATGTAACAGTTAGATTTAAACCACTTCTGCAAGTCATCTCAACAATTCCCTTTGCCTTCCATGCTCAACTCCCAACTTTGCCCTCCTTCCCCACCTCACACCACACCCCTAACCCCACCACTGCACTCCCTGAAAGGCGCTTCCAGCCTCCTCCTCTTGGTCATGGCTCCTTTTCCACCTGACAGCCACAACAGATGACATCACTGGCTAGTGCATGGTATGTGAGCTGGATCGTCACCCAGCAGCGCGCCCCTCCCTTGCACTTTTCCCTTCTTTCCAACTCTCTCGTGGCCATCTCACCTCCTCTTCCACCCCTTTCTCCTCCCCTGCAGGCATCCCACAGCCCCCTTCGGCTCCCTCCTGGCCCTAGCCTTCACCTGGCTCTCTCCCCGCTCTCAGTTCCATGTCAAGTTCCTCAGGCCCCTCTCTGCTCAGAGCCAGGTTCCCTCTCCTTTCTGCCCTCAGGACCTGGACCCAGCTCCTGACCCTCAGCCTTTACTCCCTCAGTCTTCCCCCCCCCAATTCTTACGCCCACCCCTCTCCTCCATCCTCATCTGGATACACCCGTTCCCCTCTCCACTCCCAATCTCCAGGCCCTGGGCGAGTGCATGTGCGTATGTGTGTGTCTGTGTGTCTGTGTCCTCAGAGGACGAGAAGAATGTACATCTGCCTCATTGGATGGAGGCTGAGTATATAAAGATTCTAACAGAAGCCCTATTTATCAAGAACCTCCACTATGCCGTGCCATTTTAGCACTTTCCTTAGGTTATTTCATGAAATTCTCACAGTATCACCATGAAGTAAGTATCATCCCCGCCTTCCAGAGGGGGAAACTGATTCAGAGAGGCTAGATGACTTGCCCAAGGTTCCACACAACTTGTCAGTAGGAGATCCAGGATTAAAATCTAGGTCCTGCTGACTCAGAATCCATAGGCTATGTCTCTGTGCTCCCTAAGAGTTAGAGGCGTCCCACTCTCTGGGCCCATGCACACTGCTGACCTGGCCTGCTGGTGTTGCTCATGATCTGCCCTTAAAATACACACAGGCAGCCATCATGCTTTTGGGTTACCCCACTTTGCAGGCCAGGGGTCCCTGAGCAGAGCAGACTCCTCACACCTGGCCTCTGGCCTGCTGGGCTCCAAGGGGACAAGCTCTGGACCCAAGTTCTGGCTTACATAGTGAGGCTTTTATGCCCCCCATTTCCAGCCCTGTCCATCATAGGCAATGTCATCACTGCTACAAAGGTTGCCCTGTTGTGTCTGCATCTGAGAGAGAGAGAGGTCTGCCCACAGGGCAACCATGCCCACACAACCCTGGCTATCAGTGGCTGCTTGTGCAGGGAGGAGGCAGGGAACTTAGAACAGGAGGGTTATTGTGTCTGAGTAACTCCACACATGCCTTGGGGCCTTGGCATAGCCTGGCATGCTTCTGCAGAGCTGTTTTCTCTTGTGTCTGTCTGACCCATGAGTGTCTGCAGTTGTCCGTGTGTGGGGGGTTGGCCTGTGTGTACATCAGCCTCTGTATGCATTAGGGAATTGTGTGACCTCTTTATCTCCAGGGACTGCCCAAAACTGTCTGGGTGCCAGCCTCTGCATGATTGGGAATCGTGGAATACTGGCATTTTTATTCCAGCATGGGTGAGCCCATGACGGTTTGCCACTGTCCTTCCACCTACACCCCTTGCAGTCAGCGTGGGGCAGCTTCTCTACCTCTGCCTGGCTGTCTCTGCCTAGGAGAACAACGGAGGTCACCAGATGCTCACTCTGCTTTTCAATCAGGCCCCGTGTGTGACTACAGTGTCGCTCAGCCTGTATCTCAGCATCTCTGTGTTTCTGCAGTCCTCCCTGTGGTGTTTCTATTTCTCTTCCCTCTTTATCTCCCATGCTGGGGCTCTCCTCTGCTCCCTCCCAAGGCTCTGTCCACCTCAGCTCTCTCTGACTGGGGCTGCATGTCGGCATCTCCATATATCTCTCCGCATCTCTCCTGGAGCTGCCTCCCTCTTTGCATATGTCTCAGTGACTATTTTCGTATCTCTCCATCGCTCCTCCTCTCACTCTGAGGCTGTCTCTGCCTCCCTCAGTATCTTGCAGGGTCTCTGCCTCCTCATTTCTTTCATGTCCTCATCCCGTCCCTCCCCTGCACTCCTCAGACCTTGGTTTGTCCTTGGCCACCACAGCTGTCACCCTCTGCAAGCAAGGGACGCTCACCTATGCATCCCAGGGCCTAGCACAGGCCCTGATACCTAGTAGGTTGTCAGTGAAAGCTGTTGAATGTATTTGGCCCTGTTTTTCAGACTTGTCACCTATCTCTCCCTCCCTTTCACTATGTCCCTTACTCCCTGAGACACTGGGGTTCCTTTCCTCTGGGTTTGATGGTTACTTCTCTTCCTTTATCTAGATTTTTTAATATAAGTCCTTGACCCGTTCTTTTTAAAGACCTCGGTTCTGTCCTTGGGAACAGCCCTGCCTCCTTGCCAAGATGTGTTTTACGTTATTTCTCCTAGGTTTCTACAACGGCCTCCCCATTTCTGCTGTCCCTCATTTCTAAACTAACTCCTCCTTTCCTCAATCGCGTCAGACTCTGCCTCTTCTCCGCCCACCCCGGAACTGGACCCTGGCCTTGCGGGCTTCCCCGTTCAACCCGACACCCTCCCCCACTAGCCAATGGAGTCCCAGCACCACCGTCTCGCCCCGCCTCGCCCCGCCAATCCCGATTTTTCTCTTAGCCACGCCCCCGCCCTGGTCCCGCCCCTGCAAGCCTCGCCTTTCCCGTAGCCCCACCCCGACCCACAGCCGGAAGCCTCCGCTTAGCTCTGCCCCAGTA
Organism: Cynocephalus volans; assembly: GCF_027409185.1. NCBI lineage: Eukaryota > Metazoa > Chordata > Mammalia > Dermoptera > Cynocephalidae > Cynocephalus > Cynocephalus volans. Next base: position 159,947,359 of record NC_084463.1, read on the forward strand.
CGGACAGCGCTCCTATCAGAGGCAGCCAGCCACCCACCCCACCCCGCCGCCTCCTCCGCCGGCCCTCGCCGCTTACCTGCCGGGTACCGCTCGTTGACTGGCCAGCTGTCCACCTGCAGGGTGGCGTTGCCGCCACTTCGAGTGAAGCGCACCACGTGGTATTTGCCGTCGCTCACAATGGCGTTGGGCTCATCAATAGTAATGTCATCCGTGCCCACGTTAAAGATCACCCCCACCGTGCCCTGGTCCTGGGGACAGGGAGGGAGAGGTCAGCGACCAGGAGGAAGCGACCATTCACTCCTTCTAGAGCTCCACCTGTGGCCACCACCGGCCCAGCTCCAGGGCACTTTACAGCTTTACCATGCACCCTCAACCGCCCAAGGAGGTGGGCAGGCATGTCCCCCTCCCCCATATGCAGCAAGGGAGTAACCTAAGGCTCAGTGGTTGGGGCAGCCACCATGGGATGCAGAGCCTGGACTTGGAGCCTCTTCCACTAATCACATCTATCTCTTGCCTTTGGTTCATCCAGAATATTCACAAATATTTACAGAGCACCTACTCTGTGCAAGCACCACTGAGCCCAGACAGGGATGATGAGGACCAAGCTGGGGTCCAGCCCAGGGCATGGAGGGCAGAGGCCTCCCTAAGGCACGACCAACAGAGAAGTCCACAGATGCCAGCCTCTGCTTGAGGAACATCTGACCCCCGAGCCTTCCCAACCCCCAGCCTCCAGCCTCTCCTGCATGCTCAGCACCTCACAGGCCCTGGGGGCCCTACACCGGGCCATCAGCATGCCTCCCCTGGCAGCCTCTCAGGCATAAAGTAGGTCAGGTTCTGAGTGTGAGGGTGGCCCCTCTGCAGTCATGGGGGTGGAGGTCGGGGGTCCAGACTGTGTGTTTTTGGGGGTGACTGGCATGGAAGAGATGAGGGACAAACTACTATGCTGGACTTATTAAGAAAAGGTGAACACAGGGGTGTTGGGGTATGGGATGGGCTCGGGGCTGGGGAGGGACAGGCAGAGGACAGACAGGGACTGAGTTCTGGAGAAGGGCAGCAAAGAGCTGCAGCAACCTCTGGGTGTAGGGGCACCCAGAGGTGGCCACTCAGAATCCTACAGAGGCCACCCAGGATCCAGCCCAGGAAGAATTCTGCCAGTGGTGCTGAAGTGAGAGGGGGAGCTTCACTGAACTTCTACAACATGCCAGAACCTGTATGAGTACTGTATGCACATGGTGTGTTCATTCCCACAGCAACCCTTTGAGGACACTCACAGCACCCCATTTTATCAAGGAGGAAACAGGCTCACAGAGGTTAAGTAACATCTCAAAATCTCACAGCTCATTAGAGGGGAACCCCAGATTTGAACCCCAGCTAGCCTGACTCCCAAGCCAGGGCTCTCTCCCCCTTGCCCACTAGTCTGAAAAACACTAATTCAAGGAACTGGGGGTGGGAGGTGATCTGAGAGGTCACCGAGGTCAACCTGGCTTCGAGACCACAGGCGTCTAACCAAGCCAGTGGAAGGCCCACTGCACCCTAAGCCTGAGCCCCTGTTCCATTCCCCTGCACTACCCAGCAGCAATCCCAAACACAACCCCTGAGTCTGTCCAGCCCTCCTCCCATGCAAGACAGACACTCCCACAGGCTCACTCAGGCCCCCCAGATCACACATACTCATGGGACCCAGCCCATTACAGAAACACACTACACTCCTGGAATCTTCCTGAAAGACTGCCCCAGTCCTGCCTGGGCATGAGAAACTATTCAGCTGCTACCTCCTGCATCTAACAGAGCCGAGAGTCTTGGTGGCACTGAGGGTAGGGGGTGGGGTCTGGCAGAGAAAGTTGAGGAGCAGGGTGTGCAGCTGTGGCTCACTTGGAGACCCATGCCCTTTCCCTTCTCCACTTGTGGGGTCAGGTCTCCCCCTCCTAGAACCTGGGAAAGACACACACACATATGCATGCGTGCTCGTGCGTGTGCACGCACACACACACACATGCAGCATCTCTCAGATTCAGTAAAGCAGGGAAACTGAGGTTGAGCTTGCCTAACAAAGAGTATTAGCAAGCCCCACCCAACCACCACCCACAGACTGACAACATCCCCAGGGAGATGGGCTAATCATCTGCTCCCTGCTCACGTGAAGGGAACAGACGATCCTCCTCGTTACTATTGTTAGTAATAATATCACCCAGAATAGCATCAGCCCCTTGTATGCCTCCAAGGGCTTCTCCCCACAAGACTCAGCCCAAGCAGTGATGGCGGTCAAGGAGCACCTGCAGTCTGGGGACTGGGCAGGCAGAGGGCTGGCCAGGGGAGCTGGAAGGCAGGACACCTGGGTTTCCTAGGAGGCAGCCAAGCTCAGAGCTGTGCACTCCGGGGGAGAGGCAGCTCCGCGGAGCTGCTCCCGATGTGAAGTCAGTTGTCACTTCTGTTAAAGTCATTAATTCCTAATTCCCCAATTACCTCATTAGGCGGCGGTGGGGAGAACGAGGCCGCTCCTACAGCAAATAATTATGGGAGTCAAAATTAATTTGGCAAAGTGGAGCGACGCTTTATTAGAAACGTCAAATTGCTTTTCTCTTATTTTGCTGCCGCCTCCCTACTCTGTGAGAGCCGCTAATGACGCTGTGGTGGGAGCTGATGCGTCACCAGGGGAGGAGGGGGCTTGGGGGCTGCCCACATAGGGCTTCAGAACCATCTGGTGCCCAACATTCCCCTCAGAGCTGACCTCTCTCATGGCTCCCCCACCCTTGCCAGGCTCCCCCCGCCCCCCAGGGCCAGGCCGACCCCTCCTCCCACCCTCTGCAGTACCCAGGCTCCAGTCCTGGTTCCTCTGTAGCCCTGCATCAGGTGAGGCCTGTGAGCAGCTACTGAGAGGGAAAAGGGGGAGATCCCTTCTTCTGGCACCCTGATACCCCTACACTTTCTCCTCAGCACTGGGAGACCCCTGTCCCCTAAAGCAGCAGGCACACAGACACAGCACACACAGACACTGTCTACTGTGCCAATCACAGATGATCAGGATACTTGCTAACACTGAGTGCTTCCTATAGGTGGGGTAATATCCTAAGTGCTTTACATCCTTAATCTCATTGGACCCTCACAGCATCCCTCAGTCCTAGTATTATGCCACTACACAGATGAGGCCACAGAGGCCCAGAGAGCTGTGGTGATTTGCACAAAGATAGAGCAAGGAGGTGGCAGAATTGGGATTCAAACCCAAACCATCTGCTCCAAAGCCACGCATAGCCTTACATGACAGTGAAGAGAGAGGAACAACAGGCCTCACTCACAGAGGACACAGGGAAACAGTCACACCCTGCCACTCAAATGGGTGGCTGAAACAACAGCAAACACCGTTCCACAGGCTAATACAAATATATAGCTACACACTTGATCAGAGACTATGACACCCAGTCTCTCTTCGTCACTCACAGTCCCAGCCATCACTCCCAACACACAATCATCATGCACCCAGTCCCACACTGTCATCCACAGCCACGCCATCTCTCACATACAAGCCACCACTCACAGCTCTGCCCCCCTTCCCTGGCTGGCCTTGTGTGCCCAACACCCATCAGCTGCTACTTCCACCCCTGCTCTGCTCTGCCTATGGGATGTCTCCCCTCATGCCTCCTTCTTTCACACCCTGGTGTTGGCGGACAGAGGTACAGACCTGGAATGCTGAAAAGCTATTGTGTAAGGAGGGGCCAGGCTCCCAAGCAGATGGGGAGGAGTCAGGGCCCAAATAAACAAGATTTCTCCTCTGGCTTCCTCTCCCCCATTCCAATTCTGCCCTCCTGAAAGCCAGGGATCCCCACCAGACCTTTCCAGCACAGAGAGGCTGCCAGTCTGCTCAGCCCTCACAGCTCAGGGGTCCTGGCCTGGGAAGAATGTGGGATGCAGGCAGGGAAACAAGGCAGCTGGAAGGGGCTAGAAATGTGGAGATAGAGACCAAAGACTGTGGGGAGGGTTCAGGGGAGAAGCTAAGACCAGAAATGAAATGGAGCAAGGCCAGAGGCCATAGGGAAGGGTGTGGAGCAGGACCAGAGATGGGGGAAAGGGCCAGGAAAGAAAAGGGGTGGCCTGCAGACTAGAGGTAGACAGGATGAAAAGCCACAGATATGGCGGGAGGTGCACAGGGAGGCCCTGGGAAGGACCAGAGGTCAAGGAGGGGAGTGGGCAGGGAAAGGCAGAGCTGGGTGGGACCAGAGATCAGGGTGGGGATGTGGGGCTGGGCTAGTGAGGAGTGAGTGTGGCCAGAGAAGATACAGGGGAGGCAGGATGAGGGGACTGCTAGAAGGGCAAAGGTCATGGGAGCAGTCAAGGGCAGAGCAAAGGCAGGAGCAGGATCTGGAGCAAGGTGAAGAAGTAAGGGTAGGCTGCCCTGAGGCAGGAGGTCTGAAGGAGGGGGCAAGAATAGGTGCAGGACACAGTGGGCTGCCCTAGGAGGTTAGGAATGAGCAAGTCAGCAGCCCAGGGGCGGTCACAAATGTGGGGACATTTCTGAAGGCTGCAAGAGAATGGTCTGGAAGGCCCAAGGAGGCTTTTGGCTATGTCCAGGAAGGTCACAATGCACAGATGGTCTCAAAGAGTGGGGAACTGGGGATATTCAAATCAGATGGGGTGGCTCTGGCAGTCTTGGTGAATAACTGGGAGGGGAAATGGGTCTCAGAAGCAGAACTTCTTAGCAGAAAGCTTCAGGGATAAGGGAACAGAGGTTCTGGGGGCTTCTCATGAGGGAAAGACTTGAGGTGCTGATCCCATGGCAATGAGGGACCCAGCAGATTTGGGGTGGGGAAGGCTGGGAGTCAAAGGGCCGGAGCCCTGAGTCCTTACGATGTGCAGCTGCAGATAGTCTCCAAGGCCAGAGGCGCTGTCCACCCGCACCAGCACAGCGCTCCGCTGGTGGGTGCTGAAGCCCACGGCCAGGCGGTCCATCCTCGTGCTGGGCCGGTCATTGGGGGGCCACGTGTAGGTGATGAGAGCTCCCCCCTTCCCAAAGATGTATGTGGTCCCAGCTGCAAAGAGAAGGAAAGGGAGAGAGGAAGAAATGACATCAGGAGGGCGAGATCGGTGGATCCTCAGGGTTGTGACCAGAGCACCAGGACATCAGGATTAGGGTGTGGGGCTTCAGCTGTGATCCCAACATCCGCCACCAGCCCTGCAATCCTAGGGAACAGTTGGCAGGCAGGTGCCTGGGTCAGAGCCTGTGCACGCACACAGACAGATACAGCTGCCTCATCAAGAAACCTAGCTTTAATTACAGCAAAACAGAGAGGTAATAGAGTGACAGAGAGAGTCCAGAGAGAGGCTGCAAGGAGACGAAGAAGACAAGACGTGCCATAGGCACAAAGGACCCAGGGGGCCTGTCCCTGACCAGCCCGACTTCTCCCAGGGCTGGCAGAGGTGACAGATTCAAGGTGTGTGCTTCTTTGGGGCCAGAGCTGAGGGGGCACCAAGGCAAAAAGAAGCCCCAGGCAATAGGGAGAAGATAAGCAGAGCTATGTGCAGCTCTGACTTAGGCGCATAGCTGGCACCCCCCCAACATCTGCCCCTCAGCCCCCTCCCCAACCCCTGGAAATCCTCCTGGTTTGCCCAGGACTCCCTGCTTCCACCCCCAACCAGGGGGCTGCCTGGGACCCAAAGCAGGAAGGTCCTGGAGCTCTGCCCAGAAAGGAAGAGACTGGCATGGGGAGGGCAGGAGGGGAGATTGGCAGCTAGAGGAGGAAGGAGGAAGAGAGACAGATGGACAGAGAGGGGCAGAGAGGGGTGTAGGTGAGAGAAACGGGCGAGTGGGGGACCTGCCCTCCCCCACTCCACCCTCTCTCCCCTTCCTCTCCTCTTCACCAGCCGGCTGCTGGGGGCGGGTGTGAGGTCCCTAACGATCTCAGCCCCAAAATAAACCCCATTAGTCGCCATGTTCTCTCCTGCGGCTGACTGAGCTCTCTGGAGGTGGGGGTGGGGGGCTGGTCACCCATTTTCTGGGAAGAGAGACTTGTCTAGGAGGCATGAAGGTCTAGTACTCTGGGGCCTGCAGAGAAAGGAAGGGAAGAGAACAATCTTGCATTCCTTAGAACATAAATGGAGCAGATGAGATTCATAAAATGCTTAATTAAATAATTAGCCACTAATGACTCCTCTCAAAGCACTTCTTGGGGAGAGAGGGGTTCAAGGGAGGACTTAGCCAGAGAGAAAGAGAGAGGCAGATGGGGCCTGAGGGCAAAAGCATGGAGTAAGCTGGGAGAAATGTGTGGCCTTGGGGTGGGAGAGCTCTGGGCTGGGATGGAAGCCTTGGGGTCAGGAGCTGGGAGCCTGGGGTACAGGACCACCTTTGGAAAGGAGCAAGCCTGCTCAGCCAAGATGGTGGCCCAGCAGGTTACATGAAGCCAGGTACCCTCAAGGACCTCAGGGTCTCTCAGCTCAGGGATTCAGGAGCCCCCTTGTAGTTCAGGCAATCAGGGATAAGGGGGCTCTGTCCCAGGGAGCTCCTGGGCCCCCAAAGGAGTCTGCACTCATAAGTGCCTTGGAGGGAGTCACCATCTGCAGGCCCAGGGAGGAGTTAAAGAGAGAAGGGAAGGCTGTTCCCTGAGTCCCAGAGAGGTAGTGAGGCTGGCAGGGGGTTGAGGTTGGAGGAAGCAGTAGCCATGAGCCCCCCTGCTGTGCCCCAGCGCACCCACCATCAACGCCCTCCACGTCCCCAGACAGGGCCAGAGTGAGAGATGACCCCTCAGGGGCAGTGCAGGCAAGAAAGAACTACATCTACAATGTCTAATAACTGACAACTCACCCCAGCCTGTGACAGGAAAGCACCCTCAGCAGACAGAAGGAGCTGGGCTCTGCCCCTCCTGACCAGGTGTCCTTTCTACCTGGGGGCCCTGGAAGCACAGTGGTGAGGGTTGCACCCTCAGGATGGTCCACCACGTTGAGGGTGGAGAGTTGGCTGGGGGCGGGGTATGCAGTCAGCCCCACCCCTCTCGTGTGGATCACCTGCCTGGAAAGGGCAGGGTCTGGAGCTGGGGAGCTGGGTAGACCTCAGCCGGTAACAGTCTCTCCACTCCCAACACTGCAGCACTCTGGAAAATCGGCTGTTTCCATGGCAACCGTAATACCCAGGGTCCTCCCTCCCCTCTCCACTCACAAGCTACACATCTGAATTTGTGGGGTGGGGACGCCAGGAGCGCTGAGAGGCTGACCTTCCTCCACACATACACCTGTCCCTTGCCTCCCTGATCAGAGGCTGCAACCTCTTCACCCCTGGACTCCAGGGCCTCCCAGTCAAAAGAGGGTGTTATTGGGTTTCTTGGTCCTTCAGACCAGGGAAAGAAACCCCATCTACCTGGAGCCTACCCCATGTCCCCCAGGTCTAGGGGAAAGGAGGCTCTTTCTCCTCGCTTTCCCACCCCCATCACAGACAGCCCATCACCACGGACAGAGCCCTGTCTGTTCCCAGAGAGGGCTGGAGGAGCAGCAGGCCTGAGGCCCCAATGGGCAGTGAGCCGGGAGGAATCACAGGCACGTGCCGACGGCCCAAACCCGAAGCCCCGCAGCAGACACATCCCCAGTGACGCACACCCAGACCCCACACCCACACACAAGCAACGACGCACCCAGCTGCACACAAAGACCCAGCTTGGAGAGGCAGACCCCCGACAGGAGACGAAGCAGCGGGGAAACATGTCGGTAAACGCACAAAGGCCATAGCCGGAGGCGCAAGGGCAGGGGCCGGCGCCGCGCGGGACAGGGCGCACGCGTCCCCGCCCCCAAGGCCCACGGTGCACAGGTTGCGGGCCGCCCTCCGCAGCCTCCCCACTCCCAAGCCCAGGCCTCCCCCGGGATTTATTGCCCGGCCGTTCTCACACTGCAGCCAGTTTATTACATAGCTGGGCGGGCCTGTTAGAGCCTAAGGGCGTTTATTACACTGTGGGGGGACCAGGGCGGAGAGACACTCCTTGGGCAGAAGAGGTGAAGGATGAATGGTTTATTGGACTGGGACGGCAGTAATTACCCTGGGGAGACGTTTCTCTCCCCAGCACCGCGGCTCCGCCCGCGGGCGCAGAGGGCTCGCGTTGGGGAGGACGTCTGGGCGGAGGAGGCGGGGCTTCCGCCGGTCCCTCTCCCCGCCGCGCACAGAGGCTCCTCCCGCCTCTCATCCAGGCAAGCTGTCCTCTGCCCTGCCCACCGACTCCCCCAGGTAAGGCACGGCCTGCTTTCCACGAGGCATGGAATCCAGGATACACCACATCTACAACCTCTGACAGCCTCCAGAAAGGGTTGGTAATCGAAAGGGGCCTAAGCCAAGGCCCAAAATGTTGCCCAAGGGTGATCTAGACTAATAGTTTTTGACCTCCTTAGGAAAACGCTAGTGAGATGAATTGTGTGTAATATTTCAGGGAGTACTACACCCTTGAAGCCCAGGGCAAGCGATTCTCTGGCCAGACACAAGATGCCACAGGCCCACCACTGAAAAGCCCAAGGTTGGCACGTTCTGTTCACACCCAAGATAGTCTCCTCGATGCCTCCTAGACCCAGAAATTTGCTGATCCAGTAAAACACTCTAAATGATCAAGAATCTTCCATATAGTCCCACACACCTGCATTCGAGGAAAAAATACCAACCATTAAAACAACATGATCACCCCATGTAGAAAGCCACCATAGAGTGATGCCCCTGTGACTAACTATACATGCAAACCCTCTGTCTGCCTGTGTCCCTGCAGCATCAGAAGCCATGACAAAAACCTTCTGGAAGGTCTAAACTTATGAGAGGATAAAATATCCTGCACAATCCAGAAAAGCCTTGTTTCTAGGTGCTCATAGTTCACACCAGCTCTTTGTATATGGACCTTCACAACCCATAGCGGGAGATCTCTACAGGCCCAGATTCCTGAGCTCAGCTCTCTCTTGATCTAGAATCCCATAACACATCCTCTCAATTCTTAACCCCATGATCCAAATTAACATATCCGTGTTCAGAATCAAAATAAATGCTAGTCCATTTTATAAGCTGGAGTGGTAAATCCAGAATCCCTGAAGGCAACTTACTAATAACTGAGCTAGGATTGACCACTTCATTCCTGGCTCCAGAGGGTACGAGAAATGAAAGTTGGGGCTGGGAGGATCCTCAAGGACTCTGAAACCAGAATTGAGGGTCAAGGACCAGGAAAGTGTCACCCCCTCAGCCCATTTTTAGGACCCAGATATGCTGGTCCTCCCATGCCCCAGACAGATATCAGGTGCAGGAGTGTCAATGGGTGTCTGGCAGGTCGGTAGGGACATTATGTAACAGGAGGGGTTGGGGGATGGAAGGGTAGATGGGGGAAAGTGTGAAGAGGAGGGAGGGAAGGCAAGTAGAAACACAGCAAGACCCCAAAAGAAGGGAACTAGAGATACAGGTGCAGAAAGAGAGTCTTCCTCACAATGGGGGATGCTAGGGAGACACTGGGGCAGAGAGGAAACCTGTCCTAGAAAGGCCTCCTGAGCTGGCCTGTTCCTCCAGCCAAGCATGGGTTCCCAAGAGGAGCCTGTCCTTTTGCCCTCTCCCCCATGGTTAAGGTAAGCAGAGGTGGGGTTCAGCCATGACAGGTGGTCTCCTTTCTTTTCTATCTTCCCTTGGACCCTCCTCCTTCCTCTCAGCTGCCCCTCCCTTCAAAGGCTCCTCACCCCACCTCCCACCACCTTCCATCCCTGTTATGCAGCACCCTCCAGCTCTTCCTCTTCCTCCTCTGCACAGCAAGCGATGGGGTGGCCATCTCGGAGGCAATCCTAGCACCAGTATTCCATATGTCATCCCCCTGCCTCCATGCTCTTCTTTCCTTCTGCCCAGCTCTTGCTCCTTTGTGGAACCTTCCTCAGGTGCTCCAGTTCCCAGGCCCTCTTCCAATCTGCTGAGCATCCCTGAGCCAGCTCCTCTCTCCTCTGCCTTCCTCTTTGACCTCCCCTCCTCTTTACCGCACAAAGCTCTCCCCCAATATACCTGGCTCCCCTTTCCTATCTCACCTCTTCACACCTCTGCTCATTGCCCAGAGAGACCATGACTTATCTAGGTGCCTATGGGAGCAACACTGGGCCTCAAGGGAGCCAGAAGGAGATAATGAAAGGGGGAAGAAGGTAAAGAGGGCCAGAGGGTTCCTAGGGAGGGAGAGGAGCAAGGTGTGGGGTGAGGATGTGGAAGAAGAGAAGGAAACTGGAGAGTATTGCATGAGAAGAGCCCAGCTGGGACAGAGACCAGATGGAGGAAACTATGTTGGGGATGAGAGAAGAGAGGAATGAGGGAGAGAGTTTGAAGGGGCTGCTCCAGGAGGAACTGGATGAAGAGAAAGTGGGGGCATGAAAAAGAAGATAAAGATGAAGTAGCAGAAAAGAGAAAAAGACCCGAAAAGGAGCAGAAGTGTTGGGGGTGACATGGGGGCACAAAGATTGGGAAGCAGGCTGGACAGATGTAGAACAAGAATGGGGAGGCAGAGATGATGCAGATATGGGAGGCAGCAAGGGGCACAGGTGGGAAGTGGTGAAGGTACAGGGATGGAAGATGACAGAGGAGCAAAACAGAGTAAGAAATGAGAAGCGATGGGTAGGCAGAGCTGCGAAGCGGTGAGGGTACAGGAATGGGAAGGGATGGAAGGACAGCAACGGGAGGCCACATGGGCACAAAGGAGCAGTGAGGGAGGCACAATGATGAGAGGTGATGGGAGCATGGAGGTGCCAGACTACCCACACAGGAGGTGACAGAGATGGAATGTGAGGACAGAGGGCACAGAGATGGGAAGCGATGGGAGGACACGTGTGGGAGGTGATGACAGCAGGGACGGCATGGGACGGAGGCACAGAAATGGGAGGTGATGGAGGGCTAAGGTGGGGGCCAAAGATGAAAGGGGATGAGGAATAGTGATGGGAGGTGATGGAGGTGCAGAGCTGGGAGGTGAGAGGGTACAGAAGTGGAGGCAATGAAGTGTCCTATGGAAGGTAATGACAAGGTAAAGAGAAGGGAGGAGATGTGGAGTACAGAGAAGGGAGGTGATGGTAGACTAAAATGAGATGTGACAGGGCCTCTGGGATGGGAAGTGACAGAAGCTCTGAGATGGAATGTGAAGGAGGGACTGAGGTAGGAAGTGGTAGGGGCTGATATGGAATGAAATAAAATGTGAAGAGGGACTGACATGGGAGGTAACGGCGAGGACAGAGCTTGGAAGTTACAGGGGTACGCTGCCAGGCAGTGATGAGGGCATGGCATGGAGGACAGAGATGGTAAGAGGTGGCACACAGAGAATCTTAGGGGTCCAAGATATGAAGTGATGAGGGGCCTGAGATGGGAGGTGATGATGGGCAGAAACGAGAAGCGATAGAAGCCAGGGATAAAAATGGGAGGCGATGGGGTCCAAGAAGGAAGGTGAAGTTGGTTTTGAGATGGAAGGTTAAGAGGGGCTGAGAAAGGAGAGGAGAGTTAGTGGGGAGTGACTGAGGACGGCGTGGAAGTGATGAGGAGCCTGGGAGCATAAATTACAGGCGCTCAGGCTGCAGAAGTGAGAGCTGCTGGGGTCAGAGGAGGAGGCAGGGCAACGATGAAGAGCCACGGAGAGGAGAAACCCGAGATGAGGGAACCAAGGATGGGAGAATGATGGGACAGCACAGTGAGGTGATTGTTTGGGAGCGATGGAAGACCAGCAACGGGAGAAGGGAAGGTTGCTGGAGGGACAGAGGTGAAAGAGGAAGAGATGGGACATGTCAGAAGCACAGATAACAGATGCGCGGGGTGGTGGGGGAGACCAGTAATGGAAGGTGAGGGCGAGGCAGAGGTGGAGGTAAGACAGATGAAGAAATGGTACGGGCAGAGATGGAGGTGATGCGGAAGAGAAACGGAAGGGAGAGCTGCACAGAAGATGGACGGACAGACAGGTGATGGGGTACGGAGATGGGAGGGTAGTAACAAACCAGACACAGGAAGAGGAGGTGAAGGTGAGCAAGCCAGCAAAGCTATGAGGACAGAGAAAGGGGGGGGGGGTGATGGAGGCGAGGGCGGGGCTGAATGAAGGGAAAATGGGAGGTGAGGGGCTCTGGCCCGCAAAGCAGAGGGGCCGGCTTGGCGCGAGCAGCTGGGGTGCGGCCCGCGGGGGCCTGGGTACGCACACGGGAGGCCCGGGGGCCGGCCAGCTGGCCGGCGGCTTCGCCAGCGCCACTTACCGTGCCCGCCGCGGGTGAGGAAGGGCATGCGGTTGATGGCGATGGGCACGGTGCCGTGCTTGCTGTGGAAGTGGTGGACGTGGTGGGTGGTGCTGAGGCTGGAGGAGACCCGGGCCCCGTCGGCCGCCCCCAGCAGCAGCAACAGCAGCAGCGGCAGCAGCGGCGGCGGCGGCGGCGGCGGCGGCAGGGGCCCGGCCAGGGCGGGGGTGCGGCGCGGGCACCCCCCCGGCCCGCTCCCCCCGGGGGGCATTTCGTCCCCGGGGCGGCCGCCTCACAGCCCCATGGTCGGGGGCGGGGACGCGGGGCCGCGCAGCCCCGCGAAACCCCCCTCCGGCTCCGAGCTCCGGGAGGGGGGTAGGGGTGAAGAGAAGGAAAATCAGAGCCCAAGCCTCGGTCCGGAGCCAACGAAATCAACTGGATCCCGCCGGGGAATCCAGGGTCCGCGGAGAGGCAACGCCAAGGTCCAGGACGCCTGGGTCCATCGCGAGGAGCTAGGGGTCTCCCCGCATCCCGGCGGGTCGGAGCGGCGCGCAGGGCCGTCAGAAACCCGGGGGAGCACCCGGGGCAGGGGGCATGGTGCCGGGTGGAGAGGGAGGGGACAGCGGGGGAAATCCTGCGGAAAAACCGAGCCGGGGTTGGGAGCGGGGTGCGGGCTGGAGAAAAGGAGAGGGACAGAGGCCCGGCTCCCCGGAAAGCGGGGGACCGGCGGAGACTAGGGACGGACGCTGCTGTGCCGCCGCTGCCGCCCGACGGAGGCCCGGGGAAAGGAGGGAGCGGCCGGGGGAGGGGGGGCGGGAGAAGGGGGAAGGGAAGCAAATCCGGGTGAGGGGGGAATGAAGGGAGAGGAGGGGAGAGGAGAGGAGAGCGAGGCTCAGCAGAGGAAAGGCGCGAGCCTGCGAGATTCCGGCGGAGAGATGGAGGCAGCGGAGTGTTGCTGCAGAGGCTGAGAGGGTAGAAGGGAGAGGGAGGGAGGGAAGGAGGGGAGTGGAGAGGGGAGGGGAGCGGGAGCGGGAGGAGGAGGGGGCAGGGCGGAGGGACCACAGCGGCTCCCGATCTGCGGGCGGCGCTGGGCAGCTCCGCCGCGCGGCACCTGGCTAGCCCGCTCGGCGCTCGCCTCTCCTGCGCGCGCCCCGCCCCTCCCCCGCGTCCGGGCGCGCGCTCTCCTCCCGCACACCCCCCTCGTCCAAGAAGGGGCCCTGCTGAATAATTGAACAGGACTGAGGCTAGCAAGAGAGGCTGCTCTCTTCCTCCCCCTCCCCTCCCTCCCCACCTGGACGAACCCCAATAGTGCTGGCTGGTCCAGCGCGCAGAGACGTGGCCACCACCACCTCTGCACGCACTCCTCGAAACACACGTGCACGCTGAGATGTGGACTGGCTTAGGTATGGAGATACCCACGTGCCCATACAGGCACCAGTGTTTGGACAGGCCCACAGGCTCAGACACATATATGCAAGCATGTGCTCAGACACGGGCACCCCAGTTCACTCCCAGCCAAGCGTGTACACATGCTCACAGAAGCATACATGCATACATACATACGTGCTTGAACACAGGCAATGAATGGCTAACATACACACAGACACCCCCACCCCCACCCCCAAGCTCACCCTCCAAAACAGGGTCATCCATACACACACAAATAATGCCCCCAGAGCCCCAAAGGTACTCAAACGTAAGACACACCACAGGAACATACAGTCTCCTCACCACCTCCCCCCAAAGGGTGCTCCCTACCTCCCTGTACAAGCCCATCCTGGACTCCTCCTTCCTCTCCACTCCTAAGTCTTCTCCCCCAGCCTCAACTAATCCCTCCGCAGAGGTCTCAAGGACACCAGCCCACTGAATGTCTCACTTAAGGCAAAAAATTTTCCAGGGACACTTACGTCCGGCTGAGGAAACCACTTCTCCTTCAGGGTGCCCCCTCCCCAACTGAGACCTGCCCCCCAAACTTTTGGGGACCTCTGGGAAGCATCTGTCATGGCTCTGGAGGTAAGTGCAGGGAGACCCTCTTCCCTTCATCTGGATGCCACCTCTTCACCTCCATGATCCTGCCCAGGCAGGCGGAGAGAGTGTGGTGGGAGGAGGCAGAGCGTAGAGCAGGAGGAGGAAAAGGGAGACAGAGGTGGAGAGGGGAAGAAGCTGAAGAAATAGTGTAGCAGGGAGGAGAGGAGAGGCGGGTAAAAAAAAAAATGGGCAAAAGGAAGGAGAAGGTGAAGGGAGACAGGAGAGGGCTGGGAGAGAGCAGGAGGGGAAGGGCAGGAGAGAGCTGGCTCCTGCTTATTGATTCTGAATTCAATTTTGGAGCAAAACCTGTCACCATGAGCCCCATGTGCTGCCCCCAGGTCCAGGATGCAGTTAGACCCAGGAGCGCTCCCTCACTGCTGCTGCCACCCTGCCACCCTGCTAGATACCAGGGCCAGATTTGGCCCCAAGCCCTTCCAAAGTGAAGAGGTCCTCAGAGGCACCCAAGAGGAGGCTTTGTGTGTGGCCCCATGAAGGAGGAGAGACTGCAGGCTGGGAGCAGGGCTGGGATTCCAGAAGGCCATGTCCTCCCAACTTCTCTATCCCATTCTCATGCACCTGGCTCTGGAATATAGACTGACACAGCTCTGAGCAGGCAGAAAATTTATGGTCCCAGAGGGAGGGAGGGAGGAGCCGGTGGCGAGAGGAGAGGAAGGGAAACCGCCTGGAGGCCAATCAATATCAGTGAGTGGGAAGTGGAGAGCATTGGAGGGGGTGAAGCTGGGGAGGGAGGGGGGACAGAAAGGATAAGAAAGAGGGGGAAACCGAGGTGTGCAAGGGATCAATAGAGGCTGCAGAGATGAACAGAGACAGGGAGAAATGGTGAGGAACCTACCACCTGGAGAGGCAGGAAACAGCCTCTGAAAGACAGGGCAGCAAGCAGGCCCAACGGGAGCTCATCGGTCCCAAACCCCAGCCCTGGGGTTTCAGCCGCACCTCAGGAAGTGTCCCTTCTTTTATCTCCCCTTTCTCTCTCATTTCATATTCTCTTTTTCATTCTCTCTCCACTTTCCTCTCTCTCATCACAGAGATGGGTTCTCATCCTCTGATCTTTTCTCACCTGTTTTCCCAGAGCAGAGACTCCTGAGCCTTAAAGCAACACAGAGCTCCCTTCAGCCCCAGGCGCAGTCCCCATGTTATAGATGGAGAAACTGAGGCAATAAGCAGGGAAAGGCAGTTCTGAGGGTCAGACGTCCACTCTTCCTAGTCTCTCCCCCAACAGATAGTGCCACACCCCAATCGCAGCCCTCAGGGAACAGGTTCCTGCTCCATCTACCTTGGCCTTTGCCACCCTCCTCCCTTTCTCCAGGTCCAGACCCCTCAGTGCCCCCAGAGCCTCCAGAGCCTTCACACTGGGGTGGGGGATGTAGCTAACTGAGGGGCCTCTCCACTGGGTTTCTGCTTGACCTGGTGCATCCCGAGGTTCCATGAAGACCAGCCACAGAGGGACAGCATGAAAAACCAAACAGACAAGCCCTGGGGAGCAGCAGCCCCAGGAGAAGAGGAAGTAGTCCCTGCCCCACAATTCCTGCTCTGCCCTTGAGGGGCAGAGGTCTCAGAGGTACCCCAGGGCCAGCACTGAGGAGCACCACACCGGGCCCTGTGCAGGCTCCCAGGATATACCCACCTTGTCTTTAGCTCCACAGCTTTCCTCAGGCTGTGCTACCAGATACCTGTGCCAGTGCTTGGAGATGATGACACTTCCCAAAACAGGCCCTGCTCTCCAGCCCCAACTCTCCCTGCCTCCCACCATCCTGGAACCCAGAGAAGTTGCTCTTCCCACCCCTGCTGAAAGGTACTGCAACTCCATAAACCCCCCAGTCCATCTCTATGCCCCTTCCCAGAAGGCTGTACTCTGTGGGGCGAAGTAGTGACGATGGGCAGCAATGCTTCTTGATCCTTATTCCTTCCACCCTGAGCAGCAAATGCCCACCATGGGTACCACCACCACCCCCAGAACTGAATGAGCAGCAGGAGGTAACAGAGTCAGCAGCACCTAGATCTTAGCACTGACTCCCTGTGACTTGGGGCAAGTAACTGTAACTGCTCTTACTGAGGCCTGGGTTTCCTCATCTGTTAAACAGAAAGGGTAGTGTCCATCCACTGCCTTCTCTGAGGGTCAAAGCAAAAGGGTTTTGTAATCTGCTGAACACTAAACCATCAGTGTGGAGTGTTACTATTAAGCAACAAAGTTACCATCATCTCCAGATCTGTGCAAAGATGAGTTACCCGAAGAGAAAGAGGCTCAACCACAGGCCTGTCTTTATACCAGGGCAGCCAGGGTTGCAATTCCCATAAGCTGGCCATTGTCTGGGAGCCTTTGGAAGGCAGAGAGAGCATCAGGTCAGATAAGAAAATCCTGGGGGACGGAGTGGGGATGTGGTGGTACCCAAGGGCTGACCATGCCTGAGAATATATTTTTTCAAAGAGGAAATAAAAACCAACACCCACACAAGAGCCCCAATCCATGAAACAGTAGGTTTCTCCTGTAAGAAACTCAGAACTCACACTCAGATGATGAAGGTTGGGCAGTGTACTATGAAAGAAAAGCAGTGACCCGGGTTCTTTCCCAGATTAACTACTTCCAGAAACCTACTATCCCTCTCCAGGCCTCATTTCCATGTTTGTAAACTAGAGAAGCTTCGTCCACCTGTGCGCACATGTGCATGTGCGCACACACACATGTGTGTATGAGTGTGTGTGTGTGTGTGTGTGTGTGTGTGCGCGTGTGTGTGTGTGTCCTTTCCCAGGCTTTTCTACTTGGTCTCTCATCAGGGCCACCCCAGGAAAGATGCCTGAAGAGGCTGCCCTCTGTCCAGCCCCCTGCCTGCAGCCCAATCATCCAAGGGAAGCTCCAAAGCCCTCCTCCCGCCACAAAGTAGAAGGTTGCCTCTCCACCAGCTCCTGGCCCACTGCCCTCCCTCTGCCAGGCTCTAACCAGCTGCTGGCCACCAACCACTAGGGACTGGAAACTGCTGCTGGAGCTGCACTCTCTGAGGAGAGGCCTCAAATAATATGCAAGTTGGCAGGCAGATGTCCAGCCAGGAAGAGAAGAACCAAGCGAGGACACTAGGAAGTGTCCTTGTGGCTCAAGGGTACATCCTGCAGCTGGGATTCTTGGGGAAGGAAGAGGAAAGGGCAGATCCTACATCCAGGAGAATTAGCTGTCCAGCAAACTTCTGAGGGCACTAGGGCAAAGGGGGTGAAGGTTGATAACAGCCCCCCTCCCTGTGCAGTAGTATGTATGTGTGAGGTACAAGTACAGCATGTAAGGCCATCGCCAAAATCACATGGGACAGCAACAAGTTCACCCCACAGAGGCCGACGTCTTTGGTTGCAGGTGAAGGGAACATGTCTCACCAGCTCAGAAGGAGGAGGAAAAGCCTCTATCAAAGATTGCCTTAGAGATTCAGGCAGCAGCAATCCTGCACAGCCCCAAGAGAAAGATTCCAAGAGGGTACAGCAGCCAGCAGATCCCCTTGGACTTTTGTGACAAGTGATGAAAAGGAAGCAAGCAGCACAGTTTTTGTGCTCTCAAAGACCCACCTTCTCCCTGGCAGTCCCTATGACTGGGAATAGGCCTGAATTTCCTGCTAGCCTCCCACCGCCACCCCCACCAGCCAGCCCTCCCAGGCACTTACGGTCATTGCAGACAGGGCCTCCATAGGAAGTCATGGTGCAGTCACAGGTAAAGCCATCCCACTGCTGCAAGCAGACGCCCTGGTTGGCACAGGACTCATCGGTGCAAGTGGTGCTGGGGCCTGGAAGGGGCAGGAGGAAGGAACACCCCCAGCTCAGCCACGCCCCCACCCTCCCCAGGAGGTGCAGAAGCTTCAAGACCAGGCAGAGAAATCCCTAAAGAGCTCTGCCAGGCTGGAAGGGCCAAAAACTGACAGGGTAGGGGGGATAGGAGTGGGAATAGGGGCTCAACGACAGCTAGGCTTGGCCTTGGACTCGGTAAAGGACCAGGGTGGGAGACAATGAGACTTTTCACCTGCCTGTACCTCTGCCCCAGAGCTGTGGGAGCAGGTTCCCACAAGGCCTGGGAAGGAAGGCCACTCTGCAAGTGGGGCTACTTGCCCTGCCCTGGTCTGCCTGCGGCTGGTCCTCCTGCAGTTAGGGTCACACCTAACTCCTCCACCCTCCACTCACCATCACAGCCCCTCTCCACCTGCCCGATGCGGTGCAGGGCATCTGCGAGGAGGTCGGGGAGGCGCCCGTTGAGGTCCACTGAAGCCAGGCAGCCCTGAAAGCCATCCCGGGAGGCCACCAGCTTGGGCAGGTTGCTGAACATATTCTTGCTCAGACCACCAATGTACAACTCCCCTGCAAAGGGAGTGGGGTCAACACCTAGACATCCCAGTCCACATTCCCTTCCCAGGACACCAGCATCCAGCTGTCAGGTCCTCCCAGCCCTCAGGCTCAAGGTTTCCCATCCCAGACTCCAGGTCCCGTTCTGAGATCTAGCAACCTGCAGATACCCACCCTCCACCTCTTCCTTCTTTCTCCATTTTGCCATCTGTCTGCTCCCCTCCCGAAGAAGCCCAGATGCCTGGGGGAGTAGGGGGTAGGGGGACAGCTGGAGAAACCTGCTCCATGCTCTCTCCCACACGTTTGATTCCAGTTCCGGCCTGTAATCAGGGCCTTTCATAGACGTGCGGGCCCAATCCCCTCCACCCCCGCTCCCTCCCTCCTGAAATCTCCCATTCCCAGAACTTCAAGCCTCTCCCAACTCTCAGTTCTCTGCTAGGGAGTTCTAAGCCCAGTTCCCTTCCCCCAAGACAACTAGGACTTGGCCTGGGGTCTCTGGGAAGCTGCTCTCCTCAGGGACACCTGATCCCCCACATGGAGCCCAACTCCCTGGAAGGTATCCCATAGAAGAACTTCGGCCAAGACACTGGTCAATCTGCTGCCCTAGCCACAGGCTCAAGGCGACACAGACCAGCCAAAATAACCCCTGGGTTTGCTGCCACTTTGGATTCTCTGTGACACATCGCCCCCTACTGGGAGTGAGGAGAATTTGCAGCACTATGCCTGGAAATTTGGCAGATCTAAGATCTGACCAGAGGGGTGAATTCAATGCTCTCTGAGGACCCTCCCCGCAAGCTCTGACAGTTTGAGTCACTCTGACACTCAGGGGTCCCTATGGGGCTGCGGGATGCTTTGGGTATGTATAAGGAGAGAGCTCACGTTGCCTCCAGTGGCTTCTGGAAAAGCTGCAGGCCTCATCTCTCCTATTTCAAAGCCCAGGCCTCTTAGCTCATCCTCCTCTTCCCGCTCTCTGATCACCCATTCCGGGGGCAGGCAATGACCACTTCAGTGACTACTGAAGAGTCCCTGGAGAATGTGGGACCCTGGTGTGACTTTGAGCACACCAGGGAAGCCTGGGTCCAAAGAGTCCCCAGAGCTAGTCCAGTCCAAGATACATGATTTGGGGACCCCAGTTACTCTGCCCTTCACCATCTGCCCCACCAGGGCAGCATCCACCAGCACACTAAGCTCCCTGTTCTCTCTCCAGCCCTCAACCAAGGCAGGCTTCTCAACTTTGGAAGTCCAAGAGGTCCTTGGAAGGCCTGGACTACCCGCTCCTAGCTCTAGAATGAGGCCATCAAGTACCCCATGAAATACATCCTGCAACCAGCTTTCACTTGTTTAGAGGCAGACTCACAGGACAGCTGAGCAAAACTTTGGCAGAAAAATGACAGGCTGTATATAGTGGAAAACAGGAAAGAGATGGAAACTACTGGCTGGGGAAAGAGGAAATCACAAGAGTGGAGCAGCATCCCAGGAGAGGGTGATCTTGCTGGGGCAAGGGGTATCTGGGCTAGGGCCAGGCCTTCTCCAGAGGCCCCAGCCCCACCTTTGAGATCGAGGTTTCGGGCACCATTGGAGTGCTGTGTGACAGTGCGGGAGTCAATCTTGAGCGTGTGCACGTTGCCTGGGTCCCTGGACACCACCACGTTGTGCCACTGGTTGTCATTGACTGGTTTGTCTGAGTTCCCCTTCATCAAGGACGGGCCATTCCCCAGGTCAAACACGTAGTGGATGTACCTGCCCCACAGTAGGGAGGAGACACTGGGTCACGATGGGGGCAATGCTGGTAAGACAGGGTAAGGGAGCAGCTGGGGCTGACAGGGGTCCTAGGTGCCACGGGAAGAAGGAATTGAGAGACCCCATAGGAAAGAGACCCAAACCAATGGCAAGAGGGCTATGGTGTGAGGTCCTGTCATGGAAAGAATGTGGGAAGGAGGGCCACTGAGGGGCTGGCTGCTGTGACACGGGCTCAAAAGAGGAGCTGGTGGGGGTGGGGTGGGGGTTGTGGAGCCACAGGATCCTCTGGAGGCAGGGACTGAGCTGCTCTGGGGTGGGGTCCTCTAAGGCAAGAGAGGAGCAAGGTTGACTTCTGCCTGAGGAGAGGGTGGAAGGCCTGAGCCAGAACAATGACAGAGAAGAGATACGAGCAGGAACCCCTGGCACAGAAGCAGCCAGGGCCATTGGTGGACTGGAAGAGGGTGCTCCTTCATCCTGGCTGAGGAGGGAGCCTCTCGGCTGGTGGCTGGGAACGTGAATCTTAACCTGTGGTCTGGGGGATTGGACACCCACTGTATCTGGGTCAGCGGTGGGGGAGGGGGGTGGCCACTTCCTTGACAGAGGCGCAATGCCCAGCCCCTCACCCCTTGACCAGCTCGATGACAATGAAGTCATTGCCGTTGCCCGAGTTGAACAGGAGAAGCCCATCGGGGGCTGTGGTCTTGAACTGGAAGAAGAGGTGCATAGATGCATAGGCTTGGAGCGTAGCGAGCGCCAGGTAGCTGCTGCGACTCTTGAAGGTGACAGGATCGGCCACAATGGCACGCAGGCCAAAGCGAGCATTGAGCTCACAATAGGTGATGTCGCCATCCTTGCACTGGTCCATGTAGGGCTGGCCATTGAATACTAGCCCACTCAGGTGCCCGATGAAGTTAGAGGGCACCATGGAGATGAACCGCCGCTCTGTCATGATGCCCGTCTCAATGTTGTGGAACTCCAGCCGCGTGTGGGCTCCAGCCATCTGCCCTGCTCAGGACAGGAGACTAAGATGAGGGGGATGGCTTTGGGGCATAGACTGCAGGATCATTTCTGGGGTTGGGCCTTGGGTTCCCAGGAGCCTCCCCTCCACTCAAGGGCCACACGTGAGCATCAGCAGAGACACCTTCCACTAGGCACTAGCAGCAAGCACAGCTCCAGGAGCAGCTGTGGGACTCAGTAGTCCAGGGATGGCAGGCTTCCAGGGAAATGCTGCCTGTGGGGAGTTGAAATGGTCCCTGGGGTCCAGACCCCCATGACATATCACCCCTGAGGGGTGAGAAATGGTAGAGGTGCCTCCCCAGAATGCTTCCCAGGCTGTGGTCACCAAGAATTGGGCCAAGCACAGGTCACTAGAGATGTGTCCACCTCCCTGGGACCAGACCACCTACCCTCCACGGTCACATTGTCCACAGACAGCTGCAGACTCTTGCCACGCCGCACCACCCTCACCGTATGCCACTCGTTGTCGTTGAGCTTGTGCCCCGCAAAGAGCGTCTCAGGGCCTTTACCTGCAGCACCAAGGGGGGAGTGAGCATGGCACCTACACGCACCCACAAGATGGCTTCATGTCCCACCCCAGGCACACAGCCAGCATCCCCACCACACACGTTCGCATGCATGCACATAAACACACGTCCTATGGCATATGTCCAACCGTGCCACACACCATGCACACAAGTGTACACTCCTGGCCTCACTTTTCACCCAGAGTGTGTGCATACAGAGCTCTTATGCCCCAGTCATAGACCCAGATGCGCTCAGCACTGCCACATCCTGTGGCTTCAGAAGGTGCCATTCGCATAGAACATGAAGTAAATGGTGCCCCTGGAGTTGTGCCCTGAGACCCTGCACGCAGACACTCACACCTACACCCATCATACTCTCCCCCAGGCTCCTAAGGACCTTCGATGTGTGCAGCCAACAGCTAAATTCCCAGCACATGAGCACAGACCTAAAACTTTCAAAAATTCATCCAGCCTTATCCCACACCCAAATGTAAACGCGCACCCACAGCTTCATCCTCCACACAGACACCCAACTCTCTCATCTACGTGGGACCCACTGTGACCTTTGTGCACATGCCTGGTTAACTCCACACAATAGGACGTGAAACCACATGCATGGCACATGAATATGCAGCACTGCAAGAGAGGGGAATGTTCTGTTTCTTAGAAATTATGACCATTTATTCAAGGATTATCAGCTTCCCAAGTCTAAAACAAAACATACTTATTTAAAAAGTTGCTGGACTTTGCAGCATTCCCAGGTCATCCCTGGGCACTGAGTTGCTCACCCCAGCCGGGGCTGAGGGTGCTGGCATTAAAGGAACTCGGGTGTGCATACATCATGTCACACACACGTAAAGAAAGGGGCGCTGCCTGTGCCTGCCACATTCATGTGCTCCCTTGCATGACCTCAGGACACACCATGCGGAAACAATCTCTCTGAGACAGAGCATTGAGCCCAGGCACACCAGGACACCAGAAGTGTCCACACCCGCTCTCCATCTGACCCCTACTGAGAGCCAGCACTGTTACCTCTGAAAGAGCCTCCCTTTGGCAGAAACTTGCCCCCCAGCCGACACAGGAGCTACAGAGGACTGAACCCTGAGTCCCTGGACGGCTCCCCTCCCACCTTCATCATTTTTCCCGCGTGCCTTGCCTTCCCCCTCGTGGCCACCTCTGGAGATGCAGTGACACACCAGGCTCCTTCCCGCCAATACACTGGTGGAGCGTCCTGTGGCAGGTACCACCCAAGTCTGCCCCAGCCCTCGCTTTCTACCTCCTCCCCACCCTCCTGCTGACTTGGGCAACAGGGTATTCCAGTCTTCCCCTCCCCAATCCAGTGGGCATCCTGGCCATGGACCTTCCACCAACTCTCCCTAGTTCTGCTTCAGTTGGTCCACTTTGCCCTCCACAACCACCAAACCCCCGTCCCACCCCCAACGCCTGCCCCCCTCCCCATACCCGTTGCCCAACCCCCCCCCACGAGCCAGCAATTATGGCTTCTCCTCCCCCCACCCTCCCTCCCTAAACCCTAGTGGCCAGCATCCCAGTCCCCTTGGGTCTCTGCAGAAGAGGGAAGCCACTTACTGGGTGCGCAGCCGACGCGCAGGCAGTCTGGGGGGGCCATGGGGCGGGCAGAGGGGGAGGGGAGACAAAAAGGCAGAACAAGTTTTTTTTTTTTTTTTACATCCTTCACAGGGAGGGGTGTCTGCAGGCCAGGGTTCCTCCCGGGGCCACTTTCTGGGGACCACGCGTGCCCAGGTGCCCTCTCCCCTTCTTCAGTTGGACCCCTGTCCCTCCTGCCCCCAAGAGGGTACCAACCCTCCCCAGAGCTGGGAGGCAGGGCAGTCAGGTGATGGGAAGAGGGCTTGTGTCCCTCTTCTTAGAGAGGCCCAGTCCTCTCATGTCTGAGGGAGATGGGCACCTTGGGAATCTCAGTCGTACAGGGGATCATTGGGGACTTAGGGCTTGACCAACCCCACATCTCCCCAGTCTCTGGGAGGGAGATGGGTGGGGAGGGCCAGGGTCCCTGCATCCCCTGCTCTGGGACAACTCCCTGCTCAGAGCCTAGATGTTACACGTCACTCCCTGTGCCCCTCTGGGCTCTGAGCTAAATGGAGGGGTCTGCCCCAGGGCCCCCTTCCCGAAGCCATACACCTCCCAAAGCCCCAAGGGCTAGCACCTCCCCTACAGGAACCTTCCTTATACCCCTCCCTATCCTGGGGGATGCCAGGCTGCCACTAGGGATTAGGGTGGTCCTTCACCTGAAGAAGAAACTAGTATTTAATCTGTTTTCCTAGAGAGGGGCCAAGGCCTCACAGATGGAGACACAGAGGCTCCGAAAATATGACTTCTCTGAGAACACATAGCAAGTTGGAGACAAGCATGCACCATAAGCAAAGTTTCCTGCCCCTGCCCCAGTCCTGGCATTGCTATCCTCCAACTTCAAGGCTGGGAGGGCCCCACGTTGTCAGAAAGCAGATGTCTACAGAACCTGCAGTCTAGGACCCTGGAGCCCTCTGGCTGGATACATCACCCACTAGGTGGAGAGTCAGCCAGCCCTTGCAGAGGGAACAAAGCACTGGGGTCCTGTGAAGTTCAGGTTTTAGGCCCTTAGGATGCCTGCATCACTCCTTGGGCTGGCTGGAGCTGCAGAAAGCCCTGCACCGTGCAGCAGGGGAACTGGATCCTCATCTCAGTCCTAACACATATGACCTCAGGCGAAGCACTTCCCTACAACCCTCAGCTCTCTTCCCCATGGGCTGAGGGTCTGGAACAGGAGACTCCCGCACAGAGAGTAGGCAACAGGTGTGTACTGGGCTGGCCCTTGCCTTTTGGAGTGAGGGCAGTCTCCAGTACTCGGTGAGTAGTAATATCCTGGCCATTTGTCACTCCTCCCAGAACTGGCTCTGCACACATACACCATGGCCCAGGAAGCAAGGGGTGGGGGTGGCACCTGGCATCCCCTGGACCCCTGAAGGTTCCTGCAGTAGAGGTAAACAGATACCCCCTGTGACTCTGGGGGTCATGGGCCCATCGGGCAGTACAGCTGAGCTCCACACGCATTGTCAACCACAGCAGAAGAGTGGGGAGAGCAACCGGGACCTTGAGCCACAGCCTGGTACCCAGCGAAGGGCAGAAGAGGCAGAGAAAGGTCAGGTGGCAGACACAGGGGGAAGTCAGAAGTCACAGGAGGAGGTAGAAAGGGTGCAGAGAGAAAAGAAGAAGAAAAGGGGGAGTAGAAGGAAGGACAGACTGGACAGAGGGGCAAGAGGAGGAAGGTCGGGTGAGGGTGGAAGGGTGCCAGGCCCTGGAGTCAGGTCACAGGAGCTTTCTTGGGGCCAGCAGAGTCTTCACCAATGAAGGGTCCAAAAAAGAAAAAAGGGGTCTGGAAGGGCAGGCCAAGCCCCTGTTGGGGAAAAGGCCAAAGGAGGAGCTCAATTCTTTCCTCTCTCCAGCAGGGGAGCACCAGGAATGGGAGGGTCCATCTGTCCAGAGAAGAGGTGTCAGCTCCAGGCCCACCCCCTGCATTTACTACCCCCTCAGAAGTCCCTGCTCCAGGGAGTTTAAGGAGAATGAACACATCGTGAAGATGGGCACCGCAGGGGAGAGCCAGCCCCATCCTCCAGCACATACACTCACCCAAGCACGGTGCGGGTAGCACTAACTAATAACTCATTAACTAGTGACCTGTGTGTCAGTGCAGAGAATTAACAGAAGAGATTGACCTGCGCAGACCCCCAAGGCCCCTACTGCACATACAGGGTCCTGGTGCAAGCACATGATGGGACAGGAGGGAGAAAGCAATCGGCATGGAAAGGACCTCAGGGAAAAGAACACAGGCTTCCTGGCCCCTGCCCCACTGGGCCCTACAGATTGGAGATACTGGACGCAAAGCTCCTGTACAAGCCCACCGGCCTCATCTCATCTCAGAAGTGACATCACAGAGTGGCAGCATGTACTCTGGTGCAGCCCTTGTTCACAGCCACCTCCAGCAGCCCGGCCTAGGGAAGGAGCTCGATTACTATGACCAGCCCCTGGTGGCAAGACAATACACCCTTCCCATGGCCCCAGGGACTAAAGGACTTTGGGATATAAGTGTATTTAGCTTGATTTAAAATGTGAACAAGAATTAGACTTTCTCTGTATGGCTCACCAGGACAGAATTAGTGGGAATTTCAAAAAGGTAGTAACTACCCAACCAAGGAACAAGCCAATGATCAGAATGGCCATCTGAGAGGTGGGAGCTCCTAATACTGAAGGCATCAGAACAGAGGTGGAGGACCTCCTGTTAGTGGGGAAATGCACGAGCAATTCACATTTAATGCACGCCCAATTCATGGGCAATGCACAGGTGTGGGAAAGGCAGGCTGAAAGAGGCGACACCTTGCAGCTCGGAGATTCTTCAGGTTACACTGTAGCCTTCATGTCAGCAGCATTGGCAGGTAGGACCCCATGGGCACATCTGGTGGAGGACAACTCCAGGGAGGGGGAGGAGGGGACAGGCCAGGGTGGGCACTGGCCCCAGAGGCCAGACACAGGGCAGAAGGCAGAAACCCAGGCCAACCTGGAACAGGACCAAGAATCCAGGGGACTCTACCATTCTCTAGGAACAGAGTTCAGCGGCCCTGCTCAGGGGCTGCAGACTGCAGAGCTCAGGGAACTCACTCAGTGTCTGCAGACATGGTGGGGGCTGGCAGCAGGGACAGGAGGCACGATCCAGTTCCTGTGTATGGAAGGAGGCAGCAGCGCCTTTCAGCCCTTTCTTGTCTAGCAAATACTCCACCTCTTGAGGCTGACACTGAGTGCCTCCTCTGGTTGCCCCACCAACTGGTCACTGGCAGCCTCAGCTTCCCCTTCAGGTCCAGCACCGAGTCTATTTCATTCCACTGTGTGCTTGTTGAGCTGGACAGCAGCCTCCTGCAATTCTGGCTTCCCTCCCCATGGGACCACGAGGCCAGAGACGAAGCCTCATCAGGCTTCTCCCAACTCCCCAGCAGTGAGTACAGCCCAGGACTGGGGCCTTGGTGCTGCTGCCTCTCTGTGAGGCCCTGCAGGCCCTGGATAGTGAGAAGGATGGGCATCAGAATAGGGCTCCTGAGGCAGAGGCCAGCTGGATCACACTATGTGGAAGCAAGTCCCCAGGCCTGGCTCCAAACTTAGGTCCCTATCACAGCATGGTTTTCCTTCAAGAAGGCTGGGTGGGTCTCTATGTTTGTGTCTTGCATGTGTATAATTATTCCATTTGAGCCTCAAAATCACTACATAAAGCTGGCAGGGCAAGGATTCTCATCCCCATCTTACAGATAAGAAAACAGAGGCTCAGAGATGGGAAATGACTGACCCAGCAGTGAAAGATACCAGGGCTAGCCCCCAGGTCTTCTGGCCCCAAGCCCAGCACTCTTCCCACCCCAGTCCAAGGCTGAGTGGCTGAGTAGGGACCACTTGTGTGTCCTCGGTGCCCACACAGTGGCCATACCTTTCTGTATACACACATCAGGAAGTATCTGTAGACAGATATGTCTGCACCAAACATTTGGTCACAGCTTGTCACAAGTTATGTTAAAGATGGCATCTCAGCACATACATCCCTGTGGATAGGGCAGGGGCACAGACAGCCATAAGAGATGGGCAGGGGGACAGTCCTGTTGGCTGTCAGTCTGAGAAGCCTGTTCTTAACATGATGGGTCTTCCTGGAGGGCCACCTTGTTCTCCAACTTCTGAGTACTTACGTGGCACAGACAGAAAAGCATGCCCATGGGAAGGAGAGGGTAGATCATAAGGGTGAAAGGTCCCAAGGGCCCACCAGAATATGTTTTCCTGGCCAAGGACACTGACTCCTGTCTAACCTAAAGAAAGCCAAGTTTCTTCTCGGGGGACCTAGGAAGCAAGAAGCATCTGCCTTTCCTGCAAATCAAAGGTCCCAGACTTTCCCTTGTTGTCCCCACCAAGCACAGAGCCATGTGCTTAGTCACACAGAGAACACACATGCCCAGGTGAAGGAGAAGGAAGGGAGATCTCATGCTGTCTGCACAGAACTGGGCAGTCTGAGAAGCACAGGGCCACTCATGGTGTCCTGGGCTGGTGCCTTCCTCCTGTGACCGTTTCTGAGATGTAGGGGGCCATTGTGCAGACTTATGGGGCATTTGCCAAAGGCTGTTTCCCAGCCTTCTTTCCCCTGCAGAGCTGCCGCCCACTACCTACGCTATGGGCTGTGATAGTGGTTACAAGCAGAGCTGCAGGGAACCCTTCGAACCAACTCAGAGGCCCTGGCCGTCTGCACACTTCCCCCTCCTCCAGCCACCACCTCTCTTGGCAAACCTTCACCCTAGGAGTACCAAGGCCAGGTGGCCAAAAGGGGAAAGGAAACGACACAGTATAAATATATTAACAAAGTAATGGGCCCCCAAAAGGCCACAAGTGCACTGGAGACCAACGTTAGGATGAGACTCCAGATAAATATTTAAAAGTTCAACACTGTATTCTCTCCAGTTGAGGACTCAGAAGAGCCCTGCTTCTCCTCTAGGACCAGAACACAACCAGGGACCCTCGTGGCCTGAAGACTTCCCACATGGCAGGTCCTTGGTTGTTACACTTTTATATACTTCCAGAGGCCAGCCTGAAATGGGCAGATTTGACAGCTGCAGACCTCTCACTCCCGGGGCTCCCCTGCACTGAAAGCTCCATAAGGGTGAGGGCCTTGCTTAGTCACTGTTGTAGCCCCTGGCTCGGAATATACCTAGCACTTATGATGTGTCCCATAAATACTAGCTGAATGAGTGAACCTGCTGTTTTCTTTTTTCCCTGATCATGAGAGCTGAAGCCCCAAACAAAGCTAACAGGCCTCATGGTCCAGCCTACATGGGCATTCAGGGGACTGCGAGGTGAAGTAGAGCCGAGGCCTGCTCTCACCCATGGGCAGAGGCAGAGACAGTGAGTGGGCTAATGGTGGGGGCCAGCAGCCTGAACCCCAACCCCACCCCGGATCTGTTGCAGGTGATGGGAACAGCACTGCTCTTTAAGGAAAATGACCTGGATTTGAGTCCAGCTCCTCTACTGTCATCACTAGCTCTGATGTTGGACATGTCAATATAT
Source organism: Cynocephalus volans (assembly GCF_027409185.1). NCBI lineage: Eukaryota > Metazoa > Chordata > Mammalia > Dermoptera > Cynocephalidae > Cynocephalus > Cynocephalus volans. Next base: position 159,976,233 of record NC_084463.1, read on the forward strand.
GGGTTTCATAATCTATGAAACAGGGATAGTAGTGCCTATCCAGTGATGTGGTGTCTTCACAGGAAAGCTATGGAACTCAAATGTGAACATACATGGTGCTAGACAAGGGGAGGATATCATATCCCTGTGTGTCCAGTATATACACAGGCACCCACACACGTGGACACGGGGTTCTTTAAACTAAGTGGAACAGATAAGGGCAGCTGTATGCAGGGGCCAGGTCTTTCTCATCTCTGTGTTTACCACTGCACTGAGCTCAGGCTTAGTACCCAGTAGGAATCAGCAAGTGCTTCCCAAATGAATGAGCAGGTGGATGAGCCAACAACCAAGAATGAGCTGTGTCATTATGTGTGTGTGCAGGAAAGACGCAGTCAAGACTCCACATGAGCACCCTGGGAGGACAGTTATCACACCCCAGATGCACTTGGGCAGATGCGTGGCCACACTCATGGTCTCTATCCCTCGCAGTGTTGTCGAGCATGGAGCATCACCCCACACTGGGTGTTCTCTCCAGGGACAGAGCTCTCAGGGGCTCAGACCCAGGCTGGCACCTCCCCACCTCCAAATTCTGCTGAGGGCGCCTTTCGCTGGCACCACCACCAGCTTCTCCAGACAGAGGGGGGTGTGAGTCAGAGACAGGGCTAGGGAAGGGGGGCAGGGTGGTTACCGAGGTTGACAGTGAGCTTCATCTGTCCCCCATCCAGCTCGAGGCGCAAGGTGTCGGCAGACTCCCTAGAGGTGGTGGCCATCATGAGTCCGTAGGCCCGCTGGGACATGAAGCGTAGAGACACATCCTCTGCCTCTGTGTGCATGGCGTTAGGCAGCATGATCTTCATGTACATGGAGCCATCGTAGCTCAGGACCGTGGCCTCTGCCCCAGGAGTGGGGAAAGAAGGAAGGCGGGGGACAGGTACAGGCCAATGGAGGGATAAAGAAGACCAGAGAATCATTACAGGGATGACAAGCCTAGGGCTGATCTATGAGGGGCATCCTGAGGAGGAAGGGGCACAGGGATGAAAAGCGGGGTCACCTGGGATGAAGACTAACCTCTCTCACAGACCCGCCCCAGAAAGCCGGTCCCGATGCAGTCACAGACGAAGCGGTTCCAGCCCTCTCGGCAGATGCCCCCGTTGCGACAGGGGGCAGATGCACACTGCTTCAGCGTCTCCCGAGAGCAGAAGGGGGAGACGCCCACAGCCCCCTGTGCCTCAGCCAGGCCCCGAAGGTCTCGGCTACGCCCGTCTATGAAGAGATCCCGCACACAGCCCACATAGCCAGCCCGCAGCGCCGCCGTCCACACCTCCGGGGGCAGGGGCAGTTCCACTCGTCCCCCCTCAGGGAGACCGCCCAGGTACAGCTCGCTCTCCAGGTCCAGAATCTCACTCTCCCCAGTGGCCAAGAACGGTGTGCTGCGGCTGTTCACCGAAATGGAGCCTGGGGACCAAGGGAGAGTGGGCCTCAGCGGGGAAGGCAGGTTGGAGAAAAGCCGCAAGCCAGAAAGGATGTTCTGACTCTGCCAAGGAGGCCCCTAATCCCACCTGGGCCCCACCCTGCACCCTACAGCAGGCTCAGGACAAGCAGCGGCCTGGACCAGAAGCTCCCTCACTCACCTTACTGCAGAAACTTCTTGACAAAGTCCTCCAAGTTCAGGAGCTCCTGTGACCCTGCCCCAGCCCAGCTGCAGTGTGCATCAGGCCTCTGTCCAGACCACTCCTCCCCACCTGAGTGAGTCTTCAAAGGATGTGCAGGAGATGAACACACCCAAAAGCTAGAGCCCAAAAAGGGCTGGATAATTCTCTGGATCATTCCAGCCAGCCAGTCCTTTAGACCAGGACCAGAGGCGGAGAACCTTAAGACGGCTGAAAGGTTTGAATCCAAAGGGCTTTTTTCCCCTGACTAACATTTATTAAGTTTTTATGACTGTATGCCAGGCACCTAGCACTTTAAATATATTGTATCACTTCAGTCTCACAATAATTCTATGAAACTGGTCCTTTATGATCCCATGTTGAAATGGAAGGTGAGGCTTACAGAGACTGGGGAACCTGCCCAAAGTGCTGCAGTAGGGAAGGAGCAGAGCCAAAGCACGATCCAGGCAGACCACTTTCTCCACCTCTCAGCCTGACTGCCCCCTGCCTGAAGCCTGCTCTGTGGCCTGCAGACAAGGCACAGGCTCCTGCGCCCTGTGAGACAGGGTGGCAGCCAGAGGAAAGGAGGCCAGGCACTGGCCTGGAGCTTCTGAATTGGGAGTTCTTTGGAAGAAGAAGGTGGTTATCTTGGAAAAACGATTTGGGATCAGGTGGGAGCTTCAAAGCCTTTACTGAGATCTTAAGCTGCAGAAACTGTACGTTAGAAACTTTATCCTGTTTGTACTTTATTCCATGATTTTCTTCCTCTCTTCTTTTTCAAGTTTGGGAAAACCTCTTTTAAAAACATCTGCCTATCTTAGTGGGAGGTAAGGAGGGTTTGGGTCTACATTAGGTCTGAATTTGGCAGGAATCTTTAAAAGAGGGGTGCAGTTGGAGATCAGAGAGTGAGCACAGGGGTGGGAAACAAAGGGGCAGAATTAGGGTCTCCTCTCAGACACGGCTCCTTATTCAGAGTGTGTCCTCCCAGCTTGAAACCTCACCTGAACCACAGACACCGTTACCCTGTGCCCCCTTTTAATAGCACTGTTAAAAAAAAAAAAATAGCACAGTCCCTAACTTGTTCTCTCCTGACAAGGTGTCAGACTCCCAATGGTCCTGCTGCTAAACCCACTTCCCAGGCCTGATCACCCACACCTCTCTGTTTATGGCCATATTCCCCTGAGGCCTGCTCTGCCCACTGCTGCAGGGCTTCCCAGCTCTACACACCCAACTGAACGCTCAACAAATGTACGAGATGTTAGAGAAAGAAGAAGGAAAGGAAGAGGTGGGGAAAGAGGTATATAATGAGCCAGAGAGGCGAAATCAAAGTGAGCACAGGCCTCTGCTCCGAGGTCACTCTACAACATGGAAAACCCAGCATCCGTGGACAGATGAGCGGAAACGTAATGTGCGTATATAGACAATGGACTATTATTCAGCCCTAAAAAGGAAGGAAATACTAACATATGCTACAACATGAATAAATCTTGAGGACATTATGCTAAGTGAAAAAGCCAGACACAAAAGGACAAATACTGTGAGATTCCTCTTACAGGAGGTACCTGGAGTAGTCAAATTCATAGAGACAAAAAGTAGGATGGTGGTTGCCAGGGACTGGGGAGGGGGAAGGGGAGTTAGTGTTTGGTGGGGACATAATATCTGGGAAGAGGAGAAAAGTTCTGGAGATGGACGGTGGTGACAGTTACACATCAATGTGAGTTAATACCGCTGAAGTGTACACTTAATAATGGTTAAGATGATAAATTTTATGTTATGTGTAATTTACCAAAATTAAAAAAGAAAGAGGAAAAAAAAAAAAACAGAGAAAAGGCCAAAGAAAACCTTGTTGGAATGACTGACCCAAGTCTGTGTTTAATGTGCACCTATGAACATGGGCTGTCAGAAATGTCCAGAGTTGGTCAAGACAGTGATCCAAGGACCAACCAGACCTGGTGTCTGGGCTCTAGAGATTGGCGTGAGGCTAACAGGGGAGCAGAAGGCCTGACATGCTCTGCAAGGCCTGGGCAGACTTCCAACCCAGGGAGTTACTGATCACCTGTGTGGAAACCCTCAGAGGCAAAGGGGTCTGTAAGGACCCACCCATACTGTCATGAGCCACAACCAAGGGATGAAGCCATTTAATGTAAAGCCCAGGGAAGGCAACCTTTCTCTGAGGGAAAGACAGGAAGAAAGAGCAAGCCCCTGAGAAGCCAACACCGCCAGGACCCACAGCAGACCCCTCCTCCCTGTGTGTGGGGGAATGGTCACTCCACTCAGACTCGCAGGCCCAGCTCGGTGACGGCGGGGGGAGCACAAAAATTTAGCTGATGTTAATAAGCACTTAAATTGGATAATGCGTCAGTTCTCATTTACATCAATTCTCTCTTTCTTGGATAATACTCTTCATGTTCAACCCAATGGAGCAGAGTAAAGAGGAGAGAATTAGCAGACAGAAAACAAGAAGATGGGAGAGGAAGACTGAAAAGCAAGGGTGGAGAGGGTAGCTAGAAGCAACAGAGGGTTCAAGAACTAGCACCTGCCCGACCCCAGTGCTTTCTACCCTGATGCTGTATTGTTCTAGAACCCTCTCTGCCAGACGGGGGTGTTGGGCTGTGTACTGTCTCCCCGGGCCAGAACATCGGCTCCAGGACAGCAAAGATGGTCTGTTTAGATCACTACTGTCCACACCTCCAGCACTTGGACAGCACCCAGCACATAGTAGGTGCTCAGTTAAATACCTGTTGACTGAGTTAATAAAAGAAAGTTTAATGGATCTGAATAGAAGGGAGGTGTGGCTGGGAAGATATTATCATAAAGGAGAGTGGGACATCTACTCTGTGTTAGGCACTGTGCTAATGCTTTTATGGATGTGCACTTATTTTCTCCTCTTAATGACATGTAATTATTCCTTTCCTAGATAAGGAAATTGAGGCCCACATGCAGCACATGGTAGAGCTGAGGTGTGACTCCAGCTCTGACTGATGCCAAATGCTGCACTCTCTGCCATGTGCCATGACAGACAGGGCAATGGGAGCACAGAGAAGGGGTAGAGGAGAAGCGACAGAGAAGAGTGCAGGAATTGCTGCAGAACAGAAGACCAGCTGAGACAGCTGGAGAGGATGTTAGGGCAGGTGAAGAGGGGTGGCCAGGGGAGGGGGGAAGGGTCTAGAGGCCTCCTGACCTTTGCGCCCGTCCCTCTGGAAGTCCACGTGGCACCACTCGCCGTCATTGACCTTGCGGCTGGATGCCCGCAACTTGATGCCCCCAGAGCCCATGTCCAGCAGAAGATAGAGGTAGCCATCCAACAGCTCCATGGCAAAGTAGTCAGCCCGCTGGGCAGAGCTGTGGCTGCTGGCCCCAGCCCCGGCCCGCCGGCCCTGGCTGAAGAGCAGCAGCCCATTGGGCTCAGTGGTGCGGAAGTCCAGGGAGATAGAACCAGTGCGCTTGGCACTCCAGCGGGGCAGCGCCACAAAGGCCTCAGGACTCTCAAAGGTCACAGGGTCCAGGGCAGCCACATCCTCACAGCGGAATGACAAATCCCCCTGCAGCTTCATCTTGGGGTCCCCTTCCTTTGCCAGGCGAGATAATTCCAGTTTGAAGTCATTGTTCTTATAGACCACCTGCAGGGAGGGGTGGGATCGGGAATAAAGAAGCAAAAGCAGCTCAGGGCCTGTCCACTCCTGCCCAGCAGCAGCCAGCACCAGGGGACCCTACCAATTCATCCCTGGTGGCTCCTGCTCAGTGCTACCAGCCCACTTGGCTTGGGCCTCTGTTCTAGAGCGTCACACACAGATGCTGTGAACAAGTCCCTCTCCTGCACTGTTTATTTCCTCTGTCCTGTCTTCTGGCCCACCACCAGTATGGTGCTCACCCTGTGGGTCTCAGAGCCTGCTAAATTGCAGTTCGTAATAATGACATGGCAGGAAATCGCCGCTAACATCTGGTTGCCGTTTTCTAACTGACAAAGTGTTTTCACTTATACTTTCACCTGCTCCTCACAACAATCTTAAAAGTAGGTAGTGACCACTCATCTATAGATGAGGAAACTAAGCATCAGCCAGTCAAGTGACTTGGCCAAGGACACAGAGCTAGTGAGTGGAAGAGATGGGACTCATACACAGATCTTTAGTCTTCATGTTCAACAGTCTTTCCTCTGTACCACAGCTGCCTTCAGGGGTCCTCTGAGAGAACAGGTGCTTCCAATGCTCAAGGAAATGAGCAGGGAGAAGCCTCTTGACTGAGTCAATGGGCCTTGAGTTTTAAAGAGGGGATATCTCCTACTGCGAACTTGAAAGGAGCAAAGGACCCGGGCATTTGGCCAGGTCACACTAAATCACACTGAAGACAGAAGCCAAAGGGCTCCTGGGCTCACCCAGCCCCTTCCTAGCCCTACTCACGTCCTTGAGGCAGCCCATGAAGTTGTTGCTGACAGGTGAGCCTGGCAGGTCAGCTGTGTTGGGGCTGCCCCCGATGTAGAAGAAGTCGTCAGAGCCCAGCATGGTGTAATCCTCCTGCGTGTAGCCTGTGGTGGTCAGGATCCCGTCCACCGAGATGGTCACCTGTCCAGCCCAGGAAGGGAGGGGGAGAGACAGGAGACAACCGGCATCAACTCCCTGGGAAGAGCCACAGGCTGGGCAAAGGAGGGGCTGGGGGGCAGTGGGGGAGGGGGACCCCCATTTTTATGTCTGCTTGTCTCAGAGGAAGAACAGTGGGGGGAGAGAGGGAAGGAGGAAAAGGAGGCAGCACAAGATTTGATGGTTTCAGGGTGGACTAAGGCCTGCCCTCGGCCCCCAGCTCAGCAGGAGGGAGCCTGGAGGGAACTTGGAGAGCTCACCATGAAGAGCACCAGGTGGTAGTTCCTGGAGGAATGGGGACTCCAGGACAGGGCCCCATTATGGGGAGGGGGAATGTAAACAGCACCCTCACTTTTCTCCTCTCAGAGGTACTCTCTGGACACACGTGATTTCAAAGCTTCTTTCAAAAATGAGGTAGAGAACACCAGCGGATCTCCCTGGACCTCTCTGGACCTTGGTGACTTAGACCCACATGCAGCCCTCCCTTCAAGGCACTGAGAAGGTCTTTCGGTCTTAGCCCAGTAAGGAGATGGGAGATAGCAGCGTGAGAACTAAGAACTCAAATATTCCAGGGAAGTCTTGGAGCTTCCTGGGGTGGCATAACACCCTTCAGGGGTGACTCCCACCACTGCCACCCAAGTTTCAAGGGTTCCCATCTCTCTTAGCCCCCTTCCTGAATCTGTCTCTTTACTCCCCAGGTCCCCTTATATTCAGGTCATTCTCTTGCCTTCAAAGTAGAGGGCAGCCCTTTACCTATTCATCAGCCTGCCATTCCTTTCTGCATAACTAATTACCTTCTCTACTGACACCACCACTGTTATTCTAGGAAGTCACGGCCTGGTTAAGGAACAGAAGGGGACAGAACTAACCTCGTGAATACCTTGCCTCTGGGCTGAAAAGTCAGTAAGAAAGCAAGATGGGTAGAGATAGGGGATTAGCTGGTGTTCTGAGGAGGCAGAGGGGCTCAGCAGTGGCCTGGGGAAGGCAGAAGTGACCTTAGGTGGGGCAGGGAGTGACAAGTACAGGAAAATCTCTGACTCCCCGCTGCCCCGCAGGCAAATGCCCATCTGGTCCCTGAAAAGTCTAGCCATAGGTCAGCCCACAAGGGTTCAAGATAACCAGGAAGGTTGTGGGGGAAGAGCCAGGAGTCCCCACTCTAGGAAGGTGGTGGTTTCGGAGGGTCAGCTAAGAAGGAAGTCAGATCTCTGTAGGGGCAATCAGGAAGCTGGCTCATGGTTAGCCCAAGACTACAGGCCACAGCTCACCTCCACTTCCAGCCCCCAAAACATGCTTCCAGGCAAAGTCTGGAGATTAGGGCCTTCTAATCACATCCTGTGATGTCCCCACCTACACGAGTCCATACGTCCATACGCACATATGCCACCAGCCATCTTCCAGCGGCTGGTCACCAAGACTCCACTGTCACAGGGGATGCTGAGGGGATGAACTCCTCAGGGGCATGGGCAGAACACAGGCAAGGGGACCCCTCCCCAGGAACCATCAAACCTTGTGCTGGAGGGAAACTAGGTTCAAGGACAGAAGGTAAGGGGGTGTCTTTGCGGAAGGGGACAGTTTGAAAGCTTTTGAGTCTTGTTTTGAGGGGAGGGCTAGTCATTGTTGATTATTTTTTCTTCCCTCCACCCCACCCAGAGGCTGGGAAGTGGGGGTCTGGGGTAGAAAAGGGAAGGGTCAAAGTATTAGTCACAAAAACATGCAAATGAGTTCAGACTGGGGAGAGAGGGGCTGGAGAAAGGGAAAGGGAACCAGGATGAAGTGGTAGGGATAAGACAGGTAGGGTAAAGGGGCCTCCCTAGGGCAAATCTGGCTCCATATTGCCCTCCACCTCAGCTCCTCCTGATGCTATACTGAGAGGCCAGGAATTGGGCTGCTAATTATTTCCTGAGCCTGAGTCTGCTCACCCCCAACTAGGTAGTCAGCTCCTGAAGGGCAGGCACCTGGCCTAACATGTCCCTGTAACCACACAAATCCCAGCACAGTTCAAAGGACACAGCGTACAGTCATTAAAGGTCAACATCAAGTTGCCTTGTGGCCCAGGGCCACACAGCCTGTGTCCACATCTATAAACCTAAGGCCCTGGGAGCCTGCAACTTTGATGACAGAGCCTAAAGTCCCCTATACATGTGCTAATCTGTGCACCCCAGCTTCTGTGCAGGGAGAGGGCTCTCCTGGCCCCAAAGATCCCCAGGGAGAGAATCTCCTCTTTTAGCCTCCAGCCCACCTGAGCCCCTCAGCTGTGTCCTCCCTCCCTGGCTCAGAAGCTGGGGCACCAGCCATGGGCCATCTCCCTCATGCTGTGGGCTCTCTTCATCGCGTTCCATTTGCCAAGGTCACCCTCCCTTTGTCCTCTCAGAGTTAGAAAGATCTACTTGGAGTGAGGCAGGGTGGGGGGATACCCTCTTCAATTCCCCTCCAGGCTGGACATAATATTACCTTGCCCCCCCATGGCTTTATGAAAATCGCCCCCACAAGTGGTGCCCCACATTGGAAAAGGGCTGCCTTAATTACTCTCTTACAGGGGAGGGTGGTTAGCAGGAGGCAGGGTAACATAAGGAGGTGCACAGAGAAGGGGACTGGCAGGAGAGGGTGGAGGGAGGTAGTAGAGAGAGAAAGGGGGAGTGGGTACTGGGTGGAAAGGAAGCCAAGGGTAGAGAGAATGGAGGAAGGTGTCTGGGGAAGGCAGGGAGGGAGATGATTTAGATTAGTAAAACCCGACTGTTCCCTCAGACAAATCAAAGTTCAGACACAAAAATGGCAGGTTCGTTAGTAAAAGCAGGAAACAGGGGAATAATTCCCCCAGTCCCCCTCCACCCCGGGGGTTCACAATGCCCCTGCCCCCCAACCCCCCTCACACAGCTTCTGGAAGGGGTGGGGCCGGCGGGGGAGGAGGGAAGGGAGGGGGGCCATGCAACACAAAACAGCCACTGCAGCTGGGACACGTGCAGGTTAGAGGAGCAGGGTGGGGGGCCAGGCCCAGCAGTTCAGGCCAGAGAAAGGCAGCCACAGGTGAGAAGTCATGCGGGGCAGGGGAGATCAGGAGGAGCAGAGATGGAGGCGGAAGAGCCGTGAGGGTGCAGAAAGGGGAAGCTTCCTTCCCACAGAGGAGGAAAGAGGAGTGACCACTAGGGCAGAGACACTCATGGGTTGTGAGAAAAAAGGAGAGTACAATAGACCCTGACCTTCCTCATCAGTGGCAAATCCACACGCTCATTGCATTGCCCATTCGCCACCAATCACCAGCCCCCAGACACCACCCGCGCACACATCACATCCTACCGAAGGCAGTTGGGGGGAAGTCTGGGCTGTCTCCTTTCCAAACAGCATCATAGGGACCACGGCTAGGATCTCAAGACACAGCAGAGGGCCTATGCCCAAGCCACACTGACCCACTCAACACAGACCAGTTAGGCCTAGTGGGTACTGAGTAAGCTGAAGGTAATGAGCCAGAGCTTCTGCCCTGGAAGGGTCATGTCCAGAGGGGAAGAGGCACAGAAGTAGCAGGAACCCACTGCCCAACCCCCACTACATTCACTCCACAGGAGCAGGAAGACTGGCTGCAGGTGGCCGCAAGGGGCAGCCTGTGACCTGGGCCCCACCTATCTTCTGCTCTACTCTGCTTGCCTCCCCCTAGGCAGGCTCGGTAGAATGTGAAACCAGGTCCTGGCCATAAATATCTCCACATGGGCAGGAACCCCATGCCTACCGTGCCCCAGGAAGAAAGGCTGAGGAAGAGGGGAAGTGCCCTTCTGGCATGGTCCAAAGCCTTTCCCAATTGCCTGTAACGATCACAGGGGTACCAACCTCCTTGGGAGGGGAATTATTCTAGGGAAAATGAGGGCAGGCGTTTTTGATTTGTGGTTGGGCTGGATGGGCTTCAGGGATACTGAGGCTCCTTGACATTATATGCAAAACTATATCAATGGGCTTTTTTTTTTTCCTGTGAGAGTCTATGGCTGTCATCAAATTCTCAAAGGGATCCATGAACCAAAGGGGTCTAAGAACAACTAGTATAGGGAAAAGGTCCTGGCATCCCCTTAGGATTGAGTGGGGTGGGAGTAGGAGATGAAGACAACGGAGAAGAAAGGGTCTTCTTCAGGCTGCATGAGGTAAAGAAGCTAATGAGAGAAACAGGTTAGAAAGACACACCAAGAAGGTGAACTTAACCAGCAGTGATAGCCCTACTGTGAATCCTGAGATCTGGATTTGATAAAGTTTGGGTATAGAGAGGAACGACTTCAGGTCAGAAATCCTGGGCTCTCATTTAGCCTTCACTATTTTCCAGAACAATCTCACTTGACCTCTCTGACTCTCACCGTAAAAAGGGGTTTAATAACTTCCATCACTCCTTTTTCTTCCAGGCTTACTCTGAGCATCAAATGAGAAACTGAAGCAAAACTCCTCCATATCTGGCATGTAACCCCAGGCAAGGCACTTTCTCTGGGCCTCAGTTTCCCCATCTGTTAACTGGGTACATCTTCTGCCTGCTGCCTGCAATCCAGGCACTCATCAAGTTTAAATGATATTCAAAATATGAAAGCTATTTAGGGTTGGCCAATTAGCTCAGTTGGTTAGAGCACATCCTCGTAACACCAAGGTCACGGGTTCAAATCCCCTTACCAGCCAGCTGCCAAAAAAAAAAAATTTATATATATATATATATATATGAAAGTTATTTTAATTGTATGCAAAGTGTATGTACAAAGAACTATTTTTATTTTTACAAGCAAATGTTCATCAGCCTGACCACACCTAACCCAAACCTCTCAACTGGTTGATCTTTTTAGTCTATTTCCACCGTCTCCCCCAAGGAGAAGTGCTCAAATAACAGGAAAAGAGTCCACATGAATGACTTAGTAAGAATAAATTTAACACTAAGTGGAGCCCGTCTGAGGGATGCCTTGGGAATCACAACACATAGAACTCTGTCTCTGCTAGTGCCCTGTTCTCTGACTCCAGTCTTGGTCTGAAAGAACTGATCCCTAGGGCAGGTCTAAGAGGGTTTATGAGGCCACCCAGTGGCAGCTGGATCTGTTCATCAATCAGTGTTGCTTACGCAAGGAAGTGTGGACTACAGAGACTCAGAATCCAGCAGATACTTTCCTTGCCGGGGCTGAAACCAGACAGAATTGTTCACTTCTTTTTTTTTTTTTTTTTTGTCTTTTTCGTGACCGGCACTCAGCCAGTGAGTGCACCGGCCATTTTTATATAGGATCCGAACCCGCGGCGGGAGCATCGCCGCGCTCCCAGCGCTGCACTCTCCCGAGTGCGCCACGGGCTCGGCCCAGAATTGTTCACTTCTTAACAAACTTAACAAATTCATTCATCTTTCTTCCTCCTCCCCAGCCCAATTTCTGAAGCATTCTGGGGTTTCATGCAGTTTGGGGACTGATTCCTAAGAAGGGATGGTAATAGGATCTCCAGTGGGTCCAGAGAACTGTATTCTCCAGGGTTTGCTCTGGGAAAGGAATCACTTCTTTACAAAACATCCCTGACCTGGAAACACTGAGATAATCAATGAACATTTTATAAAGTTTAATAAAATTATAATTCCCTTTACAGAGTGCAAATGCTTTCACTTCCATTACCCTGCTTGACATTCACACTGACCCCATGAAACAGGCAATGCAGGTATATTATCAGCCCATTTTGGTAGATGAGGAAACTGGCTTCAGAAGCCCCAGGTCATATGGTCAATTTTTTTTTTTAAAGATGACCAGTAAGGGGACCTTAACCCTTGACTTGGTGTTGTCAGCACCACGCTCTCCCAAGTGAGCTAACTGGCCATCCCTATATAGGGATCCAAACCCGTGGCCTTGGTGTTATCAGCACCACATTCTCCCAAGTGAGCCACGGACTGGCCCTCATGTGGTCAATTTTTAACCAAACTGAAACTAGAAGGAAGGTCTGTTGGGTCCTAATTCTAGGATGGTATTACCCAGGTGCTGAGGGAGTACCACATGGGTTGATCTTGCCTCCCTTCTGTCCCCAAAGTCACAGGTTGGCTATCCAGTGAAGCTCTGTAAAAAAGATCTAAATGGCCAGCTCCTGACTGGTCCTCAATGGCCTGGCCTGAGTGGGGCGGGTAGCAGCTAAGTCCTAGGAGCAGCGGCTGGAAGAACAGAGTCTCCAGCTCTGCTGGAGGGTGGTTCTGGGACCACCCTATGGCTCTATTTGAATACCAGGACGACTGGAAGTGGCCACACGAGGTCTTAGATTAGGGAGGGTCAGCATGGCGTTGGCTGTGGGCACTAGTCTATATGGGTGCAGGAAAACAGGGACTTACAAAAGTGTCAAGAAGGCCTGACATGGCCTCAGAGGTAGAGCCCCCTGGAGAGGTGGGGGAGCCACTCAGATTGAGGGACCCACTATCACACTTCCCTCCTCACCAGCCAGCCACGCCGACCTGGGAGGCTGGACAGGTCAGGCAGCTGCCCCAAGCAATGCCAGACCCACAGGAACAGACACGTCCATCTGCAGGGTCCCCAGCCTGGTGATCAATCACCTTGCATTATTAATAGGCGATGACTAACCGGCCACTGCTGCAGAGCCAGAACTGGGCAGGCATGAGGGAATCCCAGGGGATTGTGCACAGCAGGGCCTGCAGGCACACACTCCCAGGCGAGGTGAGGAGAGGCAAGGAGCAAAGGGCCAGCTCCTTCCCTGTTCCTGCCCATCACAGCACCTAGACTGAAGGGCCAGCCCCCACAGCCCATATTTATACAGTCCTCGCTAGGCTCAAAACCCCACACAGTCACGCAGCGCCCAGATCATACCAGCATCTACCCATGTAGAGTTCCCAGCAGTCTCACAAACACACAGTACAGTTTCCCACTAACACCCCCTAAATGTCACTCCAACATTTACACACAGTCACACCTACACACCACACACACCAGCTGCATCTATACAGACACCCACACCAACACGCACCGGGACTGAGCCCAACCCAAACAGAGGAGCTTGGCGACAAGGACAACCAACACTACCCAACTCCACCCCTGCCTCGCCTCCTCCTCTCACTCCCCTCCACAGGGAAGGAAACCAGCCTCTGTCAAAAGCTGTGCAAGAGAGGCAAGGGGCATAGAGGGGAGGGGATGAGGGAAGGAAGACATTGTGAAACACAGTGTTAGTCAGAGCAACAGAGCAGCTGGGGGGACACTGGCACTATCCCTGGTTGGGGAAAAGACCACTCATGCCATGCAAAATGTGGGGGAGATGGATCAGGAACCTTCAAGGCTGAGAAGTCAGGGTGGGGATGTCACCTTTCCCCTGGCAGCCAGCATGGGACAGCCCCAAAACTGGTATGAACTGGTGATTTGAATGAGATCTGGACTGGTCTCAGGCAGCTCTGCATCCCGAAGGCCATCCCTGCACAAACTGCCCAGCTGGCTGCCACCGGAGGTCTCACCCCCAGCCCCTGCCCCCAACTTGAGGGGCCCCATCTGGGGAGCTGACAGTGAGCAGAGCATAGCATGTCATGGGATGGTGTTTTCCATGGATTTTCAGGAGACCAAGAAACTAAATCAAAGAGAAAAAACAAGGGAGAGGGGGAAAAGAACAAACTAAAGCAATAGAAATAAGTGGCCTGGCATCGGGGCTGGTCTAACCAGAGCCGATGAACGGTGAGGCCTCCCCCAGGTCTCTCTGGCCAGGAGTCTGAATTCAGGAGTGAGAGATTAGGGGAGGGACAAGCCAAATTCCTTGATTTTCATGTGTCTTTTGGGTTTGAGTTTGGACCAAAAAAGAAAGAAAAGAGAAAGAGGAAAACTAAAAGAGAGAGAAGCAAAATCTAAAGATTGTCCAGGACGCAAAAAAAAAAAAAAAAAAAAAAACAATTGGAAGAGCAAATCAACCAAAACCAAACAGGGAGAGGAAACAAAAGAGGGAGAATCGAACAGTTAAAAAAACCCACGGCAAACCAAACGGTAAGACAATTAGAGTGATATCTACCAGATAATGCAGTTTGTTTACCATAGCGTGTCCAATCCCTGCGTGCTTCACCGGAGATATGGGGGGAAGTGGGAGGGGGGTGTTAAAGAAAACAACAAAGACAACAACAAAAGAACAGAACGAAAAGAAAAGAAAAATAAAATGACCAACTGTGAAACTCAAGGAAGGAGGAAAAATATATATGCATATATATTTGGTTGTTTGTTCAAACCCTCCCACCTTAGGTTCAACGGAAGTATTTTGTTTAAAGAAAATTAAATTATAATGGGAGGGAGAAATAAAACACACAAAAAATTAAATCCCTTCTTCTCGCAGTGCTTCCCCCACCCCTCCTCTGGATTCCTCTTCCCCACCAGCCCCTCCCGGAAGAGCCGTCTGCAGAGAAGGGGAACAGTTAGAGATCTTGGTTAGTAGAGAAAAAAACAACAGAAGAACTGGACCAAGAAAGCAAAGACTTAAAGATGGCCAACATTCCGCAGATGAGACAGAAAGGTTAGTTCGGTTTGTCACTCATACCTTGCCCCACCTGTCCCTGCCCATCCCTGGGTCCCCTGGGCTATAAGCGTGTTAGTAACACACACAGAGTCGGCAACGGGTTTTCCAACAGAGGGTGAGAGAGGGAAGGCAGGGGATTAAGAAGCAGACCCAATTATGCAGTATTAGTAAGTCCTATCAGCTGAAATGTTAGGGAGTCAAGGGGAAGGAAGGGAGGGGACAAGGGGTATGAGGAGGGATGGGCTATTGACTCAGGTAACGGACTGATGGGTTTGTTGGGTAACTGGTCAACCAGATGGCTTTCCAGAGAATGGACTAAAGAGCCAGCTGGTGCTGGCCAACTGGCCGACCAGTGGCCATGTCAGGTTAATGGATTAACTGGTTGGTGATGGCCAGCTGGCTGTCAGGCTGAGAGAAGAGTGGGTAACACCCCTAGAGAATCAAAGGACTGGCAAGAATGAGAGACAATTTCATTTGGTGGCAAAAGGAAAGGGTTCCCAAGGAGCATAGGAAGGGATATGGGTGTCTGCTTTTCCTAGGGATGGAGGATAGGCAAATAGACTAAGGGAGTCGTTGAGGATCGAGGGGAAGGACAGCTCCTCCCTCTTTTTTTTTTTTTCCTGCTCCTCATCCTTCAGGAAGCAAGAGAGAGTGAGTCGCCACCAGAACAGGGAAAAGGAAACCTTGCCCTCCACGGGCTGGCAGAGGGCTCATGCTCATATTGTATCTCATCATCCCAAACCCTACCAGCTCTCCACTTGCTCTCCCACCCATAGTTGACTCCTCCTGCCTGTCCACCTTGACTTCTTCAGAGCCCACATTTCCCAAAGAGTTCTCCATGTTTTTCAGCCACCCCACTCCCATTCTCTGGACAGCCATCCCTCCCAGCATCAAGTGCCCACCACCACCACCCCTGCAAGTCCCTAGAATCAATAAGGCTAGCCCAGCAGCCCAGCCTCCTTCCATGTACACCCATACACCCCTGAGCCTCTTCTCCCCACAGCTGATGCCAGAAATTTACTCACCCTACACCCATAAAAAGGAACATAGAGGTCCCACCTACCTCTAAAATCACTTCCTCCTCCCTAAGCTACAAGCCAGCTCTTTCTAACCCAGTCTCTCAAGTGCCCACCCCCATGTGGTGCTAAGTTTATTTTCTCTCCTCATTGCCAAAGACAGCAGCAACAACCACCTTCAAAATTACCCTAGTCTTTGGGGAGGAGATGTCAAAGGGACTGAGGCTACTTTACTTTAGAGTATTAGAAATGGAGAGACATGGTTGCTTGATGTACATTAAACACTAAACTGTACACCCGAGTGTATGATTCTGAAAAAGAGAGGTATTCTAGGGACAGATCCATTAGTTGGAGAGTTTTATAACCAGTGGGCACAAGACTAATTTAGTAAGATAATTAATAAGGGCCTCATATAATTAAAAATAACAGAATTCAATATTTAGCAGCTAGAAGAAGTGCTGAATAACCAATATTAATTATTAGTGATGCAGAAGCAGTTTACATAGCTGGAGAAGAGTTTAATTGCAGGTGCAGTGATGGGAGAAGGGGGGTTAGCATATGATGAGAGGATTAGCACTGCTGGCTAGTAGGACTGTCATGAAATGAAGAGACCAACTAGTCAGAACAAGGAACAATTAGCTTCAGGGCAGCTAAACCAACTGCACCCAAAAAGAGCTGTCTGGTATCACTGTACTAGTAGAACAAGGCAGGGGGAAAAAGACATTAGAGGTAAAAATCCAACTACTACTATTTTTGAATTAGAACTGGTTATGGAGAATAAAATAAGAAAGCTTTGCATTTTCATGGAGAAGTTTCCCTAAAAATGAAAACAACTTGGTTTTTTGTTAAAAAAAAAAAAAAAAAAAAAAACAAGTAGAACAGCAAAGTAAGAACCAGGACTGAAAGGGAAGAAATGTGAGTTCAAAGTCTGGACCTTCCACTGATTTGTCGAGAGATCCAGGCTTCCTCTGAAAAATAGGAGGGCTGGAGTGGATGAGATGGGGCCCCTCTAGACCTAGGGATTGAGGCTCCAGAACCCAAGCCATGATGATCATACTTAAGGGGACAATTGATGTCCAATACTAGAACGTTACTTCCACTGGAAACCGTTCCTGGTGGCCTGTGACATAGCACAGGTAACAGGTACATGGCAGCCCAGGCCTTCCCAGCAGGATATGGAGAGCTGAAGCATCAGACTAACAAATGAGCAATGAAGGCTTTGTCCCACGCACAGAAACAACTAGACAGCTCTGGAGCCTAGAAGCACAATAAGGACAATGCACAATCAGCACAGAGGATTTCAGTCACAGGGCAAGAAGTCAGTCATCACATCAATTGATAGCTTAGCATGGCCGAGGGCCTTTGGACAAAATGATATCCCATCTCCACCTTGAGCTCTGAGTGTAGCTCCAGTCTCCTCAAGAAAGCCATGAGGGGAGTTATATGCATAAATCATAGAAATCTGGGATGAAGGTAGTCTCTATGGAGCTTCAGCAAGAGAAGCTCAGGACAAAGAAAAGAAGAAGCCAGTCCACTCAGAGATAAGAGGGACCCGTTTTTCAGGGATACAAGCAGAATATTCGAATGGTTTCAAAATTTGGGAATATTCAAGAATAGCAGAACCACAAGACGAACTACAGCCTCTTTTGCATTTTGCACCAGTGACAACAATCAGGCCCTCACTTGGAAGCAGAGAAATACAGTGACTTTGAAGTCAGACAGACTTCCAATTCCACCACTTCCTGACTGGATAACCTTGAGCAAGTTCTTCAACCTTCTGAGTCTCGGTTTCCTCCTCAGTAAAATAGGAATTATACCTGCCACCTCACAGAATTGTTATAAAAATTAGGTGAGATACAAAAGAGAAATGAGATGCATGAATTCAGGGGCTAGTGGAAGAGAGATGTCACAGTTCAATCTGAGAAATGCTGGGACAGAGGGACAGAGTCCTGACAAAACTCAGAGCAGCAAGCAAGAGAGGCTTTCTTCTGGTGTTGTAAAGCAAATCTACATTTTTTCCAGGAGGACAGAGTTAGTTCAATGTTCGTATGAAGTAATTAGATCTGCTACTTTTGGACATGGGTCCTCACCAATTAGCTTCAAGAAAGAGACCAAATGAATCAGAAAAACTACTAGAAAAACAACAAAAATGCTCAAGAGTTGCTGGTATTAAGCACTCAATTTGTTTGCCACCTAGAAGTAGAGCTAAGGAATGAATACAAATAGCATCAACACAGGCAGAGGTGAAGAGAAGGCTAGAGTGCGCACTTCCCAGTGCTCGAAGAACATAGCATGAAGGGAGCACAGCTGGGGGATGGATCAAGGAAGGCTTTATGAAGAAGGTGGCATTTAAGCTGGGCCTGAAGGGTTGAAAAAAACACAATGAATGATAATGACAGCAGGGAGCCCTTCAGTGCTCACATCATGCTGCCACTGTGCTCAGCGCTTTAAGGCATTACCTCAGTTAGTCATCAAAAGGCTCGTTTTCACTTTGCCAATGAGGAGCTGAAATCCGGAGAAGTTTATAACAAACCTAAAGTCATTCAAACAACTAGTGGCAGAGCTGGGATTTAAGCCCAGTCTGTCTGACTCAAACCCCAGCTCTAGGAATTCACCTGGCAGAAAGGAAGGTAAATGGGTGGTGTCTGTGGGAACAAAGAGAAGAGCTAGGAAAGTCAGCATCAATGGAGAGAAGTACAGTTAGGCCCTAAGACAGGGCGTGTGTCATGCCAGAGAGAGGAGGAAAAAGGGGAGAGGACCCCTAAATGCCTAATGGACTCTGTCCTTGCGGGAATACATCCTTGGGAGACTCCATTCTTGAAGGAATCCATCCATGGGGATTCCATCCTTGGGGGACTCCATTCTTGAGGAACTCCACACTTGAGGGACTCCATCCTTGAAGGACTCTACCCTTGAGAGACTCCATGCTTGGAGGACTCCATCCTTGGGGGACTCCATCCATCTTTGGGGATTGCATCCTTGGGGAACTCTATCCTTGGGGATTCCATCCTCGGGAACTCCATCCTTGAGGGACTGTGTCCTAGGAGACTCAATCCTTGGGGGACTCTATGCTTGGAAGACCCCACCTTGGGAACTCCATCGTTAGGGCCCCAGGGGAGCTCCTGAAAGTACCTGCACTGAGGAGAGGCATCATCCAAGCTGGGCAGGAGGAAGCAACATGTGATATTCTGGTAGCCAGCTTGTATTCCAAATTTGGTTCTGGCTAATGATAAAATGGGTTTTCACACCCTGCTTGTATGGTGATGGGAGGCATACTGAGCATGGGAGGAGAGTGGGCCTTGTACTAAAAATAGGCCTCAAGGGAATCTTCAGAGGTAATTTTTCCTGCCAAGATCCCCCAAGAGGCATCACCAGTCACAGTGGCCACAAGGGCTAAGTTCAAAAGAAGAGGAAGGAGAGCTCAAGGTGCTGTTTCATCAGGCCCTCTCTGGTCCTAATGGCTACGTGCTAAGAGCCTCTAGATGACTCCAGGGATAATTACCTAGGCTGGGGAAAAATATTGGAGGTGGGGAAATTCTGCATCCTTCCAGTCTTTGGAGCTGGCTTTTGACCCATTCCCACAGCTATAGAAGCAAAGGGAAGGGAGATCCCTCAGTGCTGGTTCTGGGGCAGGCCCTCCCCAGGAGACCATCTCCCTGGCCATTCTAGTCACATGAGGAAAATAATAGGGAAGCCACAGTGTTCTCAGATCCTGGCCACCTACCCTGTAAGGCTGAAGGCAGATGTAATTTCCTACATTACTCCCTGTCCTAGCTCCTGGCCCATAAAACCTGTGGGAGGCAGGACATTGGTTCAAAGCACCTCACCCAGCATCACCCTTCAGATCACAGAAGGATTATTCCAATCCCAGGATGTCACCTAGACACTGTATAAACTGGCTTGAGCAGGGTTTCTCTACATTGGCACTATGGACATTTGGGGCTGGATAATTCTCTGTTGTGAAGGCTGTCCTGTGAACCATAGGATGTTTAGCATCATCCTGGCCTCTGGCCAAGAGATGCCAGTAGCAGCCCCTAAATTATGACAACCCAAAATGCCTCCAGACATTCCCAGATGTCTCCTGGGAAGCACAGTGTGATTGAGTGATTGAGAAACACTGCTCTAGGGACAACAGGACCCAATAAATTACCCTTTGAATCCCTGAAAAATAGGCACACAAAAGGCCTGGCAAGGATGGACTTGGCCATAGGCTGGGCCTTGAGAGAGGGTAGTGAATCCAGAGCATGGCCCTGTGGTAGACCTTCCCCCAATGGCCATGATGACCAAGAGACGGCGGCCTGTGTGCTGTTCCTGCACCCCACATTTATGGGCATGGACTGGAGTCAAGTAAATCCTCCCAGAAGTCCTTTTTAAAGAGGGCTCTCAATCCAAGTTTTTAAGCAGACCTCTGGGTGGCCCTAAGAGCCTACTTCTGGGTCAAATGACCTGCCTCTGCTCTAAGACATCTGGTAGAACAATCCAGGGGAAGCATTTGGATCTGTGACTCTGCAAGCCTATGGAAGAAGTGACCATGGGCCACTATCTGTAGTCAGTGCTGCTGAGACCATGTGTCACCTCCACCATGAGGCTTTCCCACCTCCCCTAGCCACAGATCTCTCCCTCCTCTTGAGTATCTCCCAAGTTCTAGAAAGTTTAAGGTTTCTACTGCACACTTGGCCCTTATATGGCCTTGTTCTGTTCACTTTTAACAGACTCACCCTGTCTCCTAGAGAGCTGAAGTCCTGGGAAGACGGGGACCAAGTCTTTTTTTTTCCTCCTGTGCCCAATATGGATGCACCATAAATTTGTTGGCCAAACAATACGTGGAAAGGGACTCTGAGCTTGCAGCATCTTGCCAAAGGCAGCACCCAGTGAAAGCACTGGTCCCAGGGACAGCAAGTAAGCAAGAAGCATCAAAGGCAACTCCCAGGCCCCAAATAAAATGTGTGGCCCCTGAAAGTGTAACAAATATGCATGACACACTTAGGTGTGCTCAGATGTTGATGACAACACAGGACAGCCCTCTGGGTAAGGGGGTGATAAGACATGAAGAGGGGCACTGCATTGAGGAGGAGTGACTCTGCCAAGCATATCACTCCCTGGAATGTGGGGGGCACTTAGAAAAGGGGCATCAGTAGGAGCCCCAGATAGCGGCATGCTTGGGAAGGAGACATAGGATTAGCGAGAGCATTCTCGCAGCAAGGGAGGCAACATTAAATGAGGAGGAATCCCCATTAGATCATCACTCAATGGTGTTAAATGAGAACAGGTAAGAAGAGTTGGAGGTCAGTCCAAATCCCAAGCCCACTCCTGAGCCTTTCAGTGGGAGGAAGGGGAGGAGAAGGAGGATGACGAAGATGACAAAGGGACAAGGGAAGGAGCACCGCCCCATGACTAGAACCAAGAGGTACAGAGAAGACAACTAGTGAAAGAATGGCCATAGGCAGCAGGATGGAGCTCCAAGGGCAGGGCTGCTGGGCTCTCCTGGTTGCACTTTGACCTCTAGAGATGGAGCTGGAAGAGCTTCCCTGCCAGTAGCTGTGAGATTGTGTACCTAAGAGAAAGAAGGACCAGCAAATGTCCTGGCACCTGGGACCCAGGGGGTGAGTGAGCAGAGAGAGGTCAGAAGGTGGAGACAGGAGCTGCCGCAGGATACACACGGCCTCTCCTGCTTGGGAAGAAGTGTTAGGTTGGGACTCTGCTTGAGGTGGCAACTTCCCAGGTCTAGAAACAAGCTGTGGGGGCTCCTATCAAGCAAAGCCTGTCCAGAGAGATGGGCTTACCTGCCAGATCACCCTGGGCCTGTGAGAGGTGAAGAGGACCACTCCGAAGAGGATTGGTCCAGTGGGGGAGTTTGGGAGCAGGAGCTGAAAGTACACTGCAGGGAAGAGTCCTGTCTGTCTGCAGGAGCCGACCCAGGAGGGCCTCCTCTGAGTACCTGCTTGGGCTAGCCTAGGAGCCAGAGAGAGGCAGAAAGCAAGTAGTGGGCTGCCACAAGAGCCCGGCTCCTCTGAAGGGAAAGAAGGGAAGAGACGGGCGTGTCCTGCACCTCTGGTGCTGCCCTACCTCACCCACCTGCTGCACCTGCACCTCACTCTGACTCCATCCCTGTCTCTGCCCTAGAAAAGCCTCAGCTGACATCAGCCCCATCCTGTGCCACATTCAACTCAGGTTTTCCTTTGTGCCTCACTGCCCTACTGCAGCGACACCCACACCTGCTGGAGCCCACCCACCCCAGAGGAACCCCTCCCCACCCATTCAGGCTATAGCTCACTCCTATCTCCTGAATCACCCTCCTGTCAGATCCCCTGATTTCTTAGTCCCAACCCTTGAAACCGCAGCCGTTCTCACCAGTCTGAGCCAGCCACCCCCTGACCTCAGGCTTCTGCCCACAGGCAGCTCTGGAGCCTTCTCCTTGCTCAGTTCCCTGGTCCCCGAAGCCTGCCATGCCCCTGCAGCCACAATCCAGGACCCTTGCAACGCCCAGCCCTGCTCTTTTCCAGACCACACCTCACTGCTTGGCCCTGATCCCTCCACCCTCACACCCCAGGCTGCTCTCCCTCCCCCCACATTCTGCTCCAGATACAGCTGACCCCGGCCTTCTTCTTGCTCCCCCTACCTGGCGCAGGTTTCGGGTGACCCGGACGTCGTGCCAGGCATTGTCATTGAACTTGCCATTGACAGGTTCCACGAGGGCCTCGAAGGCACCCGAGCCTAGGTTGATGACCAGCCAGACGGCCCCAGACTTGAGGGACAGGTTGACGTAGTCAGCTGACTTGCCCGTGTGCAGCATCAGCCCGTTGCGCTGCAGGGTGCGGAAGGCCAGCGTGATCTCGTCAGTGCTGCTCTGGATTGGGTTGTGTGACAGGTCATAGCAGAAGAACTCATTGCCTTTGAAGGTCGCCACAAATTCCTCTTTGCCTGCACGCCGTGGTTGGGGGAAAGGGGAGAAGGCTGAGTAGGTAGGATACACCAGGGCCTCCCTCTTCCCTTCCTGCACACCAGGCGCAGGTCCTGGGCACGAGGAACCCTGTGTCCCAACTCCAAGCTTTAGGCCCTTTCCTGTCCCCTGGCCTGTCAACGCTTCTCTATGGACCCTGATGTCTTTGCTGTCAAAAGGCAACTTCCCCCATGTCCATTTCCAAACCAGAAAGCTGCTAAGTGGCTCTCACACTGACAGCTGACAATTAAGCTGCCACAGGGCCAGGCAGAGTGGCTGGTCCTCACTGTCTCCTCCCCACCCACGTTCCCATTGGCCACTCCCCTTAACAAAGGGAAGTGGAATAGGAACAAGAGGCTCTACCTGTCTTCTCCCTGGGAGATCCTCCCCCATGGCTGGGGCACCAAGGATCTCCTCAGTGCAGCTCACCTCCCCCTCCTGTCCCTCTCCAGTGACAGCCATCTCAGTGCCCAGGGACAATTTCAGGCCTCACCATATGGGATGGGGACTAAGAGGCCTGTTATGCAGCAGTGAGCAGATGAGGAGAATGGGAAGCAGTGGGGTGGGGAAGGGCAGAAAGACACATGGGATGGAAATGCAGGTGACAGGGGGATGCACCAGGTAGCGGGAGGCCCCTGGGCAGAGCTTACACGGGTGGCCCCCATGCCAGCTATCACCACTGGCCCCCCCACCAGCTTTCTAATCCAACCTGAGAAGGACAGGGCAGACAGGCCCTAGGCAGAGAGCCTCAGAGGGCCCAGAGTGCTGGGTGTGCAACCTAGGCATGCCAGGCAGGTGGCAGAGGTGACAGTGCAAGGAGACGCCTGGCTCTCATGCATGGGTGTGCGTGTATGTACATGTATGTGCATGCATGCTCGTGTATATGCATGTGTGCCGTGTGCACAAAGACAATCAGCATAGAGCCCCTTCCACTAACACTTTTTAAGTAGAAGCAAAAACTACTGGGAGAGCCATAGTGATTGTCAGCATTCTGTAAGTGAAAAGTGAGAGGACAATGACTCAGTGCTACCAGGAAGTTGGGGTCTTGGCCCCACACCTGCAGAAGCTGGCACAAGCAGAGGGAAGAGAACCGGACACAGAGTCGGAAGTGACTAGAGGACCTGAACTCTGACAGTGGCTCACTTCTCCTTGTGGTGACACAACAACTGGACCCACCCACCTCACAGGGCAGACAAGGGGAAAACAAGACCATTTCTGTGAGGGTCTTTACGGTCAGACTGAAATGTATGGTGGTTCTGGGTAGACACTCCCAAGGCCCAGGAAAGAGCAGGCATAACACCAGGGCACACAGGGGACCACCAGGAGACACCTGCCTTTCCAGGGGGCAGGGCTCAGCAGCAGCAGACGGGGTCGGGGTCTGTGGTGGGGGACTCTGCTGATCCCCTCCCCTCCATACACAGCCTGCTTCTTTCCCTCCAGGCAGGCTGCCCATGGACTCTGTCCTCACTGCCTCCGAATGCCAAGCACCAGCTGCTGCCCTAGAGCCTGGCACAGCACTCACTGTAGCTGGCAAGGCCCAGCTTCCTGAGGCCACAGGGCAGCAAGGCTGGTGGGGGCCTGGGCAACATCAGAACCATCTGAATCCCTCCCTCTGTCCAATTAGGGTGCCAGTGGGGAGAGCCAGAAAGCAAAGGTGAGGACTCCAGCAGACAAGAAGGGGGAGGTGGAGAAGAATGGCGATGCAGAAGGAGGCAGGGTAGAGAAGAAGAAAGATGGAGCATCGCAGGGAGAGAAGAGAGATGGAGCCAGCTCAGGGCTGTGAGGGAGCAAGACGTGACGAGTAAAGCCACATGGACAAGGAAAAGGAGCAAGCCCTGAGGGGACAGGTAGGGAGATGGGAAGAGGGTTAGCAAGGAAAGGGGATGGGGACCTCCAGGGAATGAAAGCCAAGGCTTTCTGGGGCCTTACTGTTGCCATAGCAACCAGGCCTGCTGCCCAGGCTCTGGCAGAGCCAGGGGCTCAAGGACCAGAAAAGGGAATGTGTTTGACCTTGGATCTGCCACACGTACGAGTCCCTCCCAGAAGCCAGGCCTCCCCTCCCACTCCCTCACCCTCACTGCAGTCAAAGAAAATTTCATGAAAGAGAGTCAAATAGGAAGAAAGGAAAGAATAAGGCAACCACATGAGAAAGTGATTGGGACAGAACAAAGGAGGCCAGAAGAAAGGAGAGAGGCGGGTCTGGGACTGGACCGCGGCTGCCAAGGCAAAGTGGAGAAAGGAGACCATTCCTTGACTCCTCGGGGAGAAGGCACAGCCAGCCACTCTGGAGCCTGAGCCTACATAGGCTCTAATCCCTTTACCGCCAGAGACCTGGGTAGGCCCAGAGATGGGAAGAGGTGCAGAGCAGCCAAAGGGAACCTAAGAGACTATGAAGAGAGAGAGAAGAGGTGAGCAAGAGTGGAGAAAAAAACTCGAGAAAGGTGAGAAGGAGACAGAGAGGATCTGAGTGGGGGAAGAAGGGCAGGATTTCTAGTGGCTCTACTGGGATTAGGATGTGGGGTGGCTCAGGGTATTCAGCAAGAACCAAGTCTGGGATGAACAGCCCTGAAGCACCAGGGGGCGCTCTCTCCAGCCCCGCTCCACTGGCCAAACCCGGAACTACAACTCCCAGTAGCCTTGAACAACAAGCACGGTTCCCTGAAGCCTCTGGCACAAGAAGGCCAGTAAGAGCTGAAACTTGTTTACCTCCCACAATTGGAGTTCTGTAGCCCTACAAGTGTCCCCAGTGAAACTGAATGTAGCTAGAGACTAGCTGTTGTGGTCCTGGGTTTCTAAGTACCATGAGGGACACAGCAGCTGCCTCCTTCCCAGGCCCAGCTCAAAGGCCTCCTCTGGGAAGGTCTCCAGCCCCCCTGCAGCCCCTCCCCACTCTCCAGCACTACAGCTGTCTGTTCTGCTCATTTGGCACTTACTGCCTAGTAACATCTTGTACTGCTCCCTAGAGAGGAAGTGTGATGTGAGAAAGAAGACCTGGGCACTAGTGCTGGCTCCACCACCAGCTTTGTGACCTTGGCCAAGGCACAACAGCTCTAAGGCCCAGCTTTCTCCTCTGGTAAAAGGAGCTAGTCATCAGCCTACCTCACAGGTCGCTGTGGGCTTCTTAGAAAGAAGACAGCTGGGGTGCAGCTTCCTAAACTATAAACTATCGCACAAATAAAGGACTCTTGTACTGGCATGTAACTTTCTCTGGTGTGCTGCCCCCACCCCATAAATGAATACATTAATAACTCCTCTGAACAAAGTGTGCACTTTTAATATACTTTGCATGGACCACACTTTATTGTTATTTGTTAGAAAATCAACGCACTCCTAAGGAACAGACACCATTCATCCATTTAAAGTAAATTTTCTGAGCACACACCTATGTATGTGCCAACAGCTATGTAGAGCACCAGAGTAGACACACGAAAATACCCAATCCCAGTGCTCAGGGAGCTCGGGTTAGTGGGAGATGCAAACAGGTGAAGTGACAGTTAGGATACAGTGTGATGAGCCTTCTAATGGAGGTGTCGACAAAGGGAAACTGGGAAGTATCCAAGTCAGCCTGGTGAGTTCACGGAGACTTGCAGGGTAGATGGCCTGGCTGCTTTTTCAAGAGTCAGCTAAAAGAGATTCCAAGTCGTTGTGGGACGGGGGCAGGGTTGGCAGAAATCCAGGCAGACAGAAGAGCATGGACTAAAGAGTGGAAATGGGACACAGAGCCCCAGTGCTTGGCACCCACTGGAGCTCCTCTTTGTTAAACTGGCCTGTAAACTTCTTGGGAAGAGATTCTCCTAAGCAAGGCAGGCTCAGTGCAGAAAGGGGAGCTAGAGCCCTAACACAGGCTTAAAGGGCCCCATACTGGCCACAGTGGCTTTGGTCAGTGTCAGTTTCCCCATCTGTGAAACAAGGGCAATGGTCCCCACCACAAAAGATCGTGAAGGCTCATTTACGTGACATGTAGGATACACATGGATGACAGATGCCACATCTCCCAACCAGAATCCTGTGGCTGGGTATCTAGCAGTCGTCCAGAATTTGATGGTTAAATGGGGGGTTGCCCTGCTGCCCAGTCACTCTGCCGTAGAAACAGAAACCTTCTAGGGATGGATCTGAACAAATGCCATGGAAAAAGACCTTTGTGTTCTAGAAAGAGGTGTCAGGACAACCGGGCTCTGGGAAAGAAATGGAGGTTTGTGGCCCTTCACACCAGGGCAGGAAATGGGGCTCTAGGAATGGCACTGGGGGTGCAGTTCCACCAGTTCCTGTAGGCCTCAGAGAGGGCACAGGGGATGCCCCTCTGTTGACTTGGCTTCCCCCTAGGAAGTGCAGTTAGCCTGCAGTGGGGTAAGGGCTAGGCTCTCTGGGGAGCGTGGGGTCACTGACCTTTTGTCGGCTGGTGCACATCGCCGGCTCCTCCTCTCCCGGCCCCCCCCTCGGAGAACAGTAAGGACCCTACTGGAGAAGCAGAATTGGGGAGTCAGGCACAGGGGGCTATCAGCCAGTCCCACCCCAGCCGTGAGGTGTTGGAGGGCCCTCTCCAGGGCGGAGGTGCTGATTGGAGGAAGTGGTGAGGAGGGGCTTCTCTCAGGACTCATTTGTCTTCAGGGCCCCTAGGGTAGAAGCTGGTTGACAAACCAAGGACCATCGGCCCCACAGACCCCATCAGACTCACGAACACTGATTCCCGCCCTTTACCAAGGGTAGGGAGACTGGGTGGAGGAGCAAAGGCCTTATGCCAGTGCAGGAGCCCCTTTGCCCTATGGCAGGTGACCAGGCCAGCCCTGAGGACTGGAGGCCCTTGATCCCCACTTCCAATCTCTCGTTCATCTTCCTGGCCCCTCCTCCATGAGGCTCATTCTCCATCCCATTCTGCTTGGTCAGAGTTCATGTTCAAAAGCCTGGCATAGGCTCTCCTTCCCCAAACCCCTCTTCTGTTCTTTGCCTATCCTCTCACTCGTCATCTGCGCCTCCTTTACCCACTACAGTGGCTGCTCTGCATGTCGCCTTTGCCCTCTCCTTTGCCAGGGGCTTCCTTTGTCCCTCCACTGTGTCCACAGAGGCCTGTGCACACCAAGGGAGGTCTGGACTGGCTGTAGCTCATCACAGATGTGGGGAAGCCCCTCCTCAGGGGCCTATTTCTCACTCCCCACCTCTCTGTTCATCAACACACATGGCTCCACCCAAAGGCCCCTGCAGGCACATGTCACATTCTAGGTTCCAGACCAGCTTGAACTCTCCACCCACCCCTGCCAGTGACTGTGTGCACTCAGCCCCTGGCTCCCAGGACCCATCCCTATTGTCAGATCCACCAGCTGGCTTCAAGATGAGGGGAACTCGGGGATGGAGGGGAAAAGTCCCTATCTGGGCTCTTACTCCAACCCCAATCCCAAATCCCTAGAACTAAAACGAGAATAACACTTGAGCTGTGGAACTTTCTGGGGGGAGGGCTTTCTGGGGTCCTTCAATTGGGCCTTCATCTATGACAAGGTAAGGCACAGCCAGCACCAGAACCGGACATTGCAAAGCTGGAAGGAGGTGAGTGAACCAACCAGGGCTTCTACTGCTGACTCCCCACTCAGGACTTCCTCTTTCCCCACAAGTCTTGCCACATCTTCACATCCCTGCAAGAATCCCAGGTCCCTACCTCCCCAGACCTAAATCCATCCTGAATTTCAGATCTATGTGAGTCTCCCCTCCCAGCCCAGTCTTGGTCCTGTAGGCCTCCCCTGCCTACAGGCTAAGGATCCCACTCTGTCCCTATGTAAGATGAGGGCTGACCTGGACAGGGGCAGCAGTGCCTAGGGGTCTGGAGGGCCAAATCTCTGAGTTCAGAGATTCAACGATAGTGCAAGCCTGGGGGGGCCAGAGCCTGAGGGGATCAGGCAGGACTCCTGGGTTCTGTCTCCAGTTTTGCTTAACATCAGGGCTTTTAAAGATGGTAGAGACTTGGTCAAATGGAAGCTAAAATTAAAGGACTAGTCCCAACTGGACCACTAATTAAGGCCGTGTAACCGCTAGCAAGTCACTTCATCTCTCTGGCCCTCAACGTCCTCATCTGCCAAACAGGGATAAGAGATGCTCAAAAGAAGGGAGGATGAAGGCGTATGAGGGGCACTGTGGAAAGGAAGGGATCCTACACTTCCGTTCCCCTACTTGCCCCCCTTCACTACCACTGTGGCTCAAGGGGGCATCCCACAGCAGCAGGGTAAGCGGACATGAGGTCTAAAATCCTCTTTCTCTTGGGTTTATAGAAAAGAAAGAATGGCCAGAATGAGTGGAAGGAAATAAACACCACCATGGGAAAGAAAAAAAGCAAGATACACTACCAGGAAAACGCAAAAAGGTGATTGGAGACAACGGCAGGAGTTCAAACATCTCTTGATGTCAGAAACCAAGGTGAGATGAGGGCAATGGAGTGGATCAGGGTGGGTGAGGGAGAAGGGAGCGCACAGACCAGGATGAGCCCCCCACCCCCACCCTGGCACCCCCCAAATAAAATCAAGAAATGGCAGAGGAAGGGGAGAGGAAAGGAAGGAAGGAGGCAGGATAGGTGGAGGAGAGGTGGGGAAAGGGCAGGGACAGGGAGAAGAACAGAAAATCCAGGTGAGGGTTGGGGGCAATCCAGTCCAATCCAAACCAAACCAAAACTTCAAACCATACCTTCGCTGTTTAACGTCAGGTGAGCCGGACCTTGGAAAGGTGAAGGAGAGAAAGAAAAAAAGAAGAAAAAAAAGAAAGGAAAGGGGAAAGAAACAAAGAAAACACGAGTCATCAAACTCAGCCAGAGAGAAGGGAGAAAAAAGCTTTTGCTGCCACAATTTAAAAACCCTTTTTAACTTGTGACAGACATCGGGGGAGAGCCCCCAGCCCAGGAGCTGAGGAAAGGGGCCCGATGCCGAAACAGAGGGTGGAGGGCACGAAAGGGGAAGAGAGAAAGAGAGATAAGGGGGCATCAGAGGGGACGAGGGGGGCACAGGCAGAACCACAGGAAGGAGGGGGGCAGGGAGTCGCTGCAGGGGGAAGAGGAGATTTTGGTTTCTTTTTATTCTTCTTGCCGGAAAAAAAAAAAGGAAAAGGAGGAGAAGCATGAGGCTGGAAGGGTTGCTTTTTCCTTTTTCTTTTTTTCTTTTTTTTTTTTCTTCCGGGAGGCGGAGAGAAAAAAAAACGGTCAACGAGAAAAACGATTCAGATGGAGGAGAAAATAAAACACGACACAAAAATCAAAGCCACCTGGAGAGAGAGAGAGTGTCCTGTTAGCGTGGGACTGAGCGGGCAAGTGGGCCTCCAACCCCCCCACAACCCCAATCCCGGTTATCCCTAATACCCTGGCAGAGAAGGGGGGAAGGATGGGGATATGAGGAGCCTGGGCCTGAAAGGAATTCCCCACCAAAGCGGAGTTTGGAAAGACACCTGTCCAGTCCTAATCCTCCCAGCTACCCCCTCCCAACATCTTCCATAGGTTAGTAGGGATCCTGCACCCTTGGGTTCTAAGAGGAAATTGGGGCTCAGGAGGACGAAGCTGGAGAGGAAGTGGGTAGGAGAAGGTAGACTTCAGGGACACACTGGAGCACAGAGAGAGGGCTTGGATTCTTCCACTAGGAGGACTGGGAGACTAGGGTCAGAGCTCTCGGACAGCAAGGTCCAAAGAGGACAGCCAAGACCCACGGGCAGGAGGCCCAGCTCTCTAAGAGGTCAAAACGCCTCATTCATACATCACACTACGGACCCCCTTTCTCTGGCCAGGACCTCTCTGAGATGACCCAAAAGCTGAATTTTGGAAATGGAAAACAGACTAAGAACAAAATAAGCTGGGATTTCCATTCAGGATTACTTTGGCACCTTAAGAAAGCCTTCTCAGCCCTAACCCGAGGTACCCCTCCTCAGCCATAGTGGGAGAATATCTGGCCCATTGGCCTGGTACCCCAGTCCCCAAAGGGCAACAGCCAAGGAAAGCTCTCTCGAAGAGAGGCTGGCAGCACTAGGCCCCATAGCTGGGCAGAGACCCCAGGGATCCCTGAGATGACCAGTCAGTCCCAAACTCGCCCTCCCCCCATGGTGTCTGGCCAAACAGGTGGGAAGGGAACATCCCTGCAGTCCCATTGTTGCCCTTGGAAACATCCCAGTTGCTGTGGCAATGAGATGTCAACCCTAGGGATAGAAAGCTGGGGCCAGAACGGAAACATCAAGGTTAGCTACAAGTGTCTCTGGGATGAAGATGAGGGCCTGGGTTCCAGGAGGAAAGGCAGCAGGGAGGCCAGGAAAGGCATGGCCAGGGGCCAAAAGCCCAGACCCTGCAGAAGTATGGCCAGATGGTTCACATTGCCCTCTTCTCCCCATCTCCCTGGGGTGGTGTTGGTTTCTTCCCACCTCAGCATCTGAGGCCCATTGGGGAAGAGGCCACGGTTGCTGGGGGCAGCCTTAGGACACAACAGCTCTTGGGAGGACACAGGTTTTTATCCACAACACAGGTAGGGACCCAAGCATTTGGACAAACTTCTTATCCCTTGCTCTGAATGGCCCCCTATCCTGCCACCAAGTCTTTCCCCAAGAACTACCAGCATCTTCTTACAAAGCCCCTAAATCAAGGACCCAGGCCCAGAGCCTCAAACCCTCATCAACTCTTCCTGTCGGGAGCAGCATTGACCTGGGGCTCCTACCCTCAGAAATCCAGGCCTCTGCCAGCCCCCTGCCCAGGAGTCAGGTGCCCTGTGAACCCACCCTGTGTCCCCCGCAGGCCTGATTACTGCCTGGGGGAGAGCAGCATCTCTCTCCTCAGACCCTTCACTGCCCAGCTCCTCGCCAGCCTCATTAGCATGCGGCAGTCTCCCTCTGTCACCACGGCAACCAGCTGCTCAGCTCCCTCAGGCGTGACAGCACCAGCCATCTTGGTGAAGGGGAGGCCGGTTCCCTTCCTGTCTACCCTTGGCTCAGCCCCAGCTGGCCCAAGAGTTCCCTCCCTAAACCCTGTCTCCCCGCATCTGCAGTTTCTGCTCCCTTGTCCTGGCCCCCTGCCCCGCTGGGGTATTCTCCTCCCCACGTCCACCTGTGGCATCAGCCCCTCTTCTCACTGCTGGAGAAGAGGCTGGCAGTGATGGATGGCATTGCCAAGGGTCCTTTCCTAGGGCACTTTATCTGGCTGCTTCTGGGTCTCCTCTCCCTTCTAGAAGGAAAAAAGAGGTGCTTGGCAGGGACCGCGGAGCAGGATGTCAGGGTTCCTGGAGAATGCTAGGCCTCAGGCACAGCGTCCAGGGATGGGAAGAGAGAGTGAAAGCACAGTGGGCTCCTTCGAGACCTGAAGGGGACTACCGGGTCCAGAGCACAGTGCCCCAGAGGAGGCCCCAGCCCACACCCGTAAAACCACCACCAGCCAAACCCACCTTCCCACTTTCAGTCTCTTTCCCTGACTGTCCTACCAAAACCCCAAAGAGGACCACCATCAAAAGAAGAAAGACAATTACAGGGGACAAGATTAGGAGACACACAAGCAGGCACACAGACACAGCACAGAGAGACACACAGATGGATCACACCCCTAGGTGTGCACACACACACACAGCCTCAGATACACACCCCTGCACAGCCACATGCAGGTACATGCAGTGAGTGCCACATCTAAACCAGCAGACCACCGTGCCCCCCAAAGAATGGCTGGGTGGCATCCACAGGCCTTGTTCCCCATTGGTCCCCAAAGCCCAGTTTCCTTCCTTGTCCCTGTCTATTATTCCCTTTTCTCTCCCCTCCTTTCTCCAGACCACTTCTCCCCACACCAGCTCTCTCCTGGCTGGCGGGTTCCCCTCCCTGTTCATCTCCTTCTGCCCCTCCCTCCTCCTCTTCACCTGCCCCTGCTCCTTACTCCTGCCTCTCTGCCCCTCCTCCATCCCCCAAGGCTCTCTCTTCCACCCTTTCTTCCCTCTCTCTCTCCCTCTCTCCATCTCTCCCTTTGTTCCGGAGGAGACATGACATCAAGAGCAACTAAAAGTCACATCAGCACTAAATCTTATCTCCAGCCCTCAGCAGGCTGCGTCCACCCAGACACGCAGACTCTCTCTCTCCACACACAGACACAGAGGTAAACACTGACACACAGAGATGCAAACACAGATGCAGACACACAAAGACGCTGCTGCTCTGACAGAGGCTCACTTCAATGCGGGCCATACCACAGAGACACACGATGCAGGCGCATGGCACACCCCATGCTCACACACAAACTGTATTACACATACACAAGCATACACATATCCAGATGTGCAGAGGCACAAAGAGACACAACAGGCCAGCAGAGCTGTATGAATGCACACGTGCTCACACACACGCACACACACACACACATACATACTCATGTGCCTGCCTGCTGGGACCAAGGCACTTGAGGACCCCCCCGAAGAAGAGATGCCGAGAAAGAGAGACAAGCCAAACCATAGACACACAAGGAAAAATGGGTTCCAGCCCCACACTCAGGCCAAGAGCCCCTGGCTGCCTCTCTTTCCCAGAACTCCTGCAGCCTTGGCACTCTCCTCTGCTCCTCCCCAGCGGGCCCAGGCCCAGGGATCTCCCAGCCTAGACTGCCTGCATCCCTTCCACTCCTGCCTTCCCAGGAGAAGAGAGCACAGGGCAGGTTTGGTGACTGGGATGCCACCTCTCCCTGGTGGGGACAGACCCCACCCTGCTGCCTTCTCCATGGTGGCCATGTGAGCAAGCTCATCGTCAGCCCAGCCTGCAAGCCTGGACCACCCAACCCAGTCTTCCCTCTCCCTGATTTTAGTCTGCCCTGGAGAAAGAAAAGAAACAGAGGGAAAACCAAAGCTGGAGAGAAAGACCCAGAGAGTGACAGAAACCCAGAGAGAGCCTGGGGAAGGACAGACACAAAAAGAGGATCAGGGACAGAGCCATGGAGAAAAAGAGATAAAGACAAAAACTAGAGAGAGAAAAGGCAAAAGGAACAGAAGATTAAGAGAGATTGGACAGAGAGACCCCAAAGAGAGGCATGTTCCCCACCCTTGCCCTCAGACTGGGTTGAAGGAAGAGGTAGATCACCCCTATCTACCAGCCCTTGGGGAAGGGGTTAGGGGCATTCCACAAGTGTTGGCCAAAGTGGAGCATAGAGGCTGCTCCCACCCCACATCCCCTGACTCAGGGACCCAGACCCTGACTCTTCCTGCACTCCAACCACACTGCAGTCTGCCTGAGCCCTGCAGCAGAGGTTAGGTCCCAGAGCAGGTCCACCTCAAGCATAGGCTTCTGGGGCAGCAGCCTACCCCTGACAGCATGGCCTTTCTAAGCTTCCTAAGCTGGCTGGGACAAAACAGTGTCTACCCACTCCCTTTTGGTAATTCGGAATCCTGGCAGCCCAAACTTCCACCCCCACTCCCCATCTCTTCCCTGAGATCCCCTTTCCCTTTCCTGCAAGGGAGAAGAAAGGCCAGTGGGCAGAGTGGAGCAAAATGGGCAGATGGAAGGCCCTGCCCTTCACCTGGCAGTTCTCCCCACCAAACCAGTAAAGAGGGAACAGCTGAGAGCAGGACCAAGGCAGCCAAGAGAGGACCCCAGATGTCCTTCCCCAGAGGGGTCCCAAACAGGCAGAGGAGGGAGATCTTGGGCAGCCAACAACACACCCTCACATAGCACTCCATGGCAATAGATCCGCCACCCCAGTGACCAAGAGGCTTCACTCACCTTCCATGGGGTGCTCCTCTACAGCCAGCGAGGTTCAGAGAAAAGGAGAGGCAGAAAGAAAAGAAAAGGAGGGCTGTTAGCAGGGATACCATGGATAGGGGTTCCAAGAGGAGTGAGGGATCCAAGGTCCCTGAGCCCACCCAGGCCCAAACACGAGTCAGCTAACCTGGAAGGCCCAAATCTCAGGGAACACCTTTGCTGAGGATGAGACAGAGACAAAGTTGCTCCCTGAGTCAGGTGCCCCACACCCAAAGTCAGCCAGTGTGAGGGCTGGGAGGACCCTTAGCACACATCGTACCCTCATGTTACATTTCAGGAAACTGAGGCCCAGGGCAGGGAAGAGACCACTCAACGTCACATGGAGAATCGGAGGCAGGGCCAGGAGTGGCAGTCAGGCTTCCTGACTCCCCTAGGCAGGCTCCTTCCCTGCATTCCATTTCATCTCAGAGACAGATGGGGATATGCTTACACCAGCGACTGTCTTGCAGGGCTCACCCGAGACACAATCACTCTCAGTGACACACTGACACACATAGGTACTTAGGAATCAGTGATCACACAACTCATACCTGAAGCCTTTGAACCCAACCACCCTGCAGCCCCAACCCACCCAGGGGAGAAAAGGCATCAGTACAGGGAGTCAGAAAACACAGTTCTGCCACCAAGTGCTGTGTGACATCCATCCCAGTCAGTTAACCTTTCTGAGCCCCAAATCCTTCTTCTGCAAAAATGAGAAAGGTGGATTAGACAGTTTTGAGGCCCTCCTGGCTCTGGCTCTATGATTTGAGGATAAAGGCCTTCTTACCAGCTGGGTGAGGCAAAGGGCTCCTTGGCTGGATGGACACCTCCATGGGTGGCAGAGGGTCAGAATTCAGTGGGCTACACTGGGCCCATCCCTAGGTCATGCCACACCCTTTCGGATCACCTAGTAGGTGCCTGCCTGGGCCTTTCACCAAACAGGAAAAAGAGGAGATGGAAGGAAGAGAGGGTGGAGCCAGTTCCTCCAACTAAGCTACAACCCCTCTAGCAGGCTGGACTCTGGTCTTCTTTGTAAAAGAACCCAGGCACCCCCAGTTCCAAACATTTGTGACATGCCCACCTACTGGGAGCCTTTAGATGAAGCAACAGGTGGGAAGAGAGAAACAGCACAACCTACAAATACACAAACCCAATGGGAAAACACACACACATGTGGGCCCCAGGATACACACATATACACACAAACTGCTGTTCAGTACACACACATGCACACACCTACACTGTCTCCTCCTACCTCCAACTTCATTTTGTGTTATTTGCTCATTTGCTCTTGGGGGGGAGGGGTGGCTACAATCCAAAACAAACACTGTCATTTATCACACTTTATACCGCCCCCATAAGAAACACACACATACACACACACACACACACACAGGCTGAATGCAAACACGAATACCTGCAGAGTGATCTAATACATAATACTAGATGCACACACTCACTGCCACCACCCCACACTCCCTCCGGTGGCTAAAGACACACACCCTACAGTGAACACATCTCCCTTCTATGTATGTATGTATCTATCTCCATTTCCTAAACCTATATACACAAGCCTTTACATGTCTACGTGTGTTGCAAACACACTTCTATACAACACTGAGCTTCTTTTACCTGATATCGCATCCCCAAAAGCAGCATATTCAATGATTTTCTTAAATAAATGGAACCACATTACATTTACAGGGAGAGCTGGCTAGTGAAAGGGGCCCTTGGGAAAACCCTTTGGCTCTTGTGAGGACTGCTGTGTCAGATTTCTTTGGCCCCAGCATGCTAAGGCTCTGGTCAGCAGCACAGTCATCTCACCAGCACCTGTGCAAACAAGTCGGCACAGTGATTTCCAGATAATCCAACATGGCAGATATTTCAAGAAGTATTTCCACTGCCAGAAACATGCGTCATGCTATGCTCAGGAAGGTGAAACGACCAAGCTTGGTTTGCTCCTGGCTTCTGAGAGGCAGCACCTAGGGACTAACAGGCCTCTCCTCCTTTGCTGAGCTTTGCTTTCTGCTGATTCACCTCTGCCCTCACTTGCCATCACAGGCCTCTGCAGACTTGGTCCCCTTCCCTCCACACTCCTCTTGCTTCTCTCCAGTCTCACTTTCGTGGCTAAGGGCCAAACTGGTATTTGCAGCCCCAGCCTTTTCCCTGAGTGCATCCCCACCTGTCTGCCCCACGATTGCTCAAACAGCTCTCTGACATCCAAACACCATCACTGAGGCCATGATCATCACCTCCACCCCCCAACCAAGTGTCTGTCTCCCTGTGTTCAGCAAAAGGCCTACTTTCAACCATTTCTTAAGCTCCTGCTACGTGCTCCACACTGCCAGCTCCAGAGATTCCATTTAACCACATGTCAGCCTCATCGCAACCCTAAGGAGCTTGATGGAGTTACCTATCTTCTCTGTACAGAAAAGGAAGAAAACCAGCAGCACAAAATCATCTTGGCCCTTGTCCACTGCAATCCAGGGTCATCACAGCCTACAGCCTCACCCCTCACTCCTGCTCTTCTGCAATAGCCTCCTCCTGGTTGGTCTCCCAGCCCACCCCCAGCCCGGCATTCTTGGCACAGGTACTGGGTTCACCTTACTGAATACTGCTGTGATCAACACACACACTCAGAACTTTTCAGTGGCTCTGGTACAATCCTCTCTCCTGTGCTCTCAACCTGTGTACCCACCCACCTTCAGAGCAGCTCTCCCCAAGCGTCTTATGGGCTTCTCACCCTCAACATGTCCAAGGTGGGCCTCAGAACCCTTCCCACCCCAAATCCTCTCCTCCTACCTGCATTCCCTGATCAGGTTGAGCACCCAGAGAGCAGCCTTGCTGTCTTTTCTGACTAATCACCAGGTAGGTCCTATTGGTTCCACCTTCTAAAACACAAAAGTAAACTCCTAGAAGCCCTTTTCCTCCCTCCATCCCCACCAGCACTGCCCCCAGGCCAAGCCTCATCAGTTCCTGTCCTGGGAACATTAATCAGCCTCTAAGATGACCCTCCCTACATCCAGTCTATTCACCTGCAATTCATACTCCACAACTGCCAAAGTGGTCCAA
Source organism: Cynocephalus volans (assembly GCF_027409185.1). Lineage (NCBI taxonomy): Eukaryota > Metazoa > Chordata > Mammalia > Dermoptera > Cynocephalidae > Cynocephalus > Cynocephalus volans. Next base: position 160,013,623 of record NC_084463.1, read on the forward strand.
CCATATCATGATCCTGCTGAAAACTCCAAGGTTTCTGAGTACCTACAGGATAAATCAATCTTCTCAGGGAAGTCCACTTGAAATTGACCATGCCTCCCTACAACCTCCTTTCCCACAACAATCCAAGCTCCAGACATACCCAACTTCTTCCAATTTCCCTAATATGCCATGTTTCTGCACACACGACTCCCTGAGCTTGAAACACTTTTCTCCATCCACAGCTGCCTGAGACTGTTGACTCTTTAAGACCCAGGTCAAGGGCCGGCCCGTGGCTCACTTCGGAGAGCGTGGTGCTGACAACACCAAGTCAAGGGTTAAGATCCCCTTACCAGTCATCTTTTTAAAAAAATAAACAAATAAAATAATAATAATAATAATAAAAAGACCCAGGTATTACACGTCCATCTGTGTTCTGGACACAGGAGAGTTCATCATCCTCTTTTGTGCTAGCTCTAGATATGTACATTCTACTACTATTTCACTTACCAAATCTATAAGTATTATAATTGTGTTTTCACGTTGGCTTTCTGACTGGCCTGTGAAATATGCAAGAGCAAGGACAATGTCTAATTCATCTCTCTATATCCAGCTGCTTGCACAGTTCTTGACTCAGAAAAAGGCATTCCTGTGTTTGTTGAGTGAATAATAAAATAACACTTCTCATATACTGAGCACTTAAAGTGTGCCTGGCTCTCTACACTCACTGTTTCATTCATCTACCACCATTACCTTGTCAATGATATTACAGTTACTGTCTTTTCGAAATGAGGAAACCAAGACTCAGAGAGTGGAAGTAATTAGTCCAAGGTCACACTGCTGGTTAGGGAGAGTCAGAATTTGAACCCAAATCTATCTGGCTTTAAAACTTCCAGTAGGCTACATTCTTGGCCTAGAAGTCAAGACTTCTAGAGATCACTCTAATTTACCGTTCTGATTTTATCTCCCACAAAGCACAACCAATTTGCTTCCTCACCACACCCTGACCTACTCAACTCACATCCCCTAAGGTCCTCATTTAGGCTATCCACCTGGAGGGAAAGCCCTGCCCTTTCCCTTCCACCACTCTAACTCTCACTCAGTCACCCTTCAAGATCTAGCCAAGTCTCTTGCTATAATTTAAATGTGCCCCAAAACTCATGCTGAAGCTTCATACCCATTGTAATAGTGTTAAGAGGGTGGGAAATCCAACTATGGTATTTGAAAGGTAGGGCCTTTGAAAGGCGATTGGCTCTGCCCTCATGAATGGAATAATCCATTCATGGATTAATGGGTTATTATAGGAGTGGCACTAGCAGCTTTATAAGGAGACGAAGTGAGCACATTAGCACCCACTCTTGCCCCCTCGCCATATGGTGCTCTGTGCTGCCTCAGGACTCTGCAGAGTCCCTACCAAGAAGAAGGCCCTCACCAGATTTACTCCCTCAACCTTGAATTTCTCAACCTCCAAAACTGTAAGAAATAAATTTCATTTTCTTATAAATTACCCAGTTTCAGGTATTCTAAGTGACAGGAAGTCTTCCTGTCCTTGAAGCCTTCCCTGACCAACAGGGTTAATAACCACTGTAGCACATATTGATCACTTAGAATAGTACCTGGCACATTGTAAAGGATTTCCATGTATTAATTCATTTGGTCCTTACAACATTATCAACTCCATTTTACAGAGTAGAACATTGAAGAACAATGTGGGTAAGTTAATTGCTCAAGTTCGTACAGCTAGCAAGTAGCAAAGCCAGGATTCAAACCCAGGCAGCCCATGCTCTTAATCATTCTGCCATCTTTACTTGGGAGTATCTAACTCATCTTTGGTTTTTAGAACAGCTGCTCTCTGCACCGCTCTTAGAGAAGTCCATCCCATTCTTCCTGGAGCCCCTTCCACCCACAGAAACTGTCAGGACATACGTGACCTCATATACTCAACTTTCACACACATGGGTCTTCACTGCCCCACCAGAGGACAGAGATGGTCTGCCTTGCCTGACATGAACTCCAGATTCCAGCGCATTTGTTATCAAAGACAGTGATGAAGACCAGAACATAAGAGGGAAAAAAGTTCTAAGCGGCCAAAACAGACTTCTAACACCTGGGCATTAAAAACTGTTATGTTCTCATAGGCCAGCCTCTCAAGCTCTAACCAGTGACTCAATTAGTCACGACACACAATTCTAACATGTTTGGGAATGCTGATTCCTAAGTTCACGAACACCAACAGAGAGAGTTGTCAGTTGCTACATGACAACTCCTCCTAAGGGCAGAGATGAAAAAATCAGAAAAAGCTAATATAAGAACTCAAAAATACTACAGTCAGCCATCATTTCAAGCAGGGACAAACCTCAATAAAGGAACCACAGTGACCATCCAGTGTAATGCTTAAGGGGAATCGCGACCACCCTGAGTCATCATGAAAAGGTTAAATCACATTCCAGATATTATGCTTAGGGAGACAGAGAGGTGTATAACATATTTTGGAGAGATTTCCATCTGAAATATTTTAAATGCTGGTGAGTTGTGTGCTTTAATGGGATAATCCCTTACTCTCCAGGGTGAGTTCCTCCCTGAGGGCTCCAGAACACTGAGATTTTCCTGATCTATCTCCATTGCCCACTCTCTGCACTGAACAACAACCAGGAGAATGCCCTCAGCACACACTGGCTTAACAGAGAAGCTGTGGCCCAAGAATTTAGGATGGTTACTGATTTCTGATGAAATACTGTCTCCAAGTAGCGCCAATAAGCCAAACACAAATAATCAATGGACTGACCAGCTCTCCGTTTTGGAGGCGGCATGGAGACAGGATGGGACCACCAGGCTCTTGAATCAGCTCAGGGCTCAAATCCTATATCTTATATCTCTAAGCCTCACTTTGACCCTCTGTCAAATGGAGACAGTTATTCTCATGTAGTGATCATGATGGTTAAATGAGATAAATCATCCAAGACATCTAGAAAATGCTCAATGTCTGTGAGTCCCCTCTCCCTCCTCACTGGACCATGTGATCCAGCTCTTTGGGTTCTAACTGCTCCTTTGCTGTGTCTGCAGCTACTCCTCTTCCTCCTCCTCCTAACTACATGGTCCCCTGAAGTCTTATGCTCAATTAATTCTTTTCATCTCTCCTTGGCCACTTCATCTGATCCCAGAGCTTCAAACATTATCTCTCCATGCATGTGGCCCCCAGAGCTCCACCTGCAGCCCTACCTTCAACTCAGAGCTCTAGTCTCACATTTCCAGCTGCCTAGATTTCTCTGCTTAGGAATGCCAAGGGGCACCACAGCTCAACACATGCATGGGCTATTGTCCCAAACCTGCTCCCCTTCCTGACATCCCCCTTTCCTTCCACCCCTCCACCATCTTTCCAACCATGTAAACCTAAAACCTCATCATCTCTGACTCCTCTCCTCCTGCTCCACATCCAAGAAGCAGAGTCCTACAGCTTCCTATCAGTGATGGCTGTCAGCCACTGCTGCCATGACCACCACCACCCAAGACAACCAAGGTTCAGGGCCTCAATATCTCCTACCTGAACTATCTCCCAACTGATTTCTCCACCACATAACTATCATCCCTCCACACTTCACTCCCAGCTTCCTATATGCAGATCTTATCCTACTCATATACCTGCTCAAAATACGTTTGTGCCTCCATTTGTCAATACACTGTATTCAGTCAGCAACAAATAAATGTGCATTAAGTGATTTAAGCCAAATCTCCAAGACCTGGAATCAACCTGCTCCTCCTGCTTTAGATTCCACTCTTTTCCCTATACTCCTTGGTGCTCCTCTACAGATGTGATATACATTTCTCCCCTTCCATGTCTTTGTTCTTACCAGTTCCTTCGCTTGGAATGACCTCCCCCAAACCAAGCTTACTAATCAATGTCCAAGGCCAGTGGAAAATAGCATGATGCCTTTTGTAAACTACCAATTCCCCAACTTGTAAACTCTCCCCTTCCATGAAACCCCAATAGTACTTTGTAATAGTAACTGCCATTTACTCACCACTAATTATGTACCAGATACTCATTTAATTCTCACCACAAACTTATGAGATAAGCTTGCTTATCGCCATTTTAGACATTAAAAAGATGAGTCTGAAGGATAGGTACTCACCTGATGTCACAGGCCTAGTGAACAGAGAAGAGAGGTTTAAACCCAGATCTGAGTCGGGAGCTGTGGTTTAATTACTAGACTACATTGCCTCACTGCATCTCTGAACATATACCACACTTTATTGTGTTGGTTTTTTCGCTATTATTTATTAAGCATTTTCTAAGTGCCAGGCAGTGTTCTAAGCACTTTACATGAATTAGTTAATTTAATCCGCACAACAACTCTATAAGGTAGGTACCATTATTATCCTCCACAGTATTGTCAACCACAAGAGCAAATATAACATCAAAGTCATCTAAAAGCTTTTCCGAATTCACTATAGCATTGAGTCATTTATTTTCACAATAAACAGATATAAAAATAATAATGACTTCCAAAGAGCTACTTTGGAAGGGGTACAGTGATTTACTGACTTTTAAAAATGTCCTCAATCTCAGAAAAAGTTGGGAACCACTCGAACCAGATAATAATGAACTGACTATAACTTCCACATAAGCTTGGGGACTTTGTGTACCATTTTACGGATAAGGAAACTGGGGCAGAGAGAGCTTAAGTCACTGCCCAGGCAGTCTAGATGCAGAATCTGCTCTCTTAACGACACATTGGATGGCTTTTTTATCTGCTTCCTCAATTAAACAGTCAACTCCCAGAGCAGAGAGTACGTCTTATTCATCTCTGATTCCCCTGCAGCCCAACACACGGCCTTTCACAAAAGAGGCCTTAATAACTACCTGTTGAATTAAATCAGTAACAAATTTACAAAACACACAGACATGAGACATGTATGTCTACCTCCCAGCAAGCACATGCACTACCACTAGTTTCCTATTTCTCTCTTGAGCAAGGTATACATACACTTGCCACTCTGTCCATCCAAGGTCTCTCACACACACCTGCACACCCCTTCTTCCATGATCACCTTTCAGCCCTTTTCCACACACATGGGTGACAAGAGGAAGCATTGACAGGCAAACCACTGCAAAATCTCAGTCTACTCTATCCCAGCTTTGGCAGATAATCAGCAACAGTACACAGACTCTCAGCCACTCACACTTAGCTCTGTCTTCAATTATGTGTGGCCTGATCCTAAAGAGAAACAAAGTAAATTTGCTAGCCTGGAGGTTCTCAGTCTTTGGGTAAACCCAGACTCCAGGAAGGCAGGGAGGATTCCAAATGATCCACAAATCCATATGCACACCAAACATCTGAAAGCAGATTAGTACCTCTTGTATATAAAGCTAAAACTATTTTTCTAATGTATATTTTATTAACCACAACAGCAAATATAACATCAATGTCATCTAAAAGCTTTTCTGAATTCATGGTAGCATTGAGTCATTTATTTTCACAATAAACAGATATAAAAATAATAACTACTTCCAAAGAGGTACTATGGTTTACTGATTTTTAAAAATGTCCTCAATCTCAGAAAAAGTTGGGACCTACTCAAACCAGATAATAATGAAGTGACTATGACTTCCACATAAGCTTGGGGACTCTGGCCCTGAGAACTGTCTCAGAGATCAGGAGTCAGGCCTGTTCTCCTTAAAATCTTCCACCCCCACCCCAATACCCAACAGCAGGAACCCATGCCTTTCCTTCTCAGCTGGATGAGAAAATACTAGGAGAAGTATAATGAGCATAGCATATTACAGAAGCTGTCTAGGAAACAGGGAACAAATATATGGAGAAGGAATGAGGTTGCTGGGTGGGGAGAGGAAGCAGAGGCATCAGTAGGGTTGTCATTGTGCCTGCCATCTCCATTTGCAACCAGTGTCTACAACCCCCTGCCTACCCACAATATAGAACTGAAAATATACATATTTTTATATACACATGCAGCCTTACTCCAAGCCTTTATTCTCTCAAATACTTATTAATATCTCTTCATTCATTTCACAAATCTTTATCAAACACCCACTAAGAGCCTGGTACTAGATTAAATTCAGGGAATACAGAAATGAATAAAGACACAACCCTGCCCCTTTATCACAGAGGAAGCACTGCTCTCTCAACAGATACCACACGCATAAGCACACACACACACCACTTACACACAGGTAACCCTGTCCCTACCAGCCATCTTACCCCCACCTCCTAACATCTCACTTCCCTTTTTACATGAATCACACACACACACACAAACACACATACACACATACACACAATGGGTCAGATACACATACACAGCCATTTCTCACAGCTCCACACAGCTGAAACAAACATTCATCTGATCCACACCCAGGACACCAGTATGATACACACAACCATCCCTCTCACACACAGTTACTCACACACATCCTAGACACACAACTGCACAAACCACATTCAGAAGCACAGACCTCGTTTGGCTCACTGGGAACCCCTGGCCAGTGAATCCCTTCAGGGAATGGATACAAGGGCTCTGGTTTACCAGGGTACCTATGGCTGCATTTTTCACACACCCAGGCCCAATTCAGCCACAGTGAGACCATGGACCAGTTACCGTAATTCCTCTGTGACTCAAACTTCCCTTCCATCAAATTACAGGGGTGGTTCATCTTATTTTCTTAGGAAGGTTTGGGTGAAGGGATCATAGGAACCGGAGAATCAAGTTAAGATCCTGGAAAGAAAGATTCCTCATAGATTCCAGGTGTCTTACTAGGTCTCACACTGAAACACACGCACATGGGTATCCACTTTACACTTGTGTGCTATTCTCTCCACTAGGCTCTGGACTCCTATCTATAAACATTACTATTTAAACAGGCCCATTCACTCATAAAATACACACTGCCAGACTCGCGGGCCTCTGCATGCAGGCAAACACACACAAACACACAATTTCACAGTTTAAGGAGCATCTGAACTCTTGGAGAAAAGGCGAGAAGGTGTCAGATTAACTGAATACACACAGTTCCTGAAGATACATCCCACAACCTTGTAAGAATAATCCCACAAAAACAATCCAGAAACGTTCCTTATGTATTCATCTACCACAACGACAGAGACACAATCAAGATACTGTCCCAAGCACAGGCTTCCCATACCCAGGGCCACACCTGCAGACCCGGCTCCTCTGTGGCTTCCACATGCACACAGCCACAAGGACACCCCTCCCCAAAGCAGTCCCAGGACCACACTAGTTTGTGCACACACAAGGGCACACGCACACACTCCCCAAAAGACTCTGCCTCTCAGAGGGTAGACACACACACATACACACGCAACTGCTGAGTGCCCCACGACCTCCAGAGGTGCTGGGGAAGGAAAGCATGTCTGACTGCACACGTCCGCTGTCAACAGGGCTGCCAGGGACAAGGCATGCACATGCCCTGCCCCCAGACTGATAGGAGAGCCTCTGCTCACTGTCCAGCCAGACCACAGTCCCTCGGTCCCCTCATCCCTACTAAAACCACAGCGCAGCCCGGCTCAACCCGACGACCTTGTCCGCTCACTTCACTCTCCCCGCCAGACACTCCGCCTCTGCAGCGGGGGTGCTAGCGGAACCCCTCCCTCCCTTCACGTAGGCCTCCCCTTCATGTCCCCTTTCCATGCTTCTGTCCAGATCCCAGAGTCCTACCAACCCCTGCCCAGCCCAGTAGTGTCCCACCCAAACCGCACGGTCTCAGGGGTTCCGACGGTTAAAACGGAAGCCTCCGCTCCCAGTCTCTCCGCAGTCAGTGTTGCCCCTCACCAAAGCCGTCAGCTCCTAATCAGGAGCCCGAGAAGCCTCAGCCACCCGCTCCCTCATGCTTCCTTCTAGAAGGGGCCGATTCTGTGGTAAGAAAGAAACACGCGGTTCCCGCCCTCCTGGCGGCTGCAGTTGCAGCCTCGCCATCCCCACTTTACCTCACCCGCCCTCGCACCGCCGTCGTGCCCGTCTCCCCACGCCCACCACCCTCAACCGAGGCCCTCCTCCGGGACCGGCCTCCGGGCCGGCCGCGCTTCCCGCCCTTCACTCACCTGCCCCCACCAGGCCCCACGGCCTGGGCTGGCCCCGCCCCTGACTCCTCACAGGCCCCGCCCTCTGTCTACAGGCCCCGCCCACACAGGCCTAGACCCCCACCCTTCACGGCCCCACCGGCCGGGCCGCCACAGTCCCCGCCCACAAGTCTCGCCCGCGGCCTCGCATAGGCCCCGCCCACACAGGCCCCACCCATCAGGCCTCACGGGCGCTTCACAGTCCCTCACCCACGGGCCCACAAGGCTTCACGCGCCCCCTCACCAGCCCCCTCAGGACTACACAGGCCACCCACAGGTCGCCACGGGGCTCACGCTGGCCACGCCCACACCAGCCCCACTCGCCCGCTGTCCCCAGCCACTGGTAACCGCACACGCCCTCTCGCCCAGACAGACACGCGTCCTCACACACTCTCACACGCCCTCGAGCCGAGCCCGCGGGCCTCAGGCGCCCCCCGCGGCCCCGACCCCCGGGCCCGCGCCTTCGCAGCTCCCCGGGGCACCCCCAGTCGCCCGGCGGCGCTCCCCGGAGCTCACCTTCGCTGCAGAACTTGCCGCCGAAGCCCGTGTGGCTGCAGTCGCAGCCCACCTCGCCGGGGGCCAGCACGGTGCAGAGGCCGCCGTTGGCGCAGGGGTTGCGCGCGGGCGCGCACAGCGGGTCGGCGGCGGCGCCGCGCAGGCCCTGGCTGCCCAGCAGCGCCGGGGGGCGCTCGCCCAGCTTCAGGTTGGCCAGGAGGCCGCGGAAGGGCGGCTCGTACTTGACGGTGCTGAGCGTGAGCGCCGAGAGGCGCACGTCGGGCGGGATGCCGCCCACGAACAGGTCGCTGGCCACCTGCATCTCGCGCCGCTTGGAGCGCACCTCGGCGGCGCGGGCCTCGCCGTCCACCGCCAGCGCCGTGCGGCGCGCGTCGCGGGTCAGCAGCACCATGTGCCAGCGATCGTCGGCCACCGGCGTGTCCAGCTGCAGCGTGGCCGGCTCGGCGCACGACAGCGTGAAGCGCAGCCGCAGGCGCCCGTCTACCAGCAGCAGCTCCAGGAAGTCGCAGTCGCCGCCGTCGTCCAGGTAGAGCAGCAGCGCGCGCGTGGCGTTGGTGCGCAGGCTGAAGCTGAGCTCGCCGCTGCTCGCCGCGCCCGCCCAGCGCGCGTAGCGAGCCCACTGCCCGGGGCCGCCGCCGAACTCCAGACCGCCCGCACCCGCCGCCAGCGCCAGCAGCAGCAGCAGCAGCGGCGGCGGCGGCGGCGATGGTGACGGCCGCCACCGGCTCCCGGGAGCCATGCCTCCGGCGGCCCCAGCCCCGCCCGGCCCCCGGCCCCGCTCAGGCTTCAGAGCCGCGGGCGCATGGGGCGGGGAGGGGGCCGGGCGCCCCCCTCGCAGAGCGGGGCTCCCACGCCGGCTCACAGTGCCATGGGCCCGGCCACGGGGCGAGGCGCACAGAGGCCCAGGTGTCGGCTTCCCCTGGGCGGCTGCAGAGGCGGCGCCCCTGCCCCGCCGCGGGCTCCGACAGAAGATGGGGGAGGGATGCCTGCGGGGAAACAGAGAGGAAAGGGTTAATGAGGGGCTCGGAGGACCGGGGACTGGTCGGTGTCTGGCTACCCCCTCATACCAGCAAGTGCCCAACTGTTTCCCTTTAGGACTTGAGGAGCCCCACTGACCTGGAGAGGGTCCCGAGGCAAGAGACGCCACCATAGACGAGTACTGGTGGCTCAACACTGGGGAAGAGATGGCATTCACTAGGGGCATTATAGGTTTGACATATGGACAGCTGGGGAGGTGATATGTTAGAGTCTAGTAGGAGCCCAGCGCAGCCGCCCTTGCCCTCACACTCTCAAAGGACCCTGTCGTCAGCACCGAGGCTAGCTCCTGGGGTGAGGTCCAGAAACTCTCCTCCAGCTAGTGACCCCAGACCCTTCTCTGAGCCGCCCAAACTTATGAGTGGCCCCCTTCTCCAGGCACGGCTCCTGCTCACACTCTCTTTCTCTCATCAGCTCTCGATGCTGGATAATGAAGTTGCTAAATAATTCATTGGGATTAATTAAATACCAATTTGTCAATGGTATCTCAGAGTAACCAGGCTGGGAAGGGGGCAAGAGAGAGAAGCCAGCCAGGACCTAGGTATCCAGGCCCCAAGCCCTCTCCATCCATGCAAGGACACAGACACCCAATTCTGTGTCTCCGATAACCCCCACACCACACTCACCCCTTGTTAGGCCCCAACCTCACTGCTCACCAGCCCACGTTCTTCCTGAAGCTAAACTGTCTGTCACCTTCAACCTCCAGCTCCCAGTCCTCGGCCTCAGGACTGGTCCCTACTTCCTAGGTTCTCTTTACCTCTCAGTTCCTCCCACCCCCCAATCCAGGACTGGGGGAGCCACCAGGAGGTAGGCAGGCTCATTTGAATAAAATTGCCTTTCTGAAATGATTACCCTTGTAACGGGCTGTCAGAGAGCAATTTATACCCCACGCTGGGGAGGGGAATTTGCATCTCGTTAAACTCCCAGTCGTAATTATTTATATCCAACAACCCTCCTGAATATTGCATTGGTTTTATTTTGGGGAGGGAGGGAGGGAAGGAGGTGGGGAGAAGCCTGGGAGAGAAGCAAGGAGGGGCTGGAGTTTAGGAAGAGACAGGGAAAGATTGGAGAGGGGGGAAGAGGAAGGAGCGGAAACACATGAAAAGTGACAGAGATGGAAGAGTAATGGAGGAGAAAGTGGCCTGATGGGGAGAAAAGAAAGAGAAGACAGAGAAAATTAAATTCCAAACAGCATTTGTCAAGGCCCTGGATGCTGGGCATTTTTACACATGTCATTTTACTTAATCACTCTGAGAAGTCCCATTATTCCCATTAACCACTGGAAAACCCATGTAGAGAGTAAAGATGCCTGGGGACTTGCCCAAGGTCACACAGCCAGCAGCAGGGAACTGGGACTCAGATCCAAGTCTGTTCCACTCCAGCATCCCCATGAAAGAGATGAAGGGCAGGACAGCCACAGGTGTAGCTCAGAGAGGTGGGGACCAAAAGAAGAGAAGAGGGCTGACCTGGAGAGGGGTGAGGTTGCAGGAGTGAGGCATGGAGCCAAAGAGCTATGTGGGAGGAAGCTGGGGAATGAAAGGAGAGGAAGCCCCCCTAAAAGACCATAGTGATGGGGTGAGAGACCATAGTGAGAGGCGGTGAGGTTTGACTCCATGCCCCACCCTTGCAGAGAGTCACAGGAGGACAGGGTTGGTTGGAGTTACATGTGTGAGGTGGAAGATGGGGCAAAGAGAGCCTCAGAAGGCCATCAGTAGTGTTTGGGGAGCCATCTCCAAGAGACCCACAAAGGCCAGCCCTCAGCTCCTTCCATCTAGCTCCTTCTGACTGCTGCCCTCCCAAACCTACAGACTCCACTGGGGACCCAACTGTCCCGCCCCAGTGCCCCTCAAAGGGCTGTCCCTTCCCAGGCAGGGTGGAAGCAATCTGGGCACACAGCCCCCACTCCCTACAAACACTGTAGGGGTTATATATAGCCTTGCCACTGCCTCTCCTCATTGGGTAATGGAGATAATTAACATGCGAGGGCTAATTAGCCAATCAAATTAAATGCAGCACCTGCTCCCAGCCTGATTGACGCCCTCACCCTACTCACACACACACATGCACCCCCAGCCCAGGGCAGAGAAGGGGGTCCCTCAGGTTTGGGGGAGGGAGAGGACAAAGCTCCCACTCTTCTCCAGAAGGGACAGCCAGAGACCCCCAGCAGAGGCACAGGTCTTGTGGCCAGAAGAGTGACGATCCTCCCACCCTCCCTGCTGGGGTCTCAATCTCAGTCTAGTCTAGCCTCTGACTGCCTCTCTCCCAGCCCCCACCCCAACCACTGGACACTATTTGGGGGAGGGAATTAATTAGCTATTGATTTCCGCTGGCAGAGGGAATAGGATTTCATGCTGACGTCCACTCACCTCCAAGCTCAGGAAGGGAGGGGATTCTTTTCCCTGCCCCACCCCCAGTGCAGCCCCCTGTCATCCTCACATCCCCCACCCTCTAGGCAGATGGCAGAAAGATTCTTGTGGAAAAGCCCAGGGGCAAGCTCTCCCTCTGTTTGGGAAGGTGGAGGAGGACAGACAGAGTGAAGGATGGTGGGGAGGCCTCCAGAGGTTGGGAGGCCAACACCTGGTCCTGAAAGCCAGTTGAGGGAGGGAGGTATGTAAGGTGGGTGAGAGTCCAGGAGGGGGTGACTCTACTGATCTGCCTGGCCCCCCATGGGGTGCCGTGGGCAGGCACATGTCTGTGAGCCAGCTGTGGGGGCAGAGGCTGGGTGTGTGCAGCGCATCCAGGGAGGGGCAAGGGCAGGGTCTGTTCCTGCGGCCCCTCAAGGCTCATTACTCATTCTCCCCACAGCCTGCAGCTCTGCAGCACAAGCCAGCCTGGCGCGGTGCCGGGGCATGGGGGCTGCAGGGATGACCAGGAGGAAGCCCCAGCCCTCCCTGAGTCCTCTCTCCTGGGACCCAGGGGCCCTAAGGGCAGCTTCAGGCTTATGAGGCAGAGATAGTCCCCAGAGGCATGTGAGCTAAGCGGACACCTGGGTCCTTTCTGCCCCACCCCACCCTACAGTGCCCAGGAAACCTGCTTCTCTTCACTGCTCCTTCCCCTCCCTTCAGCTTCACCCTGCCCCAGGACCAGGCTTCCGCTGCCCCAGGCTGCAACCCACCCTTCTCCCAGGATGCACGGACTTCCTGCTGACCTAGGATGCTCTGTCCTGCCTCAGTTCCTGGTACTCAGCTCTCTGGCCTCAGCAGCAACCCCCGGCCTCCAGAGATCTCCTCCCCATGGCCGGGGTCATTGCCTCGCACAGCTATATCAAGTAAATGGTGTCCCCTGGAGTTGCACAAGGCGACAGCCCCTCCTCTGGGCTCAGGCAGTGCAGCGGAAGCCCCTCTGCACCCACAGGGTTCAAGCACTGTCTCCCAAGACCCACTTTCTTTTTCTGGTGCCCATTGCTAGTGCAGGGACACTGGCCAGAGTGGCCCCGGGGTACCCTGCCTGCTCACTGACGTCAGCACAGTGCACGTTGCCAACCACTGCTGGCCCAGAGCCACCACTCCCCTGGGGAGATGACCTCTCCCGGGTAATCCTGGGATTCTGCACCCAAGTCAGCACCGTAGCACCCGCTACCAACAGATGGACTCTGCAGCCTTGCACCAATGGTGACAGAGCTGGAGGGGGTGGGAGTTGGGGTGACTAGGGTGCCCTTGGGACCTCTGCCTGCTCCCTCTCCCACTGTACCCTCTCCCAGCAACTCTTCTTGGGTCCTCCTAAGCCAGACAGCTTCCTCCTCATTTTCCCACTGCCAGGCCAGTGGCACTGTAGCATCTGGCTGCAATTTTTGGACTCACCACCTTGCATCAGGCACCAGGCTGAGCCCACATGTGCACTGTCTTATTTAATGCTCTGGGTTTGAGGAGTTAGTTTTGTCACCCCATCTTACAGACAAGGAAACTGAGCTTAGAGCAACGAATTCACTTGCCTGATGTCATGGTGTAGGTAAGGGGTCTGCTGGCTCCATAGTCTATGGCCTTTAGCCTTTACCCTACACTGTCAAAAGGCTGTGGGGCAGTGTTTGGGGATCAGAACCCACCCTCCTCTCATCTGGCCTTCACTGGGAAAACTGCCCTCTATAGATGCCCCAGCCTCTGATCTGGGAGGGAAAGGCAGGGGCCTCAGAGCTCATGGAGCTCATCCCCCTCATTTATTCTGAGGTGGAAACTGAGTCCCAGAAAGGGGCATTGACCAACCTGGGATCACACAGAAGACAAGACTTAACCAAGGTTACTGGCCTTCCATTCTAGATGCTTCCCACTGTACCTGCTGATCCAGACCTGGCTTTCCTGCCTGACCAAAGACGTCAGCCTCCACACCACCAGTGTAAATTGAACAAATGAGTGCAGATTCTGTGGTGAGATAGTCTGTGCCCACCCTACAGAGCCCCTGGCCAGGGGCCCTCTGACAGCATCCACACTGCCTTTCTGGCCATGCCCACAGCGCACACACACACACACATACACACATGCACACCCCTCCAGCCACGGGAATGCCAGCCTCCCTCTGGCTCTCCTTTCCTCACGCCAGCATCCTCTCCTGCCAGCTGGGAGTGAGACAGCAGGGGCCTCCCCCAGGCTCCAGGGAGGAAGAGCTGGGTTTACACACATTCTGGTGGCCCCAGAAGGCAGCCCGTGGACAGGTGGGAGAAGTGCGTGTTATGGGGGGGAGATTTTGGCTCAAGCTAAAGAGAAACTTGCTGGCAATCCAAATCACCGAACAGTGGAGTAGGCTGGCTCCGGGGGGGTGGTGAGTTCCCCGTCTGTGGAGGTGTGTGAGCTGAGGCGGATGACTACTGCTCAGCGATGCTCAGAAGGGGGTTCTTGAATCATCTGGGAGAAGGACATCAGACTGCTTGACCCCTGAGGTCCCTTTCAGGTGCAAAATGTATCCTGGAGGGTCCCCTCTCCCCACTGAAACCTCAAGCAGGATTGGCAACCTGCCAACAGTTCCTACTTCCCCTTCCTGCTCCTTTCTTACAGCCCCGATGACCTGGCAGAGACAAGGGAAGACCCCAGGCATGTGCACACCCAGACACAACCTCAGCAGAGGGCAAAAACAAGATAGGGCAGTGTTGGCACTGGAGCCTGGGTTCAAATGCCAGCTCTACGCTATCTAGCTGTGTGACCCTTGGTAAGCTACTTAGCCTCTGTGTGCTTCAGTTTCCTTATGTGTAAAATAGAGATAATAGTAGTGTTTCCAAAATTAGAATTAATATATGTAAAGTGCTGAGTACAGTTCCTAGCATAGACTGAAGTGTGAAAAAGTGTGTGTTGTATTAATGATTACTTTTAAAACTCCTCAACTTAGCCTTTTACAGTCTGCAGAACTACATGTGCCTAATGTTTCCTTTGATCCTCTCCAGAGCTTGGTGAGGGAAGTAAGCAAGGCAGGTATTATCGCTGCCCCCTTTTACAGATGAGGAAACTGACACAAAGGGGAGAAGGCACCCGCCCAAGGTCACACAGCTCATAAGTGGCAGAGTTCAGACTCAGATTTGGTTCTGTCTAACCCCTAATTCCCCTGTGCTCTGCTCCACTCTACTGGGCACCTTGTCCAGCCTAGGAAGATAAAAGAAGGAAGGAATAAGTCTGAAGACAAGTGGGAGTCCCATTCCAGCATGGGCTGGGAGTGCATGGGTGTTTGCAGGTCCCTCTGAGCAGGTGTCTGTGTACTTGGAGAGAAGCATGAAGGGGGTTGGGCATAAGGAGTGGCAGCTGGGGCATGTGGGGCTGAGGAAATGGGTGGGCTGGGGACGGAGGTGTGATGGAATGATTCAGTGGAGTGGGGGCTGGAGCACAGGTGTGTGGGACCATGGGGGTAGGTAGGGGGGATGAGCACACCAAGTTTCCCTGTGCTGTGCACAGCTGGGGCATGCTGACCTGGGTGGGGGCACTCCAGTGATACAGAGGGGACAGGTGGTTTCCAGGGGCAGTCTTGTGAGTATGAGGTGTCTGGGAATGTTCCTAAAGGTACCTATGATAGGTGTGTGTGTGTGTGTGTGTGTGTGTGTGTGTGTGTGTGTGTGTGTGTAGAACAGGTTATGATAATGATGATAGAAATGGCTACCATTTACTGGGGATCTGCTATGTGCCTGACAAACATGTCAGATAAATAAAGTTCACAGAGTGCTTAGCACAGAGCCAGGCACACAGTAGGTACACAATAATATAGTTGCTGTTGTTATTATCATTGCCATCATAATCATTTCATCCAGTCCTGGTAACATCCTCATGAGGTAGGTATGAGGACCCCCATTTTACAGATGAGGAAACTGAGGCTCACTGAGGGGCATAACTGAATCCATGCAACCTCACTCTCACCCCACCATGTTACACGGCAGTGGTGGCAGAGGGAGAACAGCTTTGTAAATGGCAACATGCCATGCACACACGGGAAGGTGTGCGCCAGATTATTTGTTGAATGAGTCTGGCAGAGCCATGGGCCTGTCAGTGTGGAAGGGGCCAGCAGGGAGGGGAGCTGCACCAACAGATGGAGCAGCAGGGTGGGTGGCATGTGAGGACACACAATCGGGGCATCCCTGTGGGGGCTGAGCCCAGGAGCTGCAAATGAATGGACAGTGTGTCTCCTGCAAAAGGTAGGGGTAGGGGACCCCTGTATGTGAGGATTAATGTTGGGGGTGGGGGGCGCCTAGAAATGGGAAGGTTCTGAGGGAGGCCAGATGAGCCTGAGCACTGGGCTAGACCCACAGGGATTGTATCATGGTCAGAAGGGGTAGGAGGGCCTGGGGTTTGAAGGCTTTCTGAGGATACAGAGATAAGAGAGAGAGAGAGAGTGAAAGTGGGAGAGAGGATAAGGGAGTGAGCCAAGGCACAAAAGAGTGTGTTGGCGTGCATGTGTGTGTGAGTGTGCACATACACACGGGCCTGGGGCAGAGTGCTTAGGACCCAGACAAGCGCATGGTACTTAAGGATGTGCTGGGGGAGTAGGGCTGGTGTGTCTGGGAGGATGAGCATGTGTGGGTGTGTATACCTGGGAGTGCTGGCGTGTGTGCAGGGGAGGGTGTGTCCCAGGGAGTGAAGAAGCGTATGGAAGGAGTGCAGGTGTGCCTGAGATGCCTGCGAGCCTGGGGAGGTGAGTGGTTGGATGGGGGGCTGTGTGCGTCTGAGGTGGAGGGCTGGCAGTGCCGTGCTGGAGGCTCTGGGGGCACAGAGGGGCCATGTGTGTGTCATGTACATGAAAGCAGGGCGTCTGGAGGAGGTCTCTGAGGCAGGCAACGAGGTGGCAGTCTCTCTGGGCGGGGAGTGTGGGCGGTGTGCTGCCGGGAGGTGTATTGTGTACGCAGGTGTGTGTGCCTGTGTAGGTGTGTGTCTGCATGGATGCCACCAAGCGTGTGTATCAGTGTCAGGGTGTCTGTGTCACTGGCAAGGGTGGGCAGGAGGGAGCAGCTGGACCTGGGGAGAAACCAAGAGCCTGGAAGGGAAGAGAGGTCCCCTACATCCCCTCTGGAACCGAGCCCCCTCCTCTCAGGAGTCTGTCATCTTCTGGATTCAACCCAGGCCAAGAAACCAGGAGAGGCCCAGGCTCCTGGCGAGAACACCCCAGCAGCCACTGCCTGTGGTCAGTCCCACCCACCCCTGTGGACCTGAGGACAGAATGGGGTTGAGAACACTTCCTCTAGCAGGAATAAAGGGCCCCCCAGCTAGACCCTTCTCCCCTGCCCCTGAAAAGATCCAGTGAGCCTTAGATGCCAGCATCCCTGCAGCCATCCCTGGAAGCAGGAGGAGTTAGGGACCTCAGCAGATGAAGCACCCACAAAACAGAAGGCCTCACATTTAACAGACCAGCCAACCTCCCTCCTCTCTTTCTTTCTTCCTTCTCCCTTCTCTGTTTCTCCTCTGGCAGGAGACAGAGAACGTAAAACCGTAAAGTCCACCCTCCTCCAAAAGGAACGCGCAGACACTGGGAAGGTGGACAAGAGGCAGAGGCAGGAATGAATGGAAGGTCTTTACCCACCCCACCCCCAAACACATATGAAAATGAGGATGTACAGAAGCCCCCAAGGCAGTCAAGAGGACTGGAGGCCCAAGACCCACCCCATAAGATTTATTTCATCACTCCAGGTCTGGACAGCCTCCCCCTTCACCTCCAGGCACCAAGAAACAGCCCCCTCCCAGCCTTTGCTGGCTCAATGAGGCACCAAATAGCCTCTCCCAGGACTCAGGAAGGGAGTGAGAATAAAGGAGACAACAGCCCCCCAAAGCCAATTGTGCCTCCAAGAGCCCATCAAGGGTTCAAGGGCTCATGCCCCAGCCCAAAGAACCCAGGACAGACCCATCTTTCAGCTGGGGGAAGAGGCTGGGACATGAGAAATGGTCCCCTCCTCTTTAGGGGTGGGGGAGCAAGCCCAGGGCCCTGCAGCTTTCTCTCCCCCTGCAGCACTCTCTGACCAGAACCCTGTCGCCACCCCCAGCACATTCCCACCTCAGCACAAGCCCCCTCCTACTGATTTCCCAGTTTCCCTCTTTTATAACCCCCAGCCACCCCCCACCCCGCAAGCTTCCGCTCCTCTCCCTCAGGCCCCCCATCTTCCCAGCTCTCCACCAGCACAGACCCATCTTTGCCTCGAACACCTTGGCACCTTCCCTTCTGCTCCCTCCCAATAACCTCGTCTCCCCTTGGCTCCCATCCCCCAGGAAAGACTGGTCCTCCGTGGTTCCCCCCAGCACGAAGCCCTTGGCCTGGCCACTGCTCCTTTGCTCTCCACTTCTCTCTTCTCTCCTCTCCAGCCCCGTCTCCTCCTCCCACGAAGTCCAGTTCCTCCCTGGTTCCTCCCCTGCAGACCCTCGGAGCACAAGAGCTCTCCAGCCCCTCTGACCCAGCACTGTTTCCAGCCCCTGGGGCTAGCACAGACTGGGGACCCCCCCTTCAGAACGCCCCTGACAGCCCTCTGGATGCCCCTCCTCCTCTCCCCATCCCTTCCCCCCAACGACCCTCCCTCCTATCCCCTCCATTCGCCCCAGCTCGGGGCCAGTGCCCCTTCCACAGGGAGCCTCCGACCCCCAACACCCCCCACCCACCCCCCCACCCAGCAGCTTCGCCTCCTCTCTGTCACCCAGCCAGACCGCTCAGCGCGGCGCCCCCGCCCCCAGATCCATCCTTTCTGCCTTCCCCGCCCCCTCCGATCCGCTCCCCTCCCCCGATCGGCTCCCGCCCCCCGCCCGTCTCCGCCGCAGCCCCCCCTCCCGTACCTGGTTCTGGGGGCACCAGGAGCTGGAGGGTGGGGATCAGAGCCCCGGGGCCGCCCCGTGTCCGGCCAGTGGCAGGGCCGGAGCCAGCGGTGTCGGCCGCCTCGCGCCTCTCTCGCTCCCCGCCGCGTCCCCGCCCGCCCGCCCCGCCGCGGTGCGCTCCGAGGAGGATGCTCCGCGAGTCAGGGCGGCTGCTCCCGCCGCCGCATCCCTGCAACACCGACTGACGGCAGCATCGGCACCAGTGCCCGCCCCCCCGACGAGCGCATTGGGCCACGCTGCGCTAACGGACGAGCGGCGCAGCCAATGCAAAGGCGCAGAAGCCGCCAGGCCCGCTGCTCCACAGACCCACCTCCCTCCCCTCCGCGGGACCCAGGCGTCCCTGCCCCAGGGCATCCGAGCTCTTCCCCGCCTGTCGAGGTCCTTAGCCTGGGCGCCCGGGCCACCAACTAGGCAGACCCCCAACCCAGCTTCAGTGCCTTTTCCTGGAACCCAGGCTCCCTAGCCCCTCTCTCATTGAATTGGGCCCTTGGGTTCCGCACTCCCCGGCCGGCGGGTCTGTGTGCCAGCGCCCAGGGCTGTGACAAGCTGAAGGAGAGGCTGTGGACCCCGACTCGGGGCACCGAGGGAGCAGGACCGGTTCGGGGCCCGGGCCGCAGCGCCCTCTGCTGGCTACGCCCAGGGGTGGGCCCGGGCTGCGAGGAGCCTAGGGTGGGAGGACCCTGTCCACGGCCACTGGGGGCTTTTTCCAGCCGGTACCCTGCCTCTCACCGCCTGAGGGCTCCCTGGATTGGAGCCACCAGAACTGGGGAGGGAGGGACTTTGCTGGAATAAGGATGGAAGTGGTGGGGGAGGGAAAGGAAGCGATGGGGGGTGGGGGTAGACCTAAGGGTTTGGGGTTTCCCAGCCCTGCCTCGCAGGAATCCCAGAGTTTGAAGCCAGACTCCCAGTCCTGCCTGGAACCCTGAACTGGGGTAGGAGTAGGTTTGCGGGTAAGGTTGCGGCTGCAAATTCCTGGTCACTGAGGGAAGCTGACAGCATCCCCCTTCTCTGTTCTCCTCCCCACAATCATGAGTTTCAGAGTGAGTGTGATACTGGGGTGCGGTGTTCCCTATAAAGGCGTCTACATCACTGTGCATGTGTATGAGTGTGGGGGGAGGAAGATACCCCTTCACTCATTCAGCCAATGCAAGGTGGACCTGGCACCTAGTGTGTGTACCACAAAGTTGGACACTGGGCTTCTGAAGGAGGCAGTGAGTGAGTGAGTGAGTAAGTGAGTGAGAGTGTGTGTGTGTGTGTGTGAGTGTGTGTATGTGTGAGTGTGTGTGCGTGTGTGTGTGTGTGCGCGCGTCAGCGTCAGACTCTTCTGCCAGCTCCCTCCAGGACCCTGATTTCTGTTGCAGGTCTCTGATCTGCACAGCTGGTAATAGTTGGCACTTCCTTAGCCAGAGGCAACATGCAAAGACACTCACATTCAACCACTAATGCATACATACGCACATGGGGGCACACTCACAACCCTGCACTCCTGTGTACACAAACACTCCCAAAGAGACACACAGGCACACCTGCAGAAATGCCCTACCATTGTAAGAAGCACATACTTGCCCCAAAACACACATACACACTTGTGCACACAGATACCTACACACTCAGAGGCAAATACATACCCAGGAGAACGGGTGCACACAGGACCTGCCCACAGGGTCATCCTGTCTCCCTGAGGCACTTTGCAGAGAGTGGTCAATTACTCAGTGGATGAATGTGGACCCCAACCGCCAGAAGGAATGTCCTTCCCCATCCTGTGAGAGGCTGAGAGGGGCACCTAGGCTGCAAGGGGTGTTTCCTAGGGGTTGGAAAGGGAGATCCCTGAGCCAGGTCCCAGGCTTGGGGCCCACTCTGACCTTGCAAGGACCCTCAGGTCATCCTCATCAAGGCCACTGGAGAAGCCAGAGAATGGGAACTGCTGAGTCAGGGCCTGTGGATGTGAAATTGCTTCTCTGACCCCACAGCCCACTGCCCTGCCCATCCTCCACTGCTCCTCTTCCTGCAGCCTCCTCACAGTCTCACACACACACTGTCTGTCCAGGCACCAGGGCATATATGGGCAGACAGATAGACATGTGCAGTGACTCAGAGACTGACTCTCAGACCCCTAGAGATGAGCCTGGGCAGGGAGGGAGGTGAGAGTGAGCACTTGTCTCCTGTCGCCACCCCCAGCTTTGCCCATCAAGGGCAGGAAAGGTCACCTGGAAACTGCCACACCTCCCTGCCCCTCCCCTTACAGGAATATCTCTCCTACAAGGTCGAAGGTCCAGACTACCAATGCAGTTGGGACCCACCACTTTGGGATACACCCACACACATACTGACACCCCACACACACAGGCACCCACCCAGTGTGCACACTCAAGTGATGTGCTGAGCACACGCCCTTCTCCCATGTGGACAGGCCAGTGGGGACACACAGGGGAGCAGAAACACAGCAAATACCGCGTGCATGTTGATACACACACATGCACACATGCATACACGCACACACGTGAAGCTCAGACACCAAATTCATACACGTGCAACCATGAAAAGACAGGCACACATCACATCCCAGGTGGGGCAGACCTGGGCATATACACACATATACACACACTGGAAGAAGCCAGGCAGGGGCTGGGAGTGGGGTGGGGAGGAGAACCGACCAAGCTGCGGGGATGGAGGCAGCACGGGAGGCAGGCGGCACAGGAGCGAGCTGCTCTTCACAACACAATCATCGCCGTCTGTTGTTATAGCAACTCAGCCCCCAAATCGTGAAACGGATATTACAGCCTCAAGAGGGGGAAGGGCGGGAGGGGGCTGAGGACAGAAAGAGGGACAGAGCAGGGAACCCAGTGGGGGACAGGGCTCAGAGGCCCCACAGGGGGCAGGGCTGCAGCTGAGATGTAACGGGGAAGGAGAAGGGGGTGACCTAAAATAAGGAATAGGCTAGAGGGAGTGGGGTCTCAAAGGTAGAGATGGACATGAAGTGGAGGAATCCTGGGGGAGGCAGCTATAGCATTCATGAGGGAGCTGAAGCCATTGACAAGTCTGGAGATATTGTGCTTTGCAGGTAGGAGTTGGGGGTGCTCAGGTTTCCACCTCCAGGACAGTCCCACTGCTGCTGTAGGACATCCCCCAGTTTGAGGGGCTGGGGAAGTAGCTCCCATTCTCAGGGCTGCTGTCTGGAGTCGCCTGACCCCAGAGACGGCCTGACCCAGCTTCAGAACCTTTAGGAAACTCCCAGTCCACCCTGCCCATGCAAACCAGCCTTAGCCTTCTTCAGATAGCATTGACCCCCAAAACCTCCACGCTGCAAGCTCAGGAGGGAAGAGCTGGGTTGGGAGAGGCCGCCAGAGGCTGAGAGCAGGATCAATATGCATTTCCTCTGGAAGTCACTGTCCTTCCGGCTGGCAGCAGCACCAGGCCAGGAGGCTGCAGGGCCAAAAAGTGCAGCCCCCACCCTGATGCGCATGCCCAGTGGAGCCTATGACTGCTTCTCCCTCCACCTTCTCTCCCCACAAGCCAGCACTCTGGGCTGCCCCCTCCCTCCCAATTCCTGCAGTGAGAGCCCCTTTGCTGGTAGTGTTCAAGCAGGGGCCGAAAGGCCACCTGTCAAACTGGGGAATTTTGGCTGTGGGCTGAAGGCTATGGTTATACATGACCACTGGGCTCAGCAATTCTGGGTGCAAAGATACGCCAGTTTCAAGTTTTAGATCCCCAAGATTCTGGATTGCTCAAGATTCTAGACCCTTCCCCAAAGTCTTATGTTCCAAGGTTTTCTGATTCTAAGGTTTTATCCCCCAAGATTCCAAACACATGAGATTCCAGACCTCCCCCAAGTTTCTCTGGCTTCATAGGTCTAGATTCCAAGTCTGTAGTCTTTATAAGTCCAGCCCCCCAGGATTCTAGGCTTGGATGGTCCAGGTTAACTACACGGGCCTTTTTATTCCATCTGGAAAATACAAATATTCACAACAGTCTGTACACCTTAGGGACACCAGCCCTGGTCCTGCCCTCAACGCATGCCACCTTCATGCCCCGCCCCCAGCCCCAGGCTCCTGTCCCAGCCCCGCCCCCTCCCCATCCCCCTGGCTCCCTGCTCTGGTCCATGTCTTTTCTCCAAGGCAGGAATGAGTCTTGATCCAGTCACAGCTGGGAAGAGAAAAACAGAGGTTGTGAGGAAGACTCGTACCCCCAGTGAGGTAGGAGTCTGCTTGGCCTGGGCCATTTGGATAGAGCACCCATTTCCTTGATACACCGACCCCCAACCCCAGACTCAGTGGGGAGGCTCTGGTGCAGGCTATGGGAGGACTCACCATCTATTACAAGTGGATGTCAAACACTCCATCCTCCACCGCCTGCACCTCCTCCTCTCGGATCTCTGCAGGAGAGAGTGTGTCGCAGAACCCACTCCTGGGTCCCTGTGACCTCACAGCCCCTCCCCCAGTCACAGGAGGCACCAGCCCCATCCCAGAAGCAGACCCATCCACCAAAAATCAATTCTCTGAATGACAAAACAGCCCCATTTTTGAGGCTCTTTTTCCAAGTTTTTGTTTTGCCACAGCCACAGATTTGTCAGTGTTGTTTGCTTAAATGTCAATGTTGTGTGTATTTCACATTTTAGACCCCAGCACTTCTGGAAGACTCAATGCAAATGGTTTCATCTTTTCTATTTTTGAGGACTTACGCCCTATGCATGCCTGTGTTTTTGAGGACTAATGCCAACCCCAACGGTTGTGGTCAACTGCCTTAGAGCCCGGTTTAACATAGTTGTTCAGAAGCTTCTCAGCAAAATAATCATTTGGCAAATTGTCATTCAGCAAACTGATCTAAAACCACCAGAGACCCCAAGAGAGCCACTGGGAGATTATCAGGGAAAGGGGCTTTTCTCAGAACAGTCTCTAGAGCGGCCAAAAAAGAAAATGCAGGCAAATGGCTCACATAACACCTTCTAGAATCCTTTGTGAATCCCTCTAACAAAATAAGAGTGTGACTGAAATCTTGAAGCCTCTTTCACTTTTACAATTCTTCATTAAGTAGGGTCTTTCTCCTCCTCAGCCTCAGAAGGTTGAGGGCTCCCTGCCCACCTTCTGGCACCCTTACCTGTCCACCCTTCTTTATTATCCCACTAAAATAAGAGAATTACCAATTCTGGAGTGGTTTCTAGCCTGGATAAGTTAGTACTTGCCACAGTGGCCCTGCCTCCCTCCCTCCACAAGCCACAGCAGCATGAGAGTCCCTCTTACCTGGAGGCCGGGAGCCTCGCCTGCCAGGGCGGGGCAGGGAGAAGCTGAAGGCGCGATGGTGGGTGTGTGTGGGTGAGGGTGCAGACCCCTCCAGACTCACACTCTGGGCCCGACGCCGGCACTCGACTGACAGGCGGTCCTTGCACTGCTTGTGGCAGTTGACACCACAGGCTAGGGGAGGGCAGATGGAGAGCCAAGCAAGGGCCATTAGTCAGAACACCCTCCATCCCATCCTCCAGGTCTGCTCCTCTCCCCAGGTATTTTGCTCCTGAGCAGCTGTCCCACAAAAATAAGAGTTTCCTTCCAAAGTGCTCTCTTCATCCTAATTGACAGTCTATGCCCTCCCCAAAGCTCTCTGTTCCTGGAGCTGCCTCACCAAAATAAAATCCCCCTTAAAGACTATCCCCTCCACATCAATCAGCACTCCTCTCTGGTTCCAAGGCACTTTATTCCTTGGCAATTGCCCCACCAAAATAAGAATCACCACCCAGAGAGTAACTCTCCCAGAAAACCCGTCCCGGAAGCCCTGTCATTCAGTCCATCTCACCTCGGCATTTGAGGCCCTGCTTGTAGATACCCAGGATCTGCAATAGAGGAGGCGGTCGTGCTGGGGGGTGAGGGATTTGGGGGTTTCCTCTTCCTTCTCAAGGGCAGGGACTGGGGCCTTAGAGCCCGCCTCAGGGCCCGGGACAGAACAGCAAGAGCGGCAAGTGAAATTAATAAAGTTTGCCTAAGCTGAGAAGGCGCCGGCAGGGGCGGGGCCGGAGGGGCGGGGCCGGGTGGAGGGGCGGGGCTTGGGCGGTGAGCAGGCTGGGGGGTGGGGGGCTCACCAAGGCTTTGCAGTGGCGGCAAGCGACCGGGCGCAAGGAGTTGCTCTCCTGGAAGTTGTGTACGAAGCCCATGCGGCCGCCCAGCACGGAGCTGGAGCGCAGGAAGTAGGAGACCATCTCCTCCCTGCTGATGCAGCCGTCCCTGGGGGGGAGGGGGGGCGCCTCAGCTCGGCCCTCCCCAGGGCCGCCCACCACCGGCCTAACCCATCCCAGTGGGAAACCCCCTACCAAATAAAAGGTCCTCACCAAACTCCTGACTTTGCACTTCTGGTACAAGGAAGAAAAAGAGCACCGGCCTAGGAGTCACACAGATGTTGTAGCTGCCACTAACTAGTTGTGTGGTCTTGGGCAAGTCACTTTCCCTTGGTTTCCTTCTCAGAACAATGGGGATCATATTCCTGCCCTGCCCACTTCACAGTTAGTGTGCAAAAAGGGCTGTGCACTTTCCCATGGAATCATCAGCCCAAAGTGTGCTCTGCGCAGCAGGAGCCCTGAGAATTAAGAGCTCTTTAATGAGTTCTGGGATCAGGTGCACCCGGTCTCACTACTGCATAATCCTGCTAAAAAGACACCTGTACTTTCCCACCGAACCCAGGGCTTCCCACAGAACCCCGTTTTTCACCAAAATATATTAATTATTTTATTATTATTTATTATATTAATATATTTTAGGGAAAGAGTGAACACATATTCTGCACACAGACATCAGTCCAAATCCCAGCTCTACTTCCCAGCCATGTGCCCTGGAGCAGGTTAATCTCCCTGTGCCTCAGCTTCCTTATCTATAAGTGGGCATAATAATAATTCCTACACCTCATGGGAATTTGTGAGGATTAAATGAGATAATGCACATGAAGTGCTCAGAACAACAGTGTCCATGCAGGGAGTACTTTCTCGGCCCCCAGGAGCTATTTCCATCAGAGATGTCCCTCATTTGAGACTCCCATCCCCTGTATTTGAGTTTATAATGTGATCTAGGTGGTTCTCAAATCAATGGAGCATTGGGAAAACTGGCCATTTAGAAAAAAATAAAAACCTAGATTCCCACCTCATCCTGTGCATGAAAGCGCTGAATTGAGCACACTAATGTAAAATATAAAATTATAAAAGTGTCTGAAAATATATGAGAATAATTTTGTAATCTTGAGGGGCTAGGGGCCTTTCTACACATAACACAAATCCAAGAAGCCATAAAGAAAAAGACTGACATATTGAGCACACAAAATTTTTTAAATTTTATATGGAAAAAGACAACATAAATGACAGACAGGAAGAAAATATTTGCAAACACGTTCAACAGCAAAGGGTTAATATCCATTAACAGGGATTCTAAAAATCAATGAGAGAAAGACCAACAAATCCAGTAGAATAATGGACAAAAATATGAACAGGCAATTAACAGAAGAAATATAAGCGGCCAATAAACATATGAAAAGATATTCTATTTCCATTAGTATTAAAGAAATGCAAATTTAACCAAGATACCATTTGCCAATGAGACTGGCAAAACTGTAAAGCTTATTATAGCATCCACTGTTGGCAAGGAAGTTGGGAAACAGGCATTTGTACACTGCTGATGGGGGTGTAAACTGGGACAACCTTGTCTGAGGTCAGTTTGGCAGTCTCTCTCCTAATTTAGAATATGCATATCTTTTGATCCAATTATCCCACTTCTAGGAATTTCTCCTACAGAAATACTGGCCTGAGTGCATCGGTCAAGGATGTTCACAGCAGCATGGCATATAATAATAGCAAGAAACTGGAACAGTCTACCTGTCCATCAGCAGGAGAATGCTTAGGAAAATGATGGGCCAGCCACACTCTGCAGCTGTTCAAAAGAATGAGGTAGTTCTACATGAATCCACATGGAAAGATGTCCACGGTAAAGGGTTAAGTGGAAAACAAAAATGAACACAAAAAAAAGCATGGCATGCGGTTCCGTCAAGACAGTGATTTTTTTTAAAAAAAAGAAAGAAAAAAAAAAGAAAACCCACTGCTACAAATACCTAGATGCTGCTTAAAAATATATGCAAAATTGGGCTGGCTGGTTAGCTCAGTTGGTTAGAGCACAGTGTTATAATACCAAGGTAAAAGGTTCAGATCCCCCTACTGGCTAGCCGTGAAATTTAAAATATATATATATATATATATATATGTATGTATGTATGTATGTATGTATGTATAGTGCTGGTTTTTTGTTTTTTTTTTTTCAAAAAAAGATGACTGGTAAGGGGATCTCAACCCTTGGCTTGGTGTTGTCAGCACCACGCTAAGCCAGTGAGCAAACCGGCCATCCCTATATAGGATCTGAACCCATGGCCTTGGTGTTATCAGCACCACACTCTACCGAGTGAGCCATGGGCCAGCCTTAGTGCTGGGTTTTGATTGATACCCAAACAGAGGCTGGGCACAAGGCCCAGGGCCTGCATGAGGTAGAGAGTTAAGGCTGAGACCCCTGCATGAAGCTGGGGCCTGGAAGGTCTCAAAGGGCTGCACCCTCACTGAAAGGGTGGCCTGGAAAAAAATCTAGCTCCTAAACCAGGGAGATAATAGAACTCTACCTCTGCCTCAACTCTGGGAGAAAAAACAAAGCAGCTACAACAAAAGCCATAAGCAGAACTGGATTTACACTATAATCCTGTTCGTCCATGAAACAGACACCAAACAAACAAAATCTCTATCAATCTGCATGCATGGGAAAAAATGACTGGAAGGATACACATACTGCCAGACCATTAACACTGTTAACAGTGTCAATCGTGGTAACCTCCACCGGTGGGAAAGGAGGGAAGGAACTTTCACTTCTTACTTTAAACACTTTAGTCACTATAAATTTATTTTACTACACGGCTTTTTTTTTAACCATGGATTTTTGTAACAGACTTTTGAAATACAGGCAACATTAGAAAATAAATTGACCCAGGACGGACTAAATTTTGATTGGGGTTTTGTCTGCTCAGCAAAAACGGGGCATGAACATAGTGCAGGGGGCATGTTTAACCTAACTTCGGAGAACCACCTGTTTTTCCGAATTGTCTGCACATGAATTGTTGATAAGTGGGTGCTGCTAATTACAGGTCTTTCTTATCTATTCATTAAAACAGGCTACCCAGGAGCTCAACTTGCCCACACTTTTTGCCAGCTGTGAGCTCCACAAATAAAACAGCACTGATGGAGCAATAGTCCCCAGGCCAATGTCTTTGCAAGATTCAGGCGGAGTCCCCCATCTGTCTGAATTAGTGAGGTAATACTGTGCCTCCACAGCTGGCAGCCTCCCCCACCAAAAGAATAATCATAACAGCTCCTCCCCACATCAGCAGCATCTCTGGCCAAGATCCAAGATCATCTGGTTCAGTGGTCTCATCTTGCACATGAGGAAACGGGAGCCCGAGGGGGAAGTGAGCCAGGCTGCCTTCCCACTCCCCCAGTCCCCACCCCTCCTCACTGGTTCTGGTCGAGGTCCCCAAAGGCGCTGAGGTAGGGGAAATTTCCACGGATGATCTGGAACTCTTCCTGTGAGATGTGGCCATCCCCATCGACGTCAAAGTTCCGGAACACAGACTGGGGCACATGGGGGTGGAAGAGGGGCGGACAAAAGCAACATTACAAAGGGTATCTCAGAGATGCCTCCCCCACCACCTCCCTTTTCCATACCCCCATCCCAACCCCATCCATCGGCACCCCCTCAGGCCCCTGCAGCTGGCCTGCCATGCCCTGTGCCTCCTGGGGACTGAGTGCTGGTCCATGAACATGGCACTGGTGGTGGCTGCCAGGGCAGTTCTCTGGCAAATCAGCCTTTACTGACCACCACTTCTACCAGCAGACTTGCTCCCACACCACTCAGGCTGCCGAGGAGTCTCACCTCCACCATCTTCTCGATATGCTCCACCACGAGGGCCTGATCCAGCTTGGGTTTGGCCGCTGAGGTCCATTCCTCTAGCACTGGGGGCCGTGGAGGCGGGGTGCAGCTGGTGGGGCTGGTTGGCTGTGGGGATGGACAGCCCTGAGCTAGGGCCAGAGGGGAAGGAGCCCAGGGCCCAGGGGACAGAGAGGGGACCCCCTTGGGAGAAAGGAAGCCTGCCCAAGGCCACTGCCCCATCCCCAAGGCTCCTCTGTCTAATAAGCAGGATGGGTGAAGTAGCATGTAAGAGCTCTTCCTGTCCTCACATCCTGGGAGCCTCAGGTGGGGCAAAGTGGGGTAGCAGGGAGTCCCCCCTCACCGAAGACTTGGAGCGTGGCTCCCGCTGCAGGGACAGCTGGTACAGCTCATCCTCCGTCTGATATTGATCCAGAGACACCTGGGATACACGGTTCTGTTCACACCCCGGCCCCTGCTGCTCTCGGCAGCCCACAGCCCTCTAGGTCCACCTAGAGGCCACAGCGCAGCCCAGAGCCCAGTTCAGAAGCTAGACTCAGGACAAAGCCCAGCTGAGAACACACCCCAGAAACCCCATGCCAGCCTAGCACACAGACTAGACCACAGCTTGGCCCCAGACTGTGAACACAACGCACTGCCAATCTCTCAGCCAAGAAGCCAGGTCAGAACCCAGCCTTGAGCTCTGAAATTCACCAGAATCCAGCTCAGATTTCAACCCTGATCCCAGCCCAGAGACTGGAAGCAGCTAAGAATTCACTCCCAATCCTACAACCTAAGCCCCAGCCCAAGGTCTAGAACCTTGTCTAGATCTAAATCACAACCCAACTCCCACCCTAGACCTCACACCTGAGGGCAAAGCCAAGCCCAGGACTATACTCAGAGCCCAAGACAGTGTTTAAAAACCATCCCTGCCCACAGAATCCAGCACTTGGCCCCAACCCTTAAACACAACCCACTGCTAGAAACTCAACCCGGTACCCAGGCTCAGCTTCAAACCCAGTTTACAGCCAACGTGCTAGCCTCGAGATCGGACAGGCCTCAGGCCACAGCTCCCGCCAGAGCCAGACCCATCTCAGTGTCCACTCCAAACCCTAGAGCACAGTTCCTTGAGCAGAACCCAGAACCCAAGGCCAAGCCCACCGCCAGGACTAGGTACAGCCATCAACTCCTGGTGCCCAGCCCAGTCTCCCTGCCCCCAGCCCCTCACCGTGAGCAGGCTCAGCAGGTCGGGGTTGGCCTGCACTGGTGGCCGCAGGCTGGTCACCATGGCCAGCTCCTCCAGGATGGTGAAGAGCTGCTTCATCTTGGCCCCATTGAGCTGGGTCCGGGCAGGGTCCAGCCAGTCAGGCAATGCCAGCTGCAGGGCCACCAGGTCCTTGAGGTGCACACCCAGGATGGGGAAGCGGAAGCCCACACAGGCTGCCAGCCGGCGCCGGTAGTTGCCATAGTTGCCCGTGGCCGTCACCAGTTCCGTCAGACCTTCCCAGAGCTGGGGGCAAAGGGCAGAGGATCACACATGTCCCACTCAACCATCCTCCCCACCTTGGCCCTGGAGATGTGGGAGCAGAGGAGTCAGGGTCAGGGATAGGAGAAAGGGTAAAATCCTTCCTTACTGTGCCTTCAGCCCCTGGGGGTCAGAGTTCATAGGTCATGAGTTAAAGGCAACAACCCCTGCCACACCTCTATACCAGGCCTGGGCACAAGTTGTCACCAACATTTACCAGAAGAAGAAACTGAGGCTCAAGGAGGCAAGACAGCCCAGGACAATGACCTAGAAGAATGTTCTGAGCCGCATTGTCCGTAACAGCAAAAACCAGAAAAACCTCAAATGATCAACAATAGAACAGATACATAAGTTTGGGTAGACTTAAAATAAAATATTATATGACAATAATAATGAAAAATTGCTCCACGTAACAGAATAGAAAAACCTCACACAACCATGTGGAATGAAAGAAGCAAGACATTAAATAACCATACCACATGATTCCACTCGGAGGAAGTTCAAAAACAGACAACGAAAAACTCCACACTTTTGGGGGCACATACTTATATGGTAAAGCTACAAAGCAAACCAGGGTCTTCATCACAAAAGCCATGATGCTGGTTACCTCTGGTGGGGAGGGAGTTATGCTCTAAGGTGCTGGGAGCTTCAGGGCCTGGCAATGTTCTATTTCTTGACCTGGGTGGTGGTTACACAGGTGTTTTCTTTATAATTTTTCTTTAAACTGTTCATATGTTTTATATACTTTTCTATATGTATACAACAAATATGTTTTAAAAAATGAAAAGAAGAAGAAAGCACAAGCCTAGGGGTCAGACAGACCCCGGTCTGCCACTTTCATTGTGCCACCTCACAAAAGCAGCTAACCCCTCTGAGCCTCAGTTTCCTCATCTGTTAAATGAGGACAGTAGTGCCCAGCCCCCAGTGCTGCTGGGAGGCCTCAGGGAGGCCAGACCTGGGAAGCACTGCACCGCCCCCCAGTCCCAGGCACCTTGATGGTCTCAGGGCTGACATGGCTGTGGGTCTCCTTGAGGCGGGAGATGGAGCTGTGACTCAGGCCTCCGACCACCGCCATCAGCGTGTTGAAGTTCTGCAGCTGCAGCAGCTTCTGCGAGGCAAATGGGGAGGGTGCGGAAGTGAATCACTGAGGGGACCCGGGATTTAGCCCAGCCTTTCTGGAGAGGAGCAGTGGGTTAGTGAAAAGCAGGGACTCAAGGGGCCGGCCCGTGGTTCCCTTGGGAGAGTGGTGCTGACAACACCAAGTCAAGGATTAAGATCCCCTTACCAGTCGTCTTTAAAAAAAAAGAAAAGAAAAGCAGGGACTCAGCCTGCCTGGCAAGGGGGAAGGCTGGGGTGTAGGGAGGGACAGGCACCTCTGCCACATGGACGAAGTGTGTGATGACCAGGGCCCGCTGCGGGGCTGTGGGCTTGCTGAGAATCATGAGCTGCACCCACTGCGAGACACTGTTGAAGAGGGAAATGAATCGCTCCAGGACGGGGTTGTCCACAGTGCAGCCGTGAGTCACGAAACTGTGATAGTCCTGGAACTGGGGGTGGGCGGGAACGGCCTCAGCACCTCGCCAGCCTCTCCCCTCACCAGTGGCCACTCCTCACCCTCCAGCTGTCCTTTGGTGGTTACACCAAACCCCCAAGACATTTGGTGACCCAGCCTACTCCAGCAACCACCCTCTCCTGGGACCCCCCTGCCCAGCCCACACTAGACCCTTGACCGCAAGCCCTTGGGCCACACCAGGATCTTGCAGAAAGAGCGGTACTCCAAGTACGTGAGATGTTCGGCCAGCTCCATGGGCTCCAGGTGGTCGAACAACAGGGACATCTTGCGCTTTTTCTGTCCCATGGGGTTCCGCTGGGTCACCTGCCGCTTCCACTTGTAGGTGGGGCTGGGGGGGCAGGGGTAGTGAGCCCTTTGCTAGAGATGCCCCATGCCTCGTGGCCCCAACTCACACAGACACGCCACTCAAGCTGACTGAGGACCTTCACAATGCAAGTCACTGTCCTAAACACTAGTGTCCCCAGTCCCAGCAATTCCTCCACATCTCCCCCTTGTCAAGCACTCAACACGTTTATGGTCAACGTACTCTGTGCCAGGCACTGTGCTAGGTGCTGGAGATACAGAGATGGTAAGATACAGTTCCTGCCCTCGAGGAGCTCACAGCCTACTGAGGGAGACAGACACAGAACGCACGATCACAAAACAGCTGACACCTAGACAGAGGTCTTTGTACAGGAGCGTGTACAAAATGCCATGGGAGAACACGGGCGGGAACAACAAAATCTGCCCCGAGAGCCCTGAGCCCTCAGAGCCTGCAGAGACTTCACATTTGAGCCGAGTCTTGGTAACATGGAGAAGGAGGCAAGGGGAACGACATGAGGGAGCACCACGGTGGGAAAGGATGCAGGGGCTCAGACAATGCGAGTGGACCCATGTAGCTGCGGTATGAGGTGCGCGGGATGGGCGGTGGACTGTGCAAAATGAGACAGGAACACCGAGCTGGCCTGAGATTACCAAGGGCCTTAATGCCCAGACAAGGCGTTCTGAAGGCAATAGGGAGCCATGGAAGATGTATAGGCAAGAGAGTGACATGACCTCACTCATTCAATTTAACAGACATTTATTAAGCGCGGATGGTGTAGGATGCTGAGTGCCCCCCAGCCCTCTGAGCCCCCCCACGCACACGCTCTCGATGTCGATGAGACTGCTGTGCCGACGGTTCCCTTCTTGGTCTAGCAGAGCCTTCAGCTCCTTGATCTGCTCAGCCAGCTCTGGGTTCAAGTCAAACTCCGCTGGGAAGGCTGAGATCCAGTACCTGGCAGAGGGGCAGAGTCACCCAAGGCAGCCCTTCCCCCACCATCCTGGGGTGGGCTGCCCAAAGGACTAATTGGGACTGCAGTACCCCAAAGAGGGGGGAAGAGCCTCAAACGGTGGTTCCCTGTCTCCCAGCTCTTTCCTTCTCCAAGTTTACAGAAACCTCTTGAGACAGCCACCCCAACTGGGCAGATAAGAAAACTAAATCCGGGATGGAGGAAGGGGCAAGCCTGCAGCAGCTCAGCCCACCTGGACAGAATCAGTATTCAAACCCACATGACCCAGCTCCCAGAACAGCACTCTGTCCACTCCTTCAGGCCAACCTGGAGCCTGAGAAAACAGCGCGAGAGGTGGAGCGAGAGCCCAGGAGGAAGACTTGCCTTACCAGGTGGCACGTTTTCACCTGCAATGAATTCGAGTTGTCCTTCCGGGATTGTTGGTAAGTGAAGGAGAATTAAGGAAAACAAGGATAGGGCCTAATTCTAGGAAGAGAGGCAGGAGATGGGGCCTGAGTGCTGAGGCAGGCTGAGGGCGGGGCCTGGTTCTAGGAGAAACGCTGGGGGCAGGGCCTGGGCTCTGCGGCCCGGGAAGGGACTGGGCCTAAGCTCCAGCAGGAGGCTGAGGACAGGGCCTGGGTTCTGGGACAGGGGCAAGAGGCAGGACCTGGGCCAGGGGCAGGCGCAGGCCTTAGACTCTAGGGAGGACGAGGGCAAGGCCCCGGCTGGGGGTGGGGGGTGCTGCTGCGTCGGGAGGGGAGGAGAGGGCTGGGGCCTGGGTTTTAGAGGGAGGCTGGGGCCAGCCTGGGCCTGGGATACAGGAGCGGTGGGGGGCTTGCACTCTAGGATGGGGCTGGGCAGCGGGGCTCGCTCGTGGACCAGGCCCGCGAAGGATATATGTGGAGCAGCTTTGCCGCCAGCTGAGAGGACGGGATGTACCAGGGGTGCATCATGAGGAACATGCGCACCAGCTGCGGGTCCCGCACCTTCCCGGAGTCATCTACCTCGGAAGGGTCAAAGAGAAGCGGGCTGACCCTTGGTCCCGCAACGATGATCCCTAAACCCTGCCGTGCAGCCCGACGGGTGTCAGGCCCCTCGGGCCGCACTCCTGCCCCCGCCCACCTCCTGCTTTCCCAGGACTCGGAAACCAGGAGGCAAATTAGAAGGAAAAAGTCGGGTGGGAGAGGGGTAAGGCAGGATCCGAGGGGCTGGAGGAGAGGAGGGGAACCAGCTGGGGCGGAAGGACCCTGGGTTCCCCGGAGTCAAGGATCCAGAGGCCATTTCCTGAGAGCTCGGGGGAAGGGGAACCCCTTCACCACATAAGCCTCCCCCATCAGCCGGAAACAGCTCCTAGGCCGGAGATAGCGAGTTCCTCCGGATCCCGGGGACAGACAGATAATGCCCTCAAGTGTCACAGTCTGGGACCCTGGCCCCCGTCCACCGCCGGCTCGGGAAGAATGGGGAAGGGCAACATTCGACCTGTCTGAAGCGTGCGCGTCTCTGCACCCCCTGATGCAGAGGAGGCTTTCGTTGAAGAGACTGCAGGATGTGGAGCTTGGTGTGCCCTCCCCTAGCACTCACCGAAGGCTTCGATGCAGCCGCGGAGCAGCTCCTCCACCGTGCAGCCCTTGTCCAGGTCCAAGGTGCCCGCCATGGCCTCAGGCGCTGGTGGGCTGGGCCCAAGCTGAGCTCCGGGAGCCTCCCACGGGGCTCGGACCAGACAGACCCCTGTCCCGGGAGAGGCAGAGCGGGAGTGTGCGGAGGCTCAGGCCGGGGGAGCGGCCCCGGGGGCTGGAAAGCGGCGGGGCGGGCACGCCCCCTGCTGGGCAGGGGCGGAGTTGTCGGCCACTGCCGCTCCCGGGGTTAAACGGTCCGGCCCGGGATGGTGCAACCCTCCAGTTGGGAAACCGACCCGCCGAGAGGCTTCCGGCCTACGCTCGGAGTCACAGGAGGGCCAAGGGACTCTACGGGGATGGGGACGAGCCAGGCCTTCGGGGGCTGCTTGTTGCCCCGGCCTCCCGCAGGCCCTCTTCTCCTCTCGCCCTCTCCCCAGAGGCACCTGCAGCGCCCCGCAGCCCGGCTCTGCGCCCCTGCCGCTTCCTCCCTCACAGCCTCCCTTCCCCCGCAAGGTTATTTTGGGAACCCAGAGCCTGAGGGGACCTCGGAGGAATTTCTCCCTGGGATGGGCGGGGGGGAGGAGAGAACCCAGGCGTCCTGCCCGCATCGCCCCCTCCCGGGCGCCCAGGGAGGGGAGGCGGGGCCGTGGCGGCCCCCAGGGGCCTGCCCTTGGGGAGGGGCTGGAGTGGAGAGGAACATTCCTGGGGCGGGGGGAGCCTGCTGCAGCCCGGAGGCGGCAGCGGGAAGCCCGAGCCTGGGAACCGCGCGCTCCCTAGCCACCTCCGTGAAGGCCCCAAGGGCCCGGACTCAGCCCTTGCCATCTTCCTCCCTAGCCCGGGTCCTGACCCGGGCCCCGACCCGCACAGGCAAGCTGTGAGCGCACACGGAGTAGGGTGCCCAGAAGGGGGCGCTAGCGCCCTGGGGGTGGCCGATGCGTGCATGACACCCCCAGCAGTTCCGGTCAGTGGCGGGGTCATAGGCACCTTCGCAGGGACAGACACTCACCCCACACCCAAATGTTTCTCCGGAGGCCAGGGAGCTACATTGAGGAACAAGACACCCCGCTCACACACCCCGGGCCACAGGCACTCGCCTCTCATCCTGTCTCACACACACAATGGCACCCACACCCCATGCACACCTGCACGAAAGAACCTTCGGGCACACACACCCAGCTCGTCTACCCAAGAATGCAAACCCATGGAAGAGGTCGTCTTCCGGACCTACTGTTCAGTTGAGCCACACCAGCCTCGAGTCCCGCGGCCACAGCGGCGCTGACATCCGCACACGTGTGCACACGCGACACAGTGCACCTCCACGCATGTACACTCTCCCACACACATGCACACACCCCCGTGGGTGCACACACGCCCATTCTGCCGCTCCCCCCCAACGCACACACACTTCACCCGCGGCCCAAGGCCCGCCCTGCGGCCCCAGCACCCTGACTCTCTGCACTCCCAGACCTCGGCAGATCCTGCTCCACAGAAAGGTACCCGGCCCCTATACACACTCCCGCAGGATGGGGGTCGGGGGAGTCCCTCTACGGAGTTCTCAGACGGACTTTTTCCTAGGAGCCACCCAGGGCCCTCCCCACCTGGCTCCGCTGCTTCCTCGCTGTGTGACCTTGAGAATCACTTGGCTTCTTGGAGCCTCAATTTTCTCATCTGTCAAATGGGGATTCGCAGGGGAGGACCCCACTGAGATGGAGCTGGGAAGAGCCGGGTGCGCCGTGGGTGCCCCCCTCCCGCGGGTGATGCAGAGCGCCTCAGCTCTCACTGCAGCTGTCTCCTACCCGCGACCCCGGCCGCAGACTCCGCACCCACCCGCCGCCCCCAGCCCGCCTGCGCCGCCCTGGGGGGCCCCTAGGGGCCGCGCCCTCCTCTGCCCGCGCTCGCTCACTCACTCTTGGGACCCGACGCAAGGAGCCCGCACCCGGCCGGCCGGCGCCACCTCTGCGCTCCCGCCCGCCGGCCTCGCTGCGGCTGCGGCTCCCGCCCGCTCTCCGCGCCGCGGCCCCGTTCCCGGCTCCCCGCAGCCCCGCCCCCTCGCCGCGGCCGCCCCCTCCCCTCCCCTCCCGCCCCTGCGCCCGGCTCCGCACCGCCGGCTGCGCCTCCCCCACTGGGGGCTCCCTCGCGCCCCGCACGCGGCGGTCCCTGCGGCAGCTTAACCCCTCCCCTGCCGCGCCGCCCGGGGAGCCAGGGCCGCGGGCGGGGGGCTGCGCCACCGGCCGCGCGGGGGGCGGGCGAGCGGAGATCACGGAGGGGGAAACTAAACTGTGAGCCCCTCCCCCCACCGGTCGCCCCCTTGCCCCCCGCCCTGCCTGGGTGTCGGGCGGAGGAAGCCGGGAGGGGCAGGAAGCGGACTGCGGTGGGGAAGGGGCGCCCCGCCCAGCCCAGCCCCCGGCCCGGGTTCCTGTTTTCGAGACAAACGGTTCCCACGGGGCTAACCCGGCCCGGGGTCGGGCGTCTTCCTGCAGGCGGCGGAGGCACAGGCCTGCTGGAGGTCGGGGGCGTGGGGGCAGCGGGTGGTTGTGAAAGTTTGGGGGAGGGGCTAGGACAGGATGGGAGCATTTTGCGGGGAGGGCCCAGTGGGGAGCAAGAATGAAAAACGCGGCTACCTGGAGACACGGCCTCGATGCCTGGGGATGGGGTGAGGGGCTCCAGTTCACACAAGGGGCCGGGGTCCCGGAAGCCTGGCTCCCCACGGGGCCAGATGGAAAGGGGCAGCTGCAAGTGGCGGTGCGTTCTCCGCAGCCTGAGGACTGGAAGGCTGGGCCCCGGCAAGGAGGAACTTATGGGGGGCAGCCGCAGGCGGTTGGGGTCCCCACAAGCCGGGCCTAGGGGAGCCGGTAACAGTTTCCGGCCGTTTGGGTTCAAACCCACTCACTGT
Source organism: Cynocephalus volans (assembly GCF_027409185.1). Classification (NCBI taxonomy): domain Eukaryota; kingdom Metazoa; phylum Chordata; class Mammalia; order Dermoptera; family Cynocephalidae; genus Cynocephalus; species Cynocephalus volans. Next base: position 160,051,277 of record NC_084463.1, read on the forward strand.
GAAACCACCGGCCCCAAACCTCCCTTCCGAGGCTTGCCCCTCCCTGCCTCGGGGCGGGGGAGCCAAGACCTCCCGCACCTCAATCTTGGTAACGTGAGACCTAGAAACAGGCCCTTTCTGGCCTCAGTTTCCCCATAATGAGGGGCGGGACAGTGGCCTAGCCTAGACGATCTGTGGATGTCCCCTTCCCTAACGCTGCCCCGACTTTGGATGGAGCATCGCCGCCTGCTAAGAGACCCGTGAACGCCGCAGTGGGGCGGGGCTAGGGGCGGGGCCAAGAAGGCGCCAAGCCTCCACGAGTTCCTGCCCTCCTGGGTCCCGCCCGCGACAGCGTGGATCCTCGGTAGTCCCGGAGGCTTCAGCCCAAGTCCCGGCTCCCAGCCCCCAGCCCCGGTAGGTCCCACCCAGACGGACGCCCCGCCCCCGGCCAGCCAGGCTGGCCGCTGACCTAGTATGGACACAGCGCTGGGAAGAGAGGCGTGGAGGGTGACGCCGGGGAAAGGGGCTGGAGAGTCCCAGGCCCCGCCCCGGCGGGCGGTCCTCTCCACTTTCCCCCCACCATCCCCCCGTCCCTGGAGGCACCTGCCGGGGTGGGGGATATGGGGGCGATTGCGCAGCTGCCGTTGTGCCCACCAAGAACTAAAAATATTTCTCAATAGAGAGAGGAGTAAGGACGATCCCAAGGAGAATCAATTTATTGGGGAGCCGGTGCAGTTGGTCAGACCCCATCAATAGGAGGGGGCGGGGAGCCCGAGGACAGTAGTGGAGCAGTGTCCTTAGTCACGCTGGACTCTAGGACCTCGAGGCTAGGGGAAAATGAGGATTCCAGGAAGGGGCTTAGAGATCTAACTCCAACACCCCACCCTCTGGATCAGAAGCTGGGGCTGGCCCAAGGGATTGCAAACAGGCTCAAGGGCTGATTTGGGGTCTGGACTGGAGGCTCAGATCATCTCATCAGGGGCTGGCAGGCGCTGACGGGAAGGCTCTACGCCCCAGATCTCCCGGGCGTACTGGGCAATGGTGCGGTCGCTGGAGAACTTGCCCGAGGTGGCTATGTTCCGGATCACCATCCGCGTCCACTCTCTCGGGTTCTACAGGCCAAAGGGAAGCTCTGGGTTCACTATGCCGACGGGGACCCCACGTTCTGCCTCATCTCAGCAAGGGCCACCAAAGCACTGCCAACCCCTGACCCAGGACCCCTTACCTTATATAGGGCACTGACTTTCTCCTGGCATTTAATGTAGTCTTCATAATCCGCAAAGACTTTAAAGCTGGAGGGGAAAGGAGAGGCAGGAAGCTCTATAAGGTCAAGGGCCAAACCCATCTTGTAGCAGTGGACAGCTGGAAACCTGGAGTGTAATGCTGCTTCCGAAGGGCCTGGCCCCACTATCCAGGACCCCTGTGCAACCCAGCAGCCCCACCTGCGTGGTTCCTGGAGTGGCCTGCTCACCGATCATGGTGCATGAGCATGTTGACAATGTCCTTGAACAGGTCGGGCTGTTTAGGAGAGAAGAAGCCGCTGCTCAGCTGCTCGATAGTCTGCCGAAGCTCAGGAATGCGATCGTAGTACTCCTGGGCATTGTACCTGCCAGGGCAGAGCGGTGGTCAGTTCTTTGCAGAAGGTTCCTGACTCCTCCTCCAGAGAAAATCTGGGAAGTCCCAAGCTCCAGGGTCAAAACCCAGGCCCAGCCTGCTGCTGCCCTTCCTGAAGCTGCCATACCCCCTCTGGAGGTCCTTCCCTGGCCATCCCCTCCCTTCTCTGCTCAGCTTTTCATCCCCAATTTTATGGATGAGGAAACTTAACCCTGAAGGGGAGAGAAAGGTAAGTGTCGGAGCCAAAGCCCCCAACAAGTGCTCTGCCTCCCACACACCAATGTGACTCCTAATGGGTTTGCTTCATCCATAAATGGCTTTTGTCCCCCACATGCATCTCTGGCCTCGCCTTTGGGCTCCAAGAGAAGCCAACAGCTCCATCCTCATGTGTGTCCCCTTGAACTCAGACTGTCCAACTGCTCTTCTCCTGCCCAAAGGACAAAGTCTGAACTTTCTAATCAATCCTGACAGGAGAAATTCCTTTCAGTATTTAATAACGCCAGCTCTCATAAGTTGTTGGTGAGAGTGTAAACTGGTACTAACTTTCTGGAAAGCAATTTGGCAATCTGAGTCAAGAACCTTAAGAATTCATACTTTTGGGCTCAAAAATATCCCCTCTTATAATTAAGAAAATAATTGGAGATATGGCATAGGTGCAAAAGTTGTTCATCACAGTAATATTTAGACTAACAGGGGAAATCAACCTTAATCCAACTATATGGAATTGGTTAAATAAGCTATATCATGTCCACAAGACTGAACACTATACAAACATTGAAAATATTTTGAAGACTATTTAATGACATGGAAAATGTCTCTCCAGGGCCGAGCCCGTGGCGCACTTGGTAGAGTGCTGCGCTGGGAGCGCGGCGACACTCCCGCCGCGGGTTCGGATCCTATATAGGACTGACCGGTGCACTCACTGGCTGAGTGCCGGTCACGAAAAAACGACAAAAAAAAAAAAAAAACAAGAAAAGAAAATGTCTCTCCAATGTTAAATAAGATATCAGGATTCAAAATTGTACATACATTATTCCCAACTTTTTTTTTTTTTTTTTTTGAAAGATGACCGGTAAGGGGATCTTAACCCTTGACTTGGTGTTGTGAGCACCACGCTCAGCCAGTGAGTGAACTGGCCATCCGTATATGGGATCCGAACCCGGGGCCTTGGTGTTCTCAGCACCGCACTCTCCCGAGTGAGCCACGGGCCGGCCCTATTCCCAACTTTTGAAAGCTATATGTATATGCTTATATATACATATATATTAAAGCACTCTATATATACATTATAAGTATATATTATATGTTTATACATTTGAACATATAAACATATAAAATATATATAAACATAAATACATAAAAGGGGGACTGTGGCTTTAAATCTGGGTGATGAGATTATGGATGACAGTTATTTCATTCTTTGTGGTTTTCTATTTTTCCAATCAATGAGCACATATTACTTTTATGATAAGAAAAAAAAAAAAAATCTCATTTAAAAATAAATTTTAAAAGTAATGCCAGGAAAATATCTCCTCTGAAGAACTATGTTTCCGACCACACGCAGAGTTGCTACTACTGTGCTCATATTTCCCTTTTTGCTGTGGCTTCCAGGAAGCAAAGGATTTCATTTTACTTCCCATTCTAGAACACTCTTATCTCTTAGGGTTGATATAATTTTCTCTTCCTTTTCCTTCAGTTCTGTGTTACTTCTCCCGTTTCATTAACCTTATTTGCCATAAGCTCCCTCAAACATTTTCCAGAATGCTGGTGGCCATAACTAAGACCTTGCACAGCCTTCGCCAGCCTTTCCAGGCATGCACCCCACTCCCAGCACTGCTCTCTGGCAGCCACATCATGGTGCCCCCCATCCATGACCCCCGTACCCCCTCTGGTCAAGCTTTTCCACGTCCTCCACCCGCATGCCAAAGATGAAGAAGTTCTCCTCTCCAGCCTCTTCTGCCATCTCCACGTTGGCCCCGTCCATGGTGCCAATAGTCAGAGCTCCGTTGAGCATGAATTTCATGTTGCCGGTGCCTGAGGCCTCAGTGCCCGCAGTGGAGATCTGCTCAGAGAGGTCGGCAGCTGGGATCACTGTGGAGCGGCAGCAGAGGGACCAGGTCACCTCGGGGAAGAATCCCACCCCAGCTGGGGACTCTGGGATTAGGCTGGCCCTCGGCATGACCAGATTCAGAGTCCCCTCCATGCCAGTCTGCCAGTCTTCACCAAGCAAGCATCCCTCTCACTCCCACCCTGCCCTCCACCTCTTGTTGATTCTTGAGAATCTGGGATCCAACCTGGATTCTCCCTGCCTCCATTGTGTGATTTGAAGGGCATCAACAAGGCCCGTGTCCCTGGTAATTTTACTCTATATTGCCTGAAATTCCACCATCAGAAGGACATCCTTGTGGTTTAAGCATTGCCCTCTCCAGATTCTTCTTTGAAGTGCAAGTACCCAGGAAAAGATGACTAATGTCTCTTCCTGGGACTGAACTAGTCAGACCCTCCCTCGGGTCCCTGTGGGCAGCTCCCCACCTTTCTCAGCCAGTGAGACTCGGTAGTTCTCCAGGAAGATCACGCGGAGGCGGTCTCCCACCACTGGGTCGTGGTTGACCACATCCCCAATGGCCGTGATGAGCTTGATGATCATCTTGGCCATGTGGTACCCAGGGGCAGCCTGTGGGGGCACAGTCTGGGGTCAGCTCTACAGCCCTACCCTCACCCCTATCCTGCAACCCAGGCTGACTTCGATTTGGGTATCAAAGGACCAGAGCCCTGGTCTGTGCCCCAGCTTCTCACCTTCCCTCCAATCATCACAGTCCGAGGCACGAAAAACTTATTGGGCTCCTTTTTGATGCCTGTGGAGAAGAGAGGGGTCAAGCGGGCCAGCTTTTCCCTCCTGGTAGCAGCCCCTGACAGCACCCTTCCAGCCAGAGCCTGGGCTGGAAGACAGTAGGCCTGACTTGGGCAGTCACTTGCTATGTGACTGTCACCTTCCCCCTCTGAGCCTGTTTGCCCATTTGTGAAATGGGTATACTTCCATGTCCCAAGAGTTGTCACAAGGCCTAAGGAGATATTGGTTGGGCAGTGTGTACTATACCAGGAGGTACACAGAGGGGGAGAACTGAGGGACAGGGCAGAATCCTAGCCGCTCACGGTTGTACAGGGTGATGACATGGAGGCAGTTGAGGAGCTGGCGCTTATATTCATGAATTCGCTTCACCTGGATGTCGAAGAGCGAGTTGGGGTTGATATGGACTTTGTACTCGCTCTCTAGGTACGCAGAGAACTTCAACTTGTTTTCCTGGAGGCAGGGGAGAGGGGATGGCTCACCAATAGGCCTCGGCCTCGGAAACCCTACAGTCATTTCCTTCCACTCAGGCCCAGGAGGGAAGGTGACAGGAGGCTCACTTGCTACCTTCATCCACTCCTGCACCAGCGCAGACATGGCTAATCAATGTCAGCACTCTTCCCATGAGGTCAGATGATGCCTTCCCACCATAGACTCCACCAGGCAACTTTTACCAATGGCCTGGCATTGGCGGGAGAGATGAGCTCTATTCGTCGTGCATGACCCAGACCTCTGGCCCCTCCAGCACTCTCCACATGCCGGCCCTGTCCCAGGTGTCCCAGGTCGCAGCCCTCCCCACCTGCTTCACTTTGGCCACATCCCGGATAAAGGCTTCATCATCCACGTAGGCTAGCAATTTGCGCAGCTGGTCCAGGTCCGAGATATAGTCCTCCCCAATGCGCTGTGGAAGATGGCTCTCCGTCAAGCCCATCCCCCTGTCCTCCCTCCTCCAGACACAGAGGGTCAGCCAAACCCCCACCACCCAGCAGACTGCTCCTGGAGCCCTCCCGGCTCCTCCCTCTCCAGCCTCGGACATGGAGCATGATGCATCCATGTCCATCTTCCTCCTCACCCAGCCTTGAGCTCTGATGGCTGACCCCACCTGACCCCAGCAGGACTTCCTGGCTTCCTGGCCTTTCCTCACGCTGGCATGACCTTGAGCCTCCTCTACCAGATGCCTGCCCCCTTCCAGTCCCATTTCAGATGTGACCCGTGGATGACCCCATTAGACTGTGAACTTCACCACATTGACCTCCACAGCAAGGGCCTCCATTAGCTCATAGGGCACCCTCATGCAAATAAGAAAATAGGGCCCCTTCCCCCAGGCGGGTGCAAGGCTTGGGGAACGCAGCGCAGAATGGACTTCAGCCCTCAGCTGGGAGCCCTTGTACAGTGAACCGCATACACGATCGTATCCATCTGATCCCTGCAGTGTCCTGTGTTGACCCTACTGGCCACACAGTGGCCTCTCACCTCAGCAATGACTTCTGCCAGCCCGGGGTTACACAGAACCAGCCAGCGCCGAGGGGTGATGCCATTGGTCTTATTCTGGAACTTATGAGGCTCCAGCTCATAGAAGTCCTTAAAGCTACAGGATGGAGTTGGATGGGGGTCAACACTCAGCCCTGTGGGATGAAGGCCGCCTCCCTGGGTCCCCTACCCTGGTCTATTGCTGAAAGGGGCCTGGGGTGGGGGATGCAGACCTGGGGAAGGTGGGGGGTGATGTGCGTAAGATGGGGTCATCTCGGGCCAGGACTGTACTTCAAGGGGTTCTGGTGCTTGTAAGAGCGACGCCACCTGTGGAAGGGGCCAGCTGGGGAATACCATGAATGGTCGATGCCCTGGCGGTGAAGGGGCGGGGCCTATACGTGGCAGGTGTGTTGTGTGGGCGGGGCCTGGCTAGAGGGGCGGGGTCTGGGGAGCGGGGCTCACATGGTCTTCTTGAGGATCTCGGAGTGGATGCGAGCCACGCCGTTGACGGCGTGCGAACCGGCGATGCACAGGTGTGCCATGTTGATGCGCTTCACCGCGCCCTCCTCCACGAGCGACATGCGACGCAGCCGGTCTACGTCCCCTGGGAATGCTGCAGCCACTCGCTGTGCGGGGAGAGCCCAGACCCTGGACCAGGACTCAGGAACACGGGCGCCCAGCTCCGTACCTCCAGAGCTCCGCCTACAGCTCTACCTGCGCCAGTCTCAGGACACCTCTTCCGCTCCCCCGCTCCCAGGCCCTAGACTGGATTCCCACTCTCCAGCTCCCCCGAACCCCCGCGCCTCCCTGACTCACGTTAAGGAAGCGCTGGTTGATCTCGTAGATGATCTGGAGGTGCCGCGGCAGCAGCGTCTCGATGAGGTGCACGGGCCAGCGCTCCAGGGCCTCGGGCAGCACCGTGTGGTTGGTGTAGGCACAGGTCTTCACTGTCACGTCCCATGCCTGGCACACGGGGTGGGGAGTCAGGACGCCAGGCAAAGCCCTAAGGCTGCTGCAGGACCAGGTGCCCTGACACTTGCCATCTGGCCTCAATTCCCCTTGTTCACTCCACTGGCATCCTTCCACTCCCAAAACTGAGAAGGGAACCCTGAGGCAGGGAGGGTCAGGCAGGGGTGGAGGGGTCCCGAAGCCCACCTTGTCCCAGTCCAGCCGCTCCAGGTCTACCAGAATCCTCATAAGCTCGGGGATGGCCAAGGAAGGGTGGGTGTCATTGAGCTGGATGGCCACCTGCGGGGGAGGGGGACTGGGAATCAGTCCAGGCTTCAAACCAAGTGCTATCTATGGTCACTGACCTTTGCAGACCTTTTCAGAGCCCCCTTTCCCCACCTGGCATGGTTCTATGTCTGAGCTGGGGGCGGAGGTGCTATGGGGGCAGCTGGTGGTCTGGAGAAGTGGGGGAGCCCAGGTTATGTGCTTGTTGATTGGGGATCCTCAGCAAGCCACACACACCCCACACACATACACCTAGCCTCCAGCTCCCCATCTATACAATGGGGCAGGCAGGCTGAGGCTGAAAGGGAGAAGCATGGCACATGCTGCACAGGATGCAAAGGGCCGCCCTTCCACAGGCATGATACCTTATCCGGGAAGGCATCGAAATTCGTGCGCACGGGATCACGGCAGCCGAACTTGGAAGACTTGAAGCGGCGGATGATGTCTTGGAGGGTGGCGGCCACTACGAAGTATTCCTGCTTCAGCCGAAGCTCCTTCCCCTCGAAGAACTAGGAACAAGGCAAGGTGGGATGGATCCAAGGTGACGGGGGCGTGGCCTAAAGGTGCTGTGGGTGTGGCCAGGAGAGTCCCACCCACACCAAGACGCCTGAGCCCTGAACAGTCCCCACCTCTAGGACCCAAGGTGCTTTTCCCCACCAACAAGTAGTAGTGGGGGACAGTGTCAGGAAGGGGGACATACAAGGGCCAGGAGTGTTGCAGTTGTTGTCAGGGAACAGCTCCTCCAAAGTATCCTCCCCTAACCTGCTTCCCTCAGGATTCAGGTATCCTCCCACAAGACTTGGGGTAGGGAGAACAGGACATAACACAAGGCCAGCAATATGCCCTGGGTGTGACTAGGGCACCAGCAAGTGTCCCTCCCCAGCTCTCCCTGACTCAGGCTTCCTGCCCCCAGCCCAGGGGGTGACGCACATTATCATTGGGGTACAGGACACGAGAGATGTTCTCAGCCAGGTTGCGGTCCAGCACAGCCTGGATGTAGCCACCGACGTTGACTGAGGGGCAAAAGTGGGGACAGGGTCAGGTTTGGGCTGAGCGTGGGCCAGGGGTGGGCTGGGGCTGCTGCCTTCCAGCGGACGAACTCACAGTCCTTGAGGTTGAAGTCATTGGGTGCCTTGGCTGACCAGAGGCGCATGGTGTTGACAATGTTGTTGCGGTAGCCTGGTACAGGCGTGTCGTAGGGCATGGCTAATACCACCTGTGGGAGCACCCGCTGTCAGGAGCTGGACAGTCTGCCAAGGGTGCCAGCCCTGGGCATCTGCCTGTGTCTGACTCCTGGAGCCTCTGTTGCTCTCAGGTCTTGAACTCAAGGTTTTGCCCCTGCACTCTGCCAACTCTCAATGCTGGGTTCTAATCCCAGTGCTGGCATTTACTAGCTAGGTGGACCATGAGCAAACCCCATAATTTCTGTGAACATCATCTATAACGAAAGACATACCCCAACAGCTCCCCCTGACACCCCCAACTCCTGCCTTGTCGGGATGTTTTGAGGATAAGGGGCTGGCCAGTTAGCTTAATTGGTTAGAGCACAGCCTTGTAACACCAAGGTCAAGGGTTTGCTTCCCTGTACCTGCCAGCCGCCAAAAAAAAAATGTTGTGAGGATTATGGAAGGAGACAGTGACAAGCCCAGAGCCCAAGGGGGGACTCTGTTGGTGACCACTCTGACAGGGCTGAGCAGGCTAGATGGGCCTGAGCAAAAGATGGAGGACACTTTGGACTCACGAGAGGGCTGGGAGAACCTGGGGTCAGGCTAAAGGGCTCACAGAGGTCAAGTCCACCTAAGAGGCTGGTTGACCACAGGGCTAATTAGCTGTGACTAATGCTGGCCCTACCTCCCGCAATTAGCAAACATCACTAATTGCTGCCAATAACTGCTTGCTACCACAGTGCCAGGGGCACATCCACTCCTCCAAAGTAGCTTCTTTAAAGGGCATGACCCTCCCTCCCCTCCACCAAGTAACCCTGATTGGAGCACAGTGGAAGCTGCTGTTCAGAGAGGGGAAGGACTGACCCAAGAGCATATAGCCAGGCGGGCCAGGCGGGCAGAGCCAGCGAAGCCAGGTCTCCTGCCTTCTAGCCAGAGCTTCTAGTGCCAGGCTGCCATGTACACCTGGCATGTACCGCCAGCAGTGCCTGCTGGGCCTTAGCCTGGATGACAGCAAAACAATTGCCCAATTCTGAAAGCCTAGAGGTTTCTGTGCAGCCCTTCTGAAGGCTGATGACCTGCAGCCACAGCAAGAGGATTGACTGAACCAGGATGCAGATACCTATTATGGCTTTAGGCTCCCTCTAACTTACTGCATGTCCTTGAACAAGTCAATTTCTCTCTCAGGGCTTTAATTTTTTCCCATCCCAATTAATTATTCATTCATTCATTCATTGGCAGCTGGAGGGTACAAGGATTGAACCCCGGACATTGGTGTTACCAGCACCACGCTCTAACCAACTGAGCTAATTGGTCAGCCCCCATTCCCCTTTCTGAGCTGTTGCTTTGCTTTCTGTCAAGCCCCCAGTTCAGATGTGCAGGGCAGGATCAAGTCACTGTGATAGTCCTTTGATAAGTCTGGGGGTGTGGAGAGGAGCTGGATCAGGGGAGAGACGCTGGTGAAACCCGCAGCCTCTCTCCTCCTCCCAGCCTCCCACTGAGCCTGGCTCCCTGTGACTCTCCAGCCTCTCCTGGCTCCGGCTGCGTGACCTTGAGTAAGTCACTTAAGCTCTCTGAGCCTCAGTGTCCTCAGTCGTGAAACAGCACTGGGTCCAATAGCCTCCAGGCTCTTTCCCTGTTTCCCGCTTCCTCTAGGAGCTTCCTGCGCCTCCTACCCCCTCGCTGTGTTCCCCGCATCCCATGGCTGTATCCTCACCTGTGTGTCCACCCACTTGGCGCCGTGGCTGGTGTGCTCCACTCGGCCATAGAAGTGCACAGGCAGCATGAACTCGGGTCGGGCCTTCTCCCAGGGGTTGCCATAGCGAAGCCAGTCATCAGCCTCCTCCATCTGAGCCCGAGGCAGGTCAGGGGAGGAAATGGGGCAGCGTCAGGCCCAGGTGCTCACACCACAGAGGGTGGTGGGCAGGGCAGCGGCAGTGGGCCTGGTGCGTCAATTAAGGGCTCTGGGATGGCTGCTTGGTCTGGTGGGCTATCCAGTGGGACATGGTATGTCCCAAGCAGACCACAGGTGTGGACCACCTGTTCCAGAGGTCACCAACTGGCTTTGGGGCAAGGGGGGAGGGGCAAGGATGCTTTCCACAGAGGCTGGGGCTGGTTCTGGACCTATCCAGTGATGGATGACCAAATGGGGGTCCTCTCCATCATGACTGGGCCCCACAGGTCAGGGCCAAGTGCTCACCTGCCAGCCTCCGCTGATCTTCTGGTTAAAAATCCCAAACTCATAGCGGATCCCATAGCCATAGGCAGCCAGGCCCAATGTTGCCATGGAGTCCAGAAAGCAGGCTGGGGGTGCAGGAAGGTGGGTGTCAGGAACCCAGCAGGAAGGAACCCTTCTGCCCACCCACCCCCTGCAACCCTATCCACATACCTGCCAGCCGGCCCAGGCCCCCGTTGCCCAGACCTGCATCCTCCTCAATTTCCTCCAGCTCCTCCATGTCCAGCCCCAGCTAGTGGAAGGTGGCAGTGGTCACGGCCAAGTGCCAGCAGGGGAATCCCACAATTTGTAATGCTCACCCCACCTCCCACCTCCCCACATACCTGGTAGGTGGCCTCATCACAGGCATTTTCCAAGGCCAGGTTCACCATGGTGTTTTGTAGCGTCCGTCCTATGTAGAACTCCAAAGACAGGTAGTAGATCCTCTGCCCAGAGAGACAGATGGGCATGGGAGGGGAGTCAGGGCCATCCCCCAACATTCAGGCAGGCCTAGCTCAGCCTGGTCCCCTTACCCTTCTGCCCTACTCCCAGGCTCCAGCATGTACCATCCCTGTCTCCAATTTTTTCTTCCCTCTCAGAAGAAAATTCTCAGGCTTTGGGGCCTAACAGGTGAGATTCTGGTCCCAGTATTCCTCTGACTTTGGACAAATCGCTTCCTTCTCGGGCCTCAGTTTCCTCATCTGGAAAATGGGGCTGGCCATACCTACCTGAAGGACTGAGGTGCTTAAGAGAGGTGGGAACCCCTTCTGCTACACACATGCCTCCCTATAGCCCATCAGGGTGTCAAGACAAAGAGAAGCACCTCCAAGCGCTCACAAAGAGGGCAAGGCCAAGGCCCAGAGAAAAGAGTCACTGCTCAAGGTCACACAGTGACTCAGGGCTAGAGATTGTCACTTCCCACCCTTGCAGTGCTCAGTTCCCCTTGGCTCTCAAGCCTCAGTTCCAAAAAGGGGACAGAGAGGCACCAGGAGCTAGGATGCTGATAGTGCCTGGTCTCCTGGTTTTCGTGGGTCTCCTCCCTGCCCCACCCACATGCCCCTCCCCCGCTGCTCACTGTGGGGTGTTAGGTTGCTGACATTTACCAGTGACCCCACCAGACACTTGATCCCTGCCGCCCCAGCTGCCCCAGCCTTGCCCTGCCTGCTTCACAGGCACGCCATGCAAAAATTCAATGACGCATCCTTCCAGTCCAGGTCCAATCCACGCTGCAGGCGCCTTCCTGCCCACCGGCAGCCCCCTCAACCTTCTCTGAGTGGACATTGGGCCTTTGCAACCAGCCCACCTATCCTGAGCCCCCTGACCTGCCCCTGCCCCAGGTTTCTCTCTCTGGGTTGGGCCTGGCACCCCTGGAATTCTCCAACCACAGGAAACTGGAGTGACGCTTTATTTTGCTGCAGAACACCCTGATCCCAGGAAGGGGCAGCCCACTTAATCAAGATCTCATGGCTACCTGGCAGGGACCCCAGCCCATCCCCCACCCTCGGGGTGCCCCAGCAGCACCTTGGGGTCCTTCTCATAGTAGTGCTGCTGCGTGCGGATCCAGCGACCCACAAGGTGGTCGCGCACGGTGTGGGCCAGTGCAAAGTAGTAGTCTCGTGGGGTGGCCACGTTGCGGTCCTTGACGAGTGTGAAATGTAGGTGCCGGTTGAAGTTCTTTTTCAGCTCGGCCACGTTCTCCACACCAGCCAGGCCACGCACGCTGATTTGCTTTCTCTTCTCATGGTCCGACAGGGGCCGGGACATGGCTGCTGAGGGCGGGCCGAACAGACGGACAAGTGGACACTACCTTGGTGGTGCCTCCAGCCAGGGAGTGGAACTCTCCAGCTGCAAGGGGATTTAAAGCCTGGCTCCCAGCAGCATGCCCCGCCTTCCCTCACGATGGGAGGGTCTTGGCCTGGCAGCTCAGGCAGCTATTTTGGGGTGAGGGGAGGGGAGGAGGAACGAGCTCTGCCAGGCCCAACCTGGCTTGTTCACAGTCTGTACTGACCCACTTCCTCCAGGCCTTGTACATAGGTCTTCTGACTTGTCTCTTGTCCCTGTCCTTTTGCAGGGTTGGAGACAGGATGCAGCAGGCAAAGTGCTGGATTGGGAGGCCTGATTAGTGCCGATCAGCCATGTGACTTTGGCTAGGGCTTTCCACAGTCTGTGCCCTTTTCCTGGGTGATAGATGAAGGGAGGGACTGGGTGCTTGATCAGTGCTCCTTAAAGAGTCCAAAGGGGCTGTCAAGGGGGACAGGTGTAAGGGGGCAGGAGGCCCAGCCCCAGGGGTTCAGACACACTTGCCCTTCATCAGAGCTGCTTGGCTTGTAGACATTTACCTGTAGAGACTGCAAAGCACAGGCTGGATGGGCTCTGTCCAGCTCACCATGGCAGCCCTTCAGTGGACTGGGGAGGCTGCATGTCGTGGCAAGAAGGGCTGGGACCCCCTCCAGGCTGAGGTTCAATGTGCCCTGGACAAAAGAGATGCAGCTAGCAGGGAGGACACTGGGCATCTGTGAGAAGGGGGACCAGGACCCTAGGTTCCAGAGGATAGTGTGGGGGAGGTTGCTTGAGGCAGGGCCACTGCCCTCACACCACCCCCACCAAAGCCAGGCCTTTCTGAGCTCCCCCTGTTGCTGTCCCTCAAGGAGCTCTGAAGTGACCTTTTGGAGGCTAGTCAGATTACAGGCCAGCTCTAGCTAGAGGCCTCCCTCCTGGAGCCAGGGCCCCTGGGAACTGTAGTCCTGTGAGCCACAGGGGTGGCAGAATCGGAAGCATTCCCCACCGATTCATAACATCAGTGAGTGGCGATGCAGTCTCCCTGTGACCCAGCTGCTGGGTAAGTGACTGGAGGCCTTCTCCCACTCCCTCCTCCCACCTGGGGCCACACACCAGGCAGGGATTCAAGGGGCCAGGGTTCCAGCTGTGACCTCACTTGGAAAATGGGAGCTGAAGCTGCGCCTCCGGAGTTTTGCATCACCACCCGCACAGCCTAGAAGCTTCAGGCCCGTCCTCTTGAGGCTTTGGCTGCCCACCATCCACTGCTCGTGTCCTGGCCCCAGCACTGACTTGCTGTGTGAACTTCATCTGGTTGCTTTCCCTTTCTGAGCCTTGCATTCCTTCCTCAAATTTATACTTGAATGAGACTATAAATCCCTGCCTTATCCAGCAGCTGCCTCCTGATCTCGTGGGGGCAGACTCTGGATCCTGCTTTGTTCTTTGAGAGAAAGGAAACCAGGACCTTGTGCTATTTCAAAGGCTGCCTGGGCCCCCCAGGGTGGTGGGCCGGTTGAGGGGAAGAATTGGGTGTTCTGTTCTGAGGGCCAAGGAAGCAGGTCAGAGGCCTGGGCAGCTGCAGGATGCTATTGAGAGCCTGGTTCAGGGAAGGCCAAGCTGTTTCCGAGCCACTGCAGACCCAGCCCTGGAATTACAAGCTCAGTGTGATGGCCAAGCTGCAAGTCCTACCCAGGACTGATTGCCAAGCCCTGCCTTACCCCTGCCCCCAAGCGATACTCCCCACCACTCTCCCATGGCTCCACGTGTCCAAGTAGAGAAAAAAGACCGGAAAGAACACACCAAAATGTGCCTCCACAGATGTAGAGGGAATGTGGAAATTCTTTTCTTACATTTTTCAGTATTTTCCAATTTTTTTGTTTTGGCAGCTGGCCAGTATGAGGATCTGAACTCTTGACTTTGGTGTTAATCAGCACCATGCTTTAACCCAGTGAGGTAACTGGCCAACCCTCTTTTTTCGTCTTTTATATATCGTATTTCAAAGAGGAATAGGATTGAGGGGAAAAAAGAATGCTCGGCGGCTCTCTGGTCTCTTCAGTGCACAGCTGCATCCTCCACCCAGCACCTATCTCTGGCTTGGCCCCGCATCTAAGTTTCCCCCCCATCCCTTGGCGGGTTGCTGTGAGTTGAGCTCCTTGGCAGTCACTGCTAGACAAGTGGTAAGCTCACTAACCAAGCTGTCACCTAACATCCCAGTTGTGGCAGCATGCTTTGGCCGCACAACCCTTCCTTACACTGACTCCTACGGCCTGAAGACCTTACCTTCCTGCCACTAAGGACCTGGTCCCAATTGACCATCCCCAGCTTCTCATCCAGTCCTTTCCAGCTGCTGGCCACAAGGCCCCCTCTTCCTCCTGCACTCAAGGTAGTGCCTGCACTGTCTGCACTCTCCTGGGACATTCTCTTTAGTGGGCCACACACATGCTTCTGACTTGTTTTTCCAACTACTTTTCTTGTGGTTTCTTTCAATCTTTGTCTTGCCAGCGGCCCCCACCCAAACTATTTCCAGGCTCTTTTCCCGGGAGCGACATCTCCACAGGGGCCCCTCCTTTATTTTGCATACCCCAGCTCGGTGTATTCAGATGGAGGCTCAGACTCACCTTTCATTTCCTCCACCCTCCTTCACCCCCATCCCCATGTTGTGCACACTCACTTTGACAAACCCTGAGACCACACTACTAAACATGAACTCTAACTCAAGGTCTATGTCCAACTAAGTTTCTAACCAGAAACCCAGCCTCCTTCCCTGGACCAATCTTGGGTTTTTCCAGAGCACTTGGCTGGGTCTCAGTAACAGAGCCCTAAGGCTAACCTTTCCCCACTGGAACTTCTCTCTCACCAGGCAGAGGGGGTGGTGACACTGCTGTAGCAGCAGAAACTGTAGCAGGGCCCTGTCACTACAGGACACAGCAGAGGGCATTTTCCCTGCCGTAGGCATCTTAAGACAAGTGAGCAAGTGTTTCCCATCTCTCCCTGATTCTGCCACAAAAGGCAGGTGCGTGCTGCGGTTCTGAGGGCCAAGCCTCCCTGCTCTCTCTTCCATTTCAGGGCCTCCAGCACCTTGGAGACTGATGCCTTTGTCAGCCACTTTGGTACTCTCTGAAACCTTAACAAAGGCTGCCGGCAGGGAGCAGAGAGGGAGTGAACACAGGAATGGAGCTGGCCCCAGGGGACAGACACAGAGGAGATAGCTGAGCTGTAGTTAAGTCATTTATTGATTTTATTTCTAAAACCCACATAAGCGCCACTTTGCTGCTTCCACAGCTTCAAAGAGCTAATTAACCGCCCTATGAGCCCACCAGGGAAACCAAGCTTGTGGGGTAAGCAATGAGGTGAAGCCAAGGTCGAGGAGGGTAGCCAGGCCCCAGGCCCTGCCCCCATTCTGTCAGTTAAGGACAGGGAAGAGATCTTCCCCCAAGTCAACGGAAGTTTAGGAGTTGGTTAAGGAAACCCCCCAAACCTGCCTTGCTTCTGAGGATTCCTCAACCTTGCAGGCCTGATAGCAAATTTAGTACAGGCATCCCGGATGGGGCCCAGACACCCCAGCTCCACTCCAAGTAAATGGCAAGAGCCAGCCTCAGTCCAGCTTAAAACTGGAAAGCAGCTCAGGCCAGATGTCATCCCCAATGGCCAGGTGTCGAGGTCAGCAGGAGCCTGCAGTGCCTTGGCCTCCCTGAAGGCAAGGCAGCTGGGGAAGCAAGACAGCTCTATGCGCCTCTCCCCAGGAACTGGGCAAGCACCTCACCGCCTTGTGGAGATTGCACACAAATTTTTCTGGTGCCACAATGGGTACTATCCACTGCCCCAAACTTGAAAAAAGACAGCCTAAGACCCTTTGCAAAAAAGTGCTCACAAAGCAGTTCGGGCACTTTATCTTGCCCCCAGCACTCCCCAAAGCCTGCAGTGCTGGCAGGCTGCAAGTCACCAGCAGAGAAAGAAAAAAGCTACTTGGCGGTTTTAATTTTAGCTGCTGTGCCTGATGGGCTGGATTAGTTGGCTTGACCTTTAGTGTTGATACCTCCCCAGGCCCAGGGCCTTAGTCAGGTGGCAGCTGCCAGGCACAAATCACAACTGGAGCTCATCAAATGTGGGGGTCCAAAGCCCAGGGAAAGGCCTTCAAAAGGACAGAGACTAGACATGAGGGGTAACCTAAGGAGGGGAGAATGTGGTTCTCGGCTATATTAACTAGTAAACAAGGGGGAGACAGTGGAGCCACCCACACACTCAGCTTCCACCACCAAAGCCACATGCAGGGAGGCAGGTGGTAAGCTTCCTTAATTAATGTCCCACAGTTTCACCCTAGGGCGAAGGGGAGGACTGAGGCCAGGTGCTGAACACAGGCAAGGTAACTTTGTTGTGGTGGCGGTTGAGGAGATTTAAGAGAAAGAAAATAAAAACACCCAGAAAACCACACTGCTCTTTTATTCAATGGAACATCCCCCCTTTAGTGCAGTGTTGAATCAAACACCGAAAAAAAAAGGCCAGAGAAATTTCTGCAGATAAACCAGTGAAGAGAATGCGCATTATACATTATTGTCAACATAATCACTCCATGAAGGGCGGGAAGGGGAAGAAGCAGAATGGAAAACAAGGGGCTCAAGCCCCTAGACACTGCAAAACATTCAGACATTTGGGACTAAAATAAAATGTTAACGTAAACCTTCCAGGAAGGGGAGGAGCAAATGGAGTCTGAGGCAGCCTAGGCTGTTGGGAGCACAAAGGGCTCCAGGCCGGCAGGTACGCCCGAGGCGGTTCAGGCTGTCCCCCTCACTGCTGGCAGGTGGGCCATGGTGGACATGGAGCACAGAACCTGGAGATGAACCCACCCTCAGCGACTTTACAAGATTCTCTTGACAAGAGTGGCAGACAGAAAACTCCAAACTTAAAAAAACCAAATATCTTTGGGGGTGGCTGTGAAACCTTGAAAAACATAGAACCAAGGGAACCCCCTGCTAGCCTGACATTAATGGCCAAAGCCTGTGCCTAAAGCCACTTGCTCCCCTCTCCTTGGCAAGGGGATGAGGAATGGAGAGAAGGGGAAGGAATCTAATTGAAGCAGAAGACCGGGGAGAGCATCTCCTTGGACGGAGTCTGAAGAAAGGAAGAGATAAGGAAATAACAAAGGAAAAAGAAAAAAATTAATAAAAATTTCACAATATGGAGCCAGCGTGTTCCGATTCCATCCACAAAAATAACTCAGGCTGCTTTGCCGAACCATCCTGTCCACCAGGGGCGCTGCTGAGGCTGTCTGCCTGGAAGGGTCACCAATGGGCGCGGAAAGTCCTCACTCTCATGGCTCGGGCCATCGCCGCCGCGGGGAGAGATCCTGGCGGCCCAGTTTTGGGAGAGGCAAAGGGAGTTGGGTGAGGAGAGAAAGAAGACAAAGACACTCGATGCTACAGGGCGCCAGGAGAGCCCAAGCTGGCGCCCCTACTACCACCTGCCCATTCCCCAGCGAGTCCTCAGTCGCTGGGCCCAGGCCGGTGCGTGCACACACACACATGCGTGCACACACAATCACATGCGTGCGTCCCAATGTCTGGCTCCATATGGTGAGGTTCGACATGTTTAAACGAGACCAATTCTCTCTATATATAATATATATTTTCTTAAAAAATGAGTCTAGTTCTGTGGTGGAGGCGGTGGGGGAGCTGGAGGCATCCCGAAGGGCGGCATGCCCGCCACCCCCATGCCCATCATGGTGACAAAGTTAGAAGGGTCCATGGGAGGCGGAGGAGGGGGGGGCGGGGCATACATCATGCCGGCGGAACCAGGTGGCGGAGGCGGCGGAGGGGGGGGGGGCCCCGGGTGGCAGAGGCGGCTGGACCCCGGGGGGCAGGGGCACCATAGTGGGGTTGCCTTGCATCTGAGGGGCTCCTGGAGAAGCTGCGGCAGCCGCCTGCTGCTGTTGCCATGGCGGGATGGACCCTGTGCCAGCGCTCGTGGTGGTAGTCGTCGTATCTGGGGTGGTAAAGAAGCCCAAGGTCACACGCGCGGGGGCACACCGCGGCTCTCTGCGGCTGCTGCCTTGGGACGGGGGCGAGGGGCGCCTGCTCCTTGCTTGGCATGCGGTACGGTGGTGGGGGGCGGGCGGGCGGGGCTGTCCTGGTGATGGGGAGTGGAGGGGTGGGCAGGACTACCCTGGGGTCAGCCTCGAGGTCTCTGGGCTTAACAGGGTAAGCCCTTTGTCACCAACGCCCCTGGAAGGGCTGAGGAGAAGGTACCAGACAAAAGAACCGGCTCTGACATCCCTCCGCCCAGCCGCCGCCGCCGCCGCCACCACCGAACGGCACATTCAACCTCAAGGCCACAGCTGCTCTCTCCCCACTGTCCGGTCCCACCTCTCAGTCTTCTCAGGCCCAATCACAGCCCTCTCCAGAGCATGCACCCCCTACCCCCGCCACTCTGGCCATTAGCATGAGGCTGGGGCCAGCTGGCAGCTCACTCAGCCTGTGACAGCCTGGACTTCTGGCACCCTACCTACAGTAACAGGCTCCCCTGCAGGCCCCCACAAATCTCTCCCCAGACACAACCACACCAAACATCAACTCTTCCCTCCAAGATGCCCCCCAGGCCAGGAGGCCCTTTCTGTTTACACCCCCAGCAGAGACAAGAGTCTCATTCCCAAGGTGCCTGCCTGCCTGTGAGCTGTGAGGCTCCATTTTCCTCTCAGTACCAACCCCACCATCCCACCCACCCCCAACGAGCCCACAACAGTTTACTCACTTTGCTGCCATGGCAAGGGGGTACTGGAAGCCATACTGCTGCTGGGCGGAGGGGGTGGTGGAGGCTGCTGCTGCTGCTGCTGCTGCCATGGGGGAAGAGGACCAGAGGGAGGGGGCGGGGGCTGCCCACTGGGAGGTGGCGGCGGCGGCGGCATCATGCCCATAGGCGGCGGCGGCATCATACCTGCAGGTACAGTGGAGGCAAAGGTGAGGCCTAAGGGAAGGAGAGGGATTTGGGCCACAGCCCCACTCATTCCCAGGCCTAGGTGAAGACCCCAAACAAAGAGACATCCATTACCTTTTCCTTGATGCAGGCGATAAACCCCAGAGCCCACAGGCGTACTTCCCAGGTACTGATCTTGATGGAAGTAAAGAGCAGGGACTTAGCAGGACATTTGAACTGGCCAAGGCAGACAGCCCCCCCACAGCTTCCTCAGTCCTATAGCTTGAGTCACTACCCTTACAAGAGCAGCTAGGAGAACCCTGTCTGTAAAGAGGCGAGTCTGTGCTTACTCCACGTAGAAGTCCCCCTGAATCAGAATGAAGTCTTGCTCCTTCTGAAGCCTGAGCCTTGGCAAGTCAGGCAGACCCAGTGCACCACCTAGCTAGCCACTCTGAGACCTGCTTCCAGTTTGTGGCAACCTGATATAAACCCTTGTTTACCCCAAAGCCCCAAGGTTTCTGGTCTGACACTTACTTACCCATGGGAGGAGGGCCATGGTGCCCAGGTGGGTGGGGGCCCTGGTTCATCGGTGGTGGTGGTGGCTGCATCCAAGGAGGTGGGGGTCCATTAGGGTTGTGCTGCATGGGATGTCCACCATGCCCACCTGTCAGGCTGGGTAATGGATGTGGGAAGCTGTGGGGGCCACCTCCAGGACCACCAGGACCACCTCCATGCATGCCATGGTAGGGCCGACTCTCTGAAGGGCCAGAATTCATCCAGGGTGGGCGGCTCTGGGTAGTGGACATGAGAGACTATGTGAGAGCATTTCCCGCCAATGTCCCTGCCTGCTCCCCTTGGTGGCAACACTGTTCTTCTGGCTATGCCACAGGAATAGAACACAAAGGCAGGGTCTCCCCAAAGTGGCCAGATATCCCGAAGAACAATGTTGCCAGCCAAGTCCATCAATCTGCTCAAACCAAAGCACTTGGCCATAGCTCCCAGTCTCAGCAGAAGAGAATGGGGAAGCCAGACCAAGAGAACCAGCTCTGAGGCTCACCGGTGGAGGTGGGTTGTTGGCAGGAGCAGCAGGCCGAGGCGCGCTGGCCAGGGGTGTGGTGGCAGGCCCAGAGGTGGAGCCCACAGATGCGGGGACAGGCGCTTCACCCAGCTCAGCCATGAGGGACAAATATTCTTTATCCATCCGTGCTTTATCCTGAGCTGACTGGGGGTCACCAGGCCTGAGGGGAAGGGAGACAAAGAGAAGAGAAAAAACTGATTAAAATAAAAAGCTTTTAACTCTAAAAAACTATATACAGAAAGTTCTGAAGAATTCAATCACCAGTTCATTTCTTTTTTTTTTCTTTTTTGGCTACTGGTCAGTACAGCACCATTTTCTTCCTTCCTCTTTTTTTTTTTTTTTTTTTTTAAAGATGACTGGTAAGGGGATCTTAACCCTTGGCTTGGTGTTGTCAGCACCACACTCTCCCAAGTGAGCTAACCAGCCATCCCTATATAGGGATCTGAACTCGTGGCCTTGGTGTTATCAGCACCTCTCCCCCAAATGAGCCACAGGCTGGCCCTCTCCGTTTCTTTCTAACCCCTTACTAGTCATGGCTCAAAACTGTCTTACCAGACCTTCGGGTCAGTGCCCATTTATTTATCTGGTATTATCATGCTCTCTCTGCCAGAGATGTACCTCCATGCTCTCTATAGCAGAGGTCCCAGGCTAAGAGAGCACAGGAGACCATCAGCACCAAACCCTCACCAGCCACAAAGGCACAGGGTCTCCCAACTCACAAATTTTATCAAATGCTACATTCCCAGTTTGAGGGAAGAAAAATCTATGCAAGACTGCAGTAACTGCAAGAAAGAACTTCTTCAACAAAGCTTTATATATATGCCACCCACAACAGAAAAGTTTTCATACTGAATGCTAATTCGCAACTGGCCAAAAATCTGTAGATTGGTCTTCTTGAACCAATCCTTAAGCAGCAAAGGTAGTAAAATGTAATATTAAGCCCCAGTAAAATCATTTACACCCAAAATGGAAGCTTCCAGTTTTCCTAGGCTTCAAGACAAACAATAAGATAGGGGTATTCTGTACAGGCTATTTCTAATCATCCTCAGCTTTAAATCACACCATTACAAACCACATTCACAGAAAGGATGTTTCTCTTGGGTCGATAAGATTAACCAGCAATCAATATGCTAAAAAGAGCTGTTCTGTACACCATGGGCTACCAGGAAACCACCAGAACCGCCAGCCTCTCACCTCTGGAATTTGCAATCTGAAGCAATATGGCCAGCCCCTCCACACTTGGTACACACTGTGGTATTGGTAATGCTGCGGGTCTCTGAACTCTGCCAAGGTCGTAAGATCCTGTCAAGGGAGGGGGAGAAAAAGTCAACTCAAGGGCTATGGACAATCTCTCTACCTCCATATGTTCTTCAGGTCTCTACACATTCTCCTCTGAAGTGTTCACATACCTGTTATCATCTTCCCGTAGGGTCCCATTCAAGCGAGCCAACTCCCGAAGCTGCATCTTTCGTAAATCATTCTGGTCCTCTGGGGTCTCAATACCCTGCTTCAGAATGTTTCTGATCTAGGGAAGACATTATGAACAGTTACACAAGTGCTTGGGGACACCGCCTAGCTTTCTGGCAAAAGGCTTCCTCTCTGAGCTCAACACTCACCTGTTCTACTGCTTTTTTGACATTCTCCATTGTATTGGCGGTGACCAGGGCATGAAGTGGCTCATCTTCCCCCGGCAACATCTGGCCATCTTTGCGCCCGACCTTCCCTTCCTTCACAGACCCTTTCCCCCGGATCATAATCTTGGCGTTGCACTCCTTCTCTATGTTCTTCAGGGTGTTCCCTCTACCAAAGGCAGAAAGGATGGACTTTATACCTGACACGCAAGTTCACACTCCAGAAGGGACAGATGCTGGGCTGACTAGGCACTGGTGGGGAACTGTAAGCACAGAGAGCTGGATTTTCCCACCAAGAGCTCCGTGATCTCTTAGTTAAGGTCAGCCACAGCGAACCTGAAGATCTGACTTCTCTGTAGTAAAATGGGGACGAGATTTTCTCACAGAAAGGCGTAAATCAGCCAAAGTAAATGTCCTACCAAAAACAACCAAGATGAGCCAATGGCACAAAAAGAAACCCCGAGGCTCTAAGGAATTCTCTATCACGAGGGATAGTAATTACTCACCTGGGCCCAATTAGCAGCCCTACAAAGTTGATTTCTGGATATTCATCTTGTGGAATCATGACTTTATCACTCACTCGTGTTGCTGGAGGTCTATGGAAGAAAAGACACTGACTCTGCACATTGCTGGGAGATGACACAGAAAACCAATAGCTCTTCTAGAACTAACCACTGATACCACGTGCTAATTACGGGTGATTTGGGGCAAGAGGTGAGCAGTACCAAAACTGTCCCTGCAGGTCACATATGATCTGCATGTGTTCTCATCCAAGCCGACCTGGCCCCTCTGCTTACTTGTAATCTGCAGGTGGCTTAAAATCAGGGTTGAGAGCAACCATCTCCGTGATCAGGTTGTGCCGCTCCTCTTCAAGCTTTTTGCGGGTGCGGAACTCTCGGGTATTAAGGCGCTTCCCCTCGCTATTGTAGATGGGCTCAGGGGAAGGGGACCTGTGGGAAACAGACCCCCGTCACTGCTCTGCTCCCACTTCTCTCATACCCACACGGATTACAACAAGTCTTTCCCAGCCCCTCTGCCTCTCAGACCCTAGCACAACACTCTTCGGAGGAACCGACCATAACGTGTGTTACTCAAGATCGTGTGGAATGGGGAGA
The DNA here is from genome assembly GCF_027409185.1 of Cynocephalus volans. NCBI lineage: Eukaryota > Metazoa > Chordata > Mammalia > Dermoptera > Cynocephalidae > Cynocephalus > Cynocephalus volans. The sequence goes on from NC_084463.1 coordinate 160,074,305, forward strand.
TGAAAGCTGGCTTAGCCTTAGGGGAACTGAGGTGTGTGTGAGAAAGGAAAAAAATGGTTTTACTTCTTAAAGTGATGAGAGGAGGAAAAAAAGTCTGTCCTTTGGGGGGAATCTTTGGACTACACATAAGTGGCAAGGACAGTTATCATCCTCTGGAGTCTTCTTGAGAAATATGGATTTTCTTTCATTTGAAAAAAATTACATTATCACAACTTTATGAACCACAGAAAACCCAAGTTTATTTAAGCAAAATGCTATAACTCTTGGAGAGCTCATGCCCTATCAGGAAGAGCGTCTGTACCCCTAACACATAGTATGAGCTCTTTAAACCCAATGCGACTGGGACTCAAGGCTACTGCAGCTATTTGGCCCCCACAATGGAGAGAAATGATTCAAGGCTTCATCTTTGCTTTTCCTTCAATGGCCTGGCTGGCTGTGTCCAAGGCCCAGGAGACAACCTGTTTTCTGGCTGTTCGAGGTTAGGGAGTCTGGGTAGAGAAAAACGTTAACGTGCTAAAGCAGCTTCTGAGAGAGGCTGCAAATGCAGATTTGGTCAATTACTTGTCTAGGGTCTGAACCTGCAAACAGCAAGGGGAAAACCTATGATTCTCCGCCAGAGTTTACAAGTCCAGAAAGCAGATTTTCTCTCTCTCATTTTTTAAGGAGTAAAATGCTGTTGCTACAAGTAAAAAAGTAGTAATGATAAAATGGTCAGTTTACCACAGCTGGATTTTGCGGTAATAAAAAAAAAAGAGAAGTTACACTCCTAGAATTCTGAGTTAAGATTACAAAAAGGACCATAACTTGATATTCTGAATCAAAATTTAGTAGCAGCTGCAAGAAGGGAAGAGACCATCTGGATCAGGTTATTAAAAAAAACATCCTGAAAGTAGTCAAGACTCCTATACCCTTGGTTTAGTTGAGAGAACCTTGCCTAGTTGGAGAGCAAGGACTGAACTCGGCTGCTCCCACTGTCTTCAGCCTAAAGGGAACCATGTCATACCACGTTACACACACGATGGAATAAAAGGTCAGGTTTGTTCATGACTAATGACGGCTAAATGACACCTCCGTATCTAGCATTTGTATAAACTGTTAGCACAATCCAGTAATAGTGAACAAAAGCAAACGTACCCCAGCTCATTTGACTACCATTTTATACATTTAAGACTATCATCTTATACAATTAAGTCTACGACAAATTTTAAAACATTTTTAACTGTGCAAGTTAAGCAACATCAAAATATCATGAAGTGGCTTATTTTTGAGATGTACCTTTTTAAGAAATATTCTTATTAACATAAACTCATGCATTTCCCTCCAACCTGGGCTCAAAAGCAAGACCAATCAGGCATTAGGGCCTCTTTCAAACTGAATACAAGGGAGGAAAAACCCCACTCTGGCTTTATTTCTAACATTCTTTACATTTCTAATTCCCACCCCATAGCTGTCTAGAATTAATCATTCCTGGCTCATCACCAAAACAAGTTTTACCAGTACCAAACTGGCCATTTAATGGCCTCACAACAGTTAACCTCTTCCCCAATTGTGGAAGTGAAAGGCAAAAGCCAATACTCTAGAGGTTACACTGGCCCGACTTCACCTCGAATAGGCATTGGACAGATCAACTAAATTCTAATCCCAGCATTCCAGGAAACACAGAAGGTTTGTTAAAAATTCAACCTTTGGAGGAATTGCCTGGTAACCTGTAGACATATAAAATGGAAAAGGCCAAAAAGGCACTAACCAGTTGTGGTCTATAATCTACAATGTTAATTTTATTAAAAAATCTTCAAATCAAAAAAATATAAAACAACACAACTCTCCAACCAAAATTTGCTGGTAAAAATATAACTAATAAGTAAAATTAAAGAGTCCATATGGAGAAATAAGGAAGTTAATTTGTTTCCTGGCAAAGGGCAATAGAAAAATGCATAAGTGAATGACTTCTAAAGCCATTACATCATCTTCCTGATTTAATGAGCTAGTAATTGGGCAACAAAAGCCAAAAACTACTTTTTAAGGCAAAGTCTTTTCAACTATGCTGCATGCACTAAGAAAAACTTCAGTGACAGGCTTATTGCCTTTCTATTAAATGACCAGATTTAAGCTGTTCAGAGATCAGCCAATAAAATTCCAGTTTAAAAAGATCATCTCTCACATCAACTTTTTACTTTTCAGAGATAAGAAAAATTGTAAACTGAAATGACATGACCACAGCTGTTAGAGATCTGCACTCTCTTTAAAAAAAAAAAAAAAAAAAAAAAGTCTAGGGTTGGTTGCTTGCCTTCCCAAAACAGGTGAGAATATTCTGGCCCCTCCCAACACCCCCAGGCAATGGCCAAGGCTGAAAATGAACTGGCAGTGAAGGAAGTTGGTTAGAAATCTCATCTGATTTTTAAAACCATCTCAAAACCATTAGCAGGAAGACTCAGCAATGAGCGGACCAGAGTTTCTGGCCTGCTCAAATTCAGTGATGCTCAAAAATATTCTCAATCCCTGCATCGTGTACCTGTGAGAAAAACTCTACCCCCTGGGCTTTCAGCCAAAGCAGGTACTGAAAAGGCAGGTTAAGGGGCCACACCTCACTGTCCTTACAGATGGGAAAATCAGATTAAAATCTACATGCTTACCAATTGGAAACCAGTTGTCCATTTTCCTGTAACTTTTTATTTTCCTAAAATTAAGTTTCATTCCAATTTTCTAACTGTTGACTGACCACATATATTGCTAATTAAACCCTAGTCCCCAAAATGGTCAGAGTACCAGTTGTCTTAGTAGGATTTATATTGAACTGACACAATATGTTGCCACCAGTAAAACGTATTGAGAAAAAGGTAAAAGCGTTACTGTCAGCTGGTTAAAACTGTTTCCCAACCTGTCCTCAGGGTTAGGGGGGATGCCCAGGTCTCCTGTGCGCAGTTTACGAGTCAGGTCTTCTATCTGCAGTTGCACTGGAAGAAACCAGGTTAGGAAAGAAAAAAAGGATGGAAAAAAGACAATGTTACCAAAAAACATCTCAAATCTCAACAATAAGCATGAAGAACTCGGAGACTTTGAAAGGGACGACTGATCAGTGAACACATTGAGGCAAAAACCCCTAACCACCTACTGGCAGGAGTCCACTTACATCTATAGGTATTTTTCACTTCAAAATGGTTATTACTTAAGGAAGCAAACAGTTTGTTGGAAGAGGGGTTAGCAGTAAAGACTGTTCACTAAGGCTAACATCAAAGCAATTATTAAGAGGTATTTCACCTCTCCCTCCCCACCAAGGCTTGCTTACAATTGGCACCGAGAACCAAAAACCGTGCATGCTATCACCAATACTCAATTCTCAAATTATTTGAGAGCAAGACTTGAGAGTTTTTTCTTCATTAAATATTAAACATAGCCTAAAATGAGACTCAATTAACATGGGACAAAGAAAAATACCAGTTTAGCAAACAAAGATCACTTTCACTAATACCAGGCTTAAAATTCCTTAAACAAATATTTAACCAATTTAACACCTTACAGATATTTGCACATATTCTTTCTGTACAACCAGATCCATACTAGTGAGTCTCCCAATACCTGCAACTTTTATTCAAGTAGTAAATCACAAACCATATTTCTTAATATACCAGTAATCACAGATGCTAGGAACCTTTTTTCAGACTTGCTATTAATGTGGGGAGCAGGTGTGCAGATGGGAAGTGTGGGTCAAGGAGAAATGTATGGGGCCTTCAGATCTGTACCAATGAGGCTGTACGTGAAAAAGAGAGATGAGGGTTTCACAAAAGCTGCCAGTGATTCCAGGAAAATATTACACAGCTGATTTTCCAAGATAATGGGAACTGCAGAGCCAAAGCGGCTTTCTTCAACGTGCTGAATAACCACCTGTTTCTTACCTTTATAGCACCTGAGAGTTCTGAGCAAAAACGCTATTAAGAGTAAGTCTTATTGGGTTGGGTTAAAATTGAGTTGGTTCCACAACTGGATTCATGCATGTCTAACCCAAGATACCTTAGGAGTTTCAAACATAACCCCGCAGGGCTATTCCACACCCCCACGTTAAGACCCTGAAAAAATGAAAATCCATCAATATCAAAAGAAGATATCACGGGCACTCTAGACAAGGCAGTGTGTACCATGGGAGATAAAAGATTACAAGACACACGGCTCCCCAAGCTCCTTAATGCCAGAAAAGATACAACTCTGCGGTGGAGTATTAAGCTCAACACCACCATAAAGGGGCATAGGACTATGCGGGTGTGAGGTCAGATCTGAGTAAATAGCTGGTACTAAAAATTAAATCAAGGGGCCAGCCCGTGGCTCACTTGGGAGAGTGTGGTGCTCGTAACACCAAGTCAAGGGTAAAGATCCCCTTACTGGTCATCTTTAAAAAAATAAAAAGGTCACTCCCTTCAGTGGAGTGGAGACCTATACCAGCCTCTGTTTTGACACTGTATCTACTTTGATTATAACTATAAATAGAGGGCCAGCGTGTGGCTCACTTGGGAAAGTGTGGTGCTGATAACACCAAGGCCATGCGTTGGGATCCCTATATAGGGATGGCTGGTTAGCTGACTTTGGAGAGCGTAGTGCTGACAACACCAAGTCAAGGGTTACCCTTCCAGTCATCTTTAAAAAAAAAAAGAAACTACAAATAGCCCTTAGGGCCCACTGCATTAACCAGCCCTCCATAGGAGGAGAAACAGAGTTAATAAAGAATAAGTTTGTTCTCCCCATTTTCTAAGTCTGCTTGTGTCCTTGGGATATCACTCCACTAGGGGTATTTCACAAGGTTGTAATACGAGCCATAATAAGGGCAGGGGTGGGAATAGACAGAACAGTGGGGAAAGAAAAAACGTTAGCAGTACTGTGAAAAGAAGATAGCCAACTCCAATGTCTCAAAGTTCTCAGCAGTCTAAAAACAGGAGATTAAGACCCTCAAGAATAAGAACATGCCGGCCTTGAAGTGTTTTGTTTGTGAAGGCTACAACCTCACGAGCCTAGGAGGTCTTTGCTCTATTTTCCTCGAAAGGGGATGTTTATTTGGTTAGCAGGAAATGTTTATCGAGTGAACTTTTCTGAGACAGCTGCATAGGTATAAAAGGTAAAATTTACATTAAATACCTTTTTTTTTTAAACAACAAAAAAATAATTTTGAGGTTAATTTCAATTCCACCGTGAACAGTCATTCTTAATTTTTGAAATTTCCCAACAGATAAGATCTTTTATCCTACCACCTCATTCCATATCCAAGCAGTACCCCTTTCCCAGCAGAATTCCTTAGTAGTAAATACAAGAGCCTTCATTTTAAAACAGCTCTCCAAAGACCAAACCAGAAAAAGATGCTGAAGGTAAGGTTAAATTCAACAAAATGATAAGGGGTGAACTATAAACACACTTTCAGAACCACTTTTTGTTCAAACTGAGTTTTTTTTTTCCTTTCCTTTCAGATAGTACCTACAAAAATAAAAGACCACATTTCAGGGGAAGAGAGAAATAGAAAATTATGGTGAAAGGTCATGCTGCGAAAAAGGTACTTGGTTTACAATACCTGCAGTGTTCTCCACTGGGGCCTGTCCAGGGAGGCAGATGACACTCACCTACCTCATCAACTGGCAATGAACAGCAGCTGAAAAGGTTGGGCTGCTGGACTGGGGACTATTCTCACTCCTAAGTGGGCCCCTCTACCTTCCTGGCATTCATGGAGAACACTGCTGTTATGAACAGACCAAAACAAGGAGCTGCAAATGCAGGACTCACTGAGCAAAAACTGACGAATATGTCAAAGTTGTGAAAGTACACCTGACCATATCTTGTCTCAAAAACAAAACAAAAAACCCACCAAACTAAAATTTCAAACTTTCAACCAAAAGAAATATCGCTCAATCACTCAGAATAAACAGTAACAATCTGAAAATGCATTAGGATACAGAACGTGTATTTACCTATATAAGCTCTTTCTTGCTCCCGAGTAAGTCCAGGGGGAATAACTGTAGGCATTCCTGGAATCACTGTCTTTTGTTCCATTGTGTCTTGGTTCCAACGGCTCCTCTTCCGCTTCTTACTTGGGAAGTCTAAAGGCAGACAAAGTCAATCAGACGGAAATACAAACCAACAGAGTAACTACCAATAGTTAAGATATTACACGGAATGTCAGCAGGCCGTGAAAGTGAAAACTTGACCTAAAATCTAAACAGCAACGGATGAAAAACAAACTTCAGAGATCAGAGATTAAAACATATGGCCACTACAAGGATACCTGGTCCTGGATCAGGAAAGTCACATTTATAATATTTGTCTAGAGAAACTCTGTAAATTATGTAAACAACGTAACAAATCTTAATGCATAAGAGTTCAAAGAGTGAAGCCATGAATGCCTTGAAAGCCCCAGAGGAGACAAGCATAGATTGAAGAATCACAAACAGGTCTGGAAAGCAGAATTGTATTGGGGGACTGCTGACTCCGCCCACTTCCACCACACTCACCAGTCACCTTTCTAAAAGGTACCAGAACACAAAAAAATCTATCTTTACACATTAGTAAGCGCGGGGGGGGCGGGGGGGGAATTCTTCAACGAGATCATCCTTTCCTTTATGAGTTTCGCCAAGATGGGCATTCAATTTTCCTGGCCAGCTGGACACTGTCTGAACTCTTAAAGATTTTATCAAAAATTCAACAAAGAATAAGCTATGAGAGTAGCCAAATCCTCCTTCCCCGATACAAAGGTAGAAACTCCCTACATTTACTACAAGTTATTCTACTTTCCAAGTGATACACGCCCGGAGGCAAAGGAAAGCTCTCTACGGCAGTACGGGGGAAGCGGGTCACACCGAGAACGGAGTAAGCCAAGGGAGGTTCGGAAAAACACAATTCCCTCCCCCAAAAGACCAGACCAAACCATCACCTGAAGCCTTCCAACCTCACCCCTTCTCTGTACTGAAAACCCTGTCTTAACTGCAAAAATAGTGGAGCGATGCTTGATATTTTTGTCTCCCTTTCAGACTCCTCTAAGTCCAGGAAGGAAGCCGCTCCACGTTATCAGCTGACCCTATCACGCCCTCGTAGCACGCACACCCTGGGCCAGCCCGCTGGAGCCCCAACAGGGACCCCCAGGTTTTAGACTAGCGCCGCACAACCCGGTCACCTCACTGCGCCTGCGCACAGCACGCCACCTCCCACCCTGTCTCCCTCCCCAGCGGGCATGCGCACTCCAGGCCCCAAGAACCCGGCCGCGCGCGCCCTAGGGCGCCTCTGCCCGGGCCCTCCCGTGCGCGCGCGCGCGCGCGCCCGGGCCGCGTGCAGCCGTCGTCGCCGCCGCCGCGCGCCCCTCAGCCGGCCGGGCCCGTCCGCGCGACGCCTCTCGCGCTCTCGGCCCGACTCACCTCCTCCGCCGCCGGCCGGGCCCGGCTGCTGGTCCTGACGCGGCGGCTGGGGTGGCGGCAGCGGCTGCGGCGGCGACATGCGCTGGTAGAGCGGCGGCTGCGGCGGCGGGTACGAGGCGCCCGGGGACGGGGACGGCGGCGGAGGCGGCGGCGGTTGCTGGGGAGGCGGGGGGGGCGGCGGCGGAGGCGGCGGCGGCAGCGCCGCGAAGGGGAAGGCCGCGGTCAGGGCCCCCATCGAGGCCACAGGCGGGGGCGGCGGCGGCCCGGGCGCCAGCAGCCCCGCCCCAGGCCCGGGCGCAGGCGGAGGCCCCGGCTCGAAGCCCCCTTTGGGCCCGGGAAGGGGCGGGAGGCCGGGGGGGCCCAGCTTACCCAGCGGCGTGGCGTTCGCTCCGGTCGCCATAGCGCCCCTGGGGACCGGCGCCGGCGGCTCCTTTTCCTCGGCGGCGGCGGCTTCTCCTTCACGAACCTTCCGGGGGGAGGGGATCCGACTGCGCTGCTGCGGAGCGCGCGGAGCCCGTCCTCTCACGCGGCGGGCGGCGGCGGCGCGAGACGCACAAGGAGGGAGGAGAGAGGGCGCCACGGGGGCGGGCCGGGGGCGGCCGGGCCGGGGCCTGGATTGGGCCGGGCAGTGGCGGGGGGCCGGGATCGGCGGCCTCTGATTGGCGGAGCCTTAGTTCTTCTCGATGTGCGCTGGGATTGGGCGAACCGTTAGGCCAGGCGAAGAAATGGCGGCGGAGCCCGGCGAGCGAAGAGACGTCGCAGCGCGCACTTCGTTTGTTACTGCGCGAACTAAGCTCCGAGTCCAGAAAGCAGGAGATAGGGTGGGGCAAACTCTGTGACGTAAGGACGAAGAGCCTTCCCATTGGCTGCAATTGTTGGAGTCAATCAATATCGGTTGCGTCGCAGTGTCCTGGGATTGGCTGTCGCTGGTTGGAGCCTTTTCCTACTCCCCTCCCTCAGGGAGTACTTTCGCCGGGATTAAACGAGAAGTGACGGCGGAAAAGCCCAGGACGGAACGACATTTATTGTGGGGGGCGGGAAGGCATGGAGCCGGAAGTGCGCGTGCGTAGAAGGGGCAAGGCTGCCTCTTGCCCTTTTCCCTTCTCCATCGGCCCTCGGGTCAGGTGCGGCAGCCCTTAGTGACGTCAATCGTCGTTTCCGTGGTAACCCGGAACCGTGGGGGCGGGACCCTCGAAGGGGCGGGCAGACGCCAGATAACCGGATCCGTTTGCGCTGCAGGTAAAAAAGGACTTCCTGTAGTTTTTGAAAAACATTAAATGTCACCCAAAAACGCTATAAAATAGAGTGGTCTTATTGAAGGATTTAAAACAATATCTGAACCGATGGGACAACACGAAATCTTAAAGATAACAGTAGTAAATTCTGAAATTACTTTACAAATAGAATTCATTTCCATTGGAATCCCAAAGGGGTTGGTGGGGACTTGAATAAATGATCTTGAAATAGGGGGGCTGAGCGGTTAGGTCAATTGGTTAGAGCGTGGTGCTGGTAACACCAAGGTTCAGCGTTTGATCCCTGCACCGTCCAGTCGCGAAAAACAACAGAAAATTATCTTAAAATCATAAAATAACTGAAACTAGCAAGAAAAGTTGTAATCGAGACAGGAGGAGCTTGCCTTTCCAAATAATAAACACAGTATATAAAACAATAATGAAGTAATATGATGTTGTTGCAGGAAACACAAATTAGTGCAACAGAATAGAATCCGAAAATAGATTACCCTTATACTGGTAGAAATACCACATAGGTGATATTTCAATTCAGTAAGGAAAGGATGATTTAGTTAATAAATGGTGTAGAGTCTAAATCTAAACAACAAAACATTTTTTTTTTTTTTTTTTTAAAGATGACCGGTAAGAGGATCTTAACTCTTGACTTGGTGTGGTCAGCACCACGCTCACCCAGTGAGCAAACCGGCCATCCGTATATGGGATCCGAACCCGGGGCCTTGGTGTTATTAGCACCGCACTCTCCCGAGTGAGCCACGGGCCGGCCCCTAAACAACAAAACATTTAGAATACAATTTAGGTGACTGTAAGGGTAATCTATAGGTTGAGAGACTACAAAAACAAGAAAATTCACACTACAATGAAAAGGTATATAATCGTCCTTCAGTATCCTTTTAGGATTGGTTCCAGGACCTCCCCCAGATACCAAAATCTGAGGATGCTCAAGTCCGTCATAATAAAATGGCATAGTGATTGTGTATTACCTAAACATCCTTTAAATCATCTTACAACAGCTAATGTGTTCAATCCCTGTACCAGCCAGCTGCCTCACCCTGCCAAAAAAATGGCTAATGCCAAAAAAATGGCTAATGCAATGTAAATGCTATGTAAGTAGTTGTTATCTATATTTTTCAGGGAATAATGATAAAAAAAAAAAAAGTCTGCACATTTTCAGTACAGATGCATCTTTTTTCCTAATTTGATCTGTGGTTTAATCCACAGACATGGAGGGCTAACTCTACTTGATTACCAAAAAAGTAAATAAAAGTGCATATTAAAATCAAATCAAGGGGCCAGCCTGTGGCTCACTCGGGAGAGCGTGGTGCTGATAACACCAAGGTCCAGGATTTGATCCCTGTACGTAGCCAGCTGCCAAAAAAAAAAAAAAAACTTAGCAAAGAATAGGAATGGGCTTGTCCCAGAAGAGCAAATCCAAATAGTCAAGAAACATGAAAGGATGTGCAACCTGCCAACAGTGGTTTGAATGTGTCCCCCAAAGTTCATATGTTAGAAAGTTAATCTCCAATGCAACAGTGTTGAGAGGTGGGACCTTTAAGAGGTGATTAGGTCATGAGGACCCTCAGGAATGGATTAATGCCATTATTACAGGATAATAGAAAGAGTTCTACCTCTTCCCCCTCCCACAGCACTCTTTTGCCCCTCTGCCTTCCGCCATGGGATGAAGCAGCAAGAAGGCCCACACCAGATACAGGTCCCTCAACCTTGGACTTCTCAGCCTCCAGCACCCTCAGAAAAAGATCTCTGTTCTTTATGAATTACCCAGATCAGGTGTTCTTTTACAGCAGCACAAAATGGACTAAGACCCCCTCCCGTCAGGAAAGTGCAAATTAAGATGACAGTGAGGAATCTCTTTGTCAAAATAGCAAAAAATAAATGTGCTGACACCTACTACTGTGAATTTCTTTCTTGGAAAGCATTCTGTTGTCTATAAAAGTTGTACCTCCTTTCCAAAACAACCCTTTAATCCAGCATCCACTCCTGGGTTATTGCCCCCAAACAAGGCATGTGATTATATAATAGTTCAAAGTCTTCTACTGCAATTACTGCAGCATTATTTGTAGTGGCAAAAACCTGGAAACAGTGAATTTCAATCAGTATACGGTTTCTTTTATTTTTATTTTTTTTTGGCAGCTGACCAGTACAGAGATCAAACCCTGGACCTTAGTGTTACCAGCACAACACTCTGACTAACCGAGCTAACAGGCCAGCCCCTCCGTCAATATGTGAATGGTTGAACAATAGTCCATAACCTGGACTATTAGGCAGCCTTGAAAAGCTATTAATCCATATCAACTGACGTAGAGTGACTTCTGTGCTGTATGGTTATTGAATGAGCAGAGAAATATGTATTACGTTATCTTGGTTTTGCAAGACTATCTAACCCCGTATATGTGTACACACTTCCATGTGAAATATGAGTATAGAAAAGCTATGGAAGGATACCCAGCATATTCCCTGCCATAGGAGAGGGAAACAGGTAACTGGAAATTATCCCAATACATCTTAAGAACCCAACGTATTTTTCAAATATGCTTCATACTTTTTTAAAATGTATGATATCCCATTTATACAGCCTTATATAACTGTACTTGCATAGGCAGAAAAAAATGCATTGACAGAAAGATCACCAAATTTCTACTGGTGAGATCTCAGGTAATTTTTACTTTTCCTCCTATTTCTGTGCGTTATTTTAATTTTTTATAGTGAACAAGTATTTAATCAAAAATGAAGCTGAGGGCTGGCCAGTTAGAATGTGCACGTGCTGATAACACTCAAGGTCCAGGATTTGTACCAACCAGCCATTAAAAAAAAAAAAAAGCAGCAGCTGATATTGTGGACAAGAAAGGGAAGATATATAATGTTTATATCATTTATTTTTAAAATGAAGAAAAGAAAAAATGTAATCAGTAAAGATAAATTCTATGGAGGAGAGAAGAGTCATTCAATGTATGAGCAGCTACTGAGTGCAAAACATCTTGGTGGATACAACAGAAAGTAAAACTCAGAAAATCACAGTCTAACAAAAGAGAAAAACAAATGCATGGGCTGGCAGGTTAGCTCAGTTGGTTAGAGTGCCGTATTATAACACTAAGGTCAAGGGTTCGGATCTCTGTATTGGCCAGCCACCAAAAAAAAAAAAAAAAAAAAGACGAATGTGCAAATAACCATTCTAATAATGAGAAAGGCCACAGCTGTGACCGTCCCAGGGGGCAGTTATTTTCACTGCATTCTAATTATTTCAGTTTAATTTCCTTTTCGACCCAGGATTTTTATGAGATTATTTTTTAATTACCAAATTAAGATAGTTTGGTCATCTTTTTATCATTTCTACTTTTGTTACATCTTGTAGAATATGGCCTTAAAAATCTCTACTTTAAAAAAAAAGTGCAGTTTTCTTTATGGCCAAGTATATAATCAATATCTGTAAGTGTTCCAAGGACAAATTAGTAGCCAAGAGTTTGGATATTGGCTACTCCAAGCTCTGTTCGGAGCTCTTTTAAATGTAGTAGCTCATTTCATCCTCACAACAATCTTCAGAAATGGATATTATCTCTAATTTATAAATAAGGAAACTAAGGCACAGAATGGTTAAATAAGTACACCAAGGTCACACAATCATAGCCTGTACTTGTACAAGACTATTTGGACAGGACAGGATTGGGATCCAAGCCATGCCACTTTCTGGCTGCGGGCCATTGAGCAAGCTGTTCCCAGTCTTCACGCAAGCTGGGGTCCTGCACACATGGGCCAGCCTCAGCCATCCATCAGCTGGCAACTAAGAAGTCATTTAATCTTTCCAAGCTTTAGTTTCTTTGTCTGTAGAATATGAGGGTACTTCAAAAAATTTGTGGAAGAGTAGGATTAAAAGATAATATGAATATCCGTGTAATTTTTGAAGTGCCCTCCTATAGACAATGACAGTTCCCTACAGGGTACTATGCTGATTCCATGAGATCAGAGAGCACAGCTGGTTTTAATGGGGTATCTCAAACTGCAGGGGTCAGAAATACACACAGACTTCAGACAGAGATGCCTCTGATTTTATGTAAGGGTGTGATATAAGCAAAAAGTACATATCTAGCCTTTGCCCACAGTTCCTGGCACAGAGTGTCAACCTGAAGCGGAGTAATGGGAGCTGCTGAAGTAGTAGCCAAGTAGGACAGAAGTGTAGGTAGCCTAGAGACCTGGGACTTGCAGGCGAGTTCCCTAACCTTTGGGGTCTGTGCTAACTCCAGGTAGTTCATGTCAGAATTGAATTATGAGACATCCAGTTGGTGTCAGATAATTGCTGTTAGAATGCACAGCCCCTTCCATCTTATCACTGGCATTTTCTTTTATCTCTACACCTGATAGTTCAGAAACCCAAAGCCCCTGGGCAAGATTGAGAGGAAGTACCATCTGGCTAGCTGAGACTGGAGGGAGGGAATCCGTGGCTGTTGGCTGTTGTATCCAGCCTTTGGAGAGCCCCACACATGATTCCATCACCCAAATTAGGAATGATAATCCCTAGGGCCGGCCCGTGGCTCACTCGGGAGAGTGTGGTGCTGATAACACCAAAGCCACGGGTTCAGATCCCGTATAGCGATGGCCGATTAACTCACTGGGTGAGCGTGGTGCTGACAACACCAAGTCAAGGGTTAAGATCCCCTTACTAGTCATCTTTTAGGGGGGAAAAAAAAAAAGGAATGATAATACCTACCATGGAGTGAGCACCCATGATGCACTAAATTACTACTTTTCATCATTTTTCCCCCTGAAAACCATGTTTATTTACAGTTTCCTATTAAAGCCAATTTGAACCAGGGGGAGAAAAATTGTAGATTTTGTGATTTAGGTACAAATTAGAAATTATAGCATAGTAGGGCCGGCCCGTGGCTCACTCGGGAGAGTGCGGTGCTGATAACACTAAGGCCACGGGTTCGGATCCTTAAAAAAAAAAAGAAATTATAGCATAGTAGATGTGTGCAAATAACATCTGGTAAAGGACTTGTGTCCAGACTCTCAAAACTCAACAATGAGAAAACAAACACTCTATACTTATGTGGATAGGACCAAAAAGAGAGAGAGAACAAACAACTCTATTTTTTATATCATTTTTTTTTCCTTAATTTTATTTTGTTGATATACAATGTGGTTGATTATTGTGGCCCATTACCAAAACCCCCCTCCCTCCTCCCTCTCCCCCCTCCCACCCAACAATGTCCTTTCTGTTTGCTTGTCGTATCAACTTCAAGGAACTGTAGTTGTTATGTCTTCTTCCCACCCACCCCCAGCGTGTGTGTGTGTGTGTGTGTGTGTGTGTGAATTTATTTATTTATTTTTAGCTCCCACCAATAAGTGAGAACATGTGGTATTTCTCTTTCTGTGCCTGACTTGTTTCACTTAATATAATTCTCTCAAGGTCCATCCATATTGTTGCAAATGGCAGTATTACATTTGTTTTTATATCTGAGTAGTATTCCATTGTGTAGATGTACCACATTTTCCGTATCCACTCATCCGATGATGGACATTTGGGCTGGTTCCAACTCTTGGCTATTGTAAAGAGTGCTGCGATGAACATTGGGGAACAGGTATACCTTCGACTTGATGATTTCCATTCCTCTGGGTATATTCCCAGCAGTGGGATAGCTGGGTCATATGGCAGATCTATCTGCACTTGTTTAACAACTCTATTTTTTAAAGGAGGCAAAAGATTTGAACACACACTTCACCAAAGATGTGTGGATGGTAAATAAGCACAGGAAAAAATGCTCAACATCATTTGTCACTAGGAAATGCACTTTAAAGCCACTGGAACTCTCTACATTGCTGGTGAGCACATCTACTTTGGAAAACAGTTTGGCAGTTTCTTAAAAACTTAAACAACATGTGTATTAGTCCATTTTGTGTTGCTATAACAGAAATACCTGAGAGTGGGTAATTTATAAGGAAAAGAGGTTTATTTGGCTTATGATTCTGGGACAGCTGCATCTGGCATGGGCCTCAGGCTGCTTCTACTAATGGTGGAAAGTGGCAGGCAGCCAGCAGGTACAGGCAGGTCACATGGCGAGAGGAAGCAAGAGAGAGTGGAAGCAAGAGAGAGAAAGCAAGAGAGAGGAGGGGAGGTGCCAGGATCTTTTAAACAACCAGCTCTCATGGGAGCAATAACTCACTCATTAATCCCCCCTCCCCCAGGGAGAGCATTAATCCATTCATGAGGGATCCGCCCCCATGACTCAATCAGTTTCCAACACTGCCACATTGGGGATCAAATATCCACATGAGTTTTGGAGGGGACAGCACATCCAAACTCCATCATTCCGCCCTTGGCCCCCCAAAACTCATGTCCCTCCCACATACAAAATACAATCATTCTATCCCAACAGTCCCAAAAGTCTTAGCTTGTTCCAGCACCAACTTAAAAGTCCAAAGTCTCCTCTGAGACCAAAAGCCAAAGTCCTGCCAACTGTGAACCTGTAAAACGAAACCAAATTTATCTGCTTCCAGGATACAAAGGTGGAACAGACATTGGGTACACGTTCCCATTCCAAAAGGGAGGAATAGGCTAGAAGAAAGGAGAAACAGGCCCCAAACAAGTCTGAAACCCAGCAGGGCAGACATTAAGTCTTAAAGCTCCAAAATAATACTTTGACTCCAAGTCCTGCATCCTGGGCACAATGAGGCATCTGGGCCCCCAAAGCCTTGGGCAGCCTCATTCCCACAGCTCTGCCAGGTGCAGCCCAGTGGGCTGTGCTGGTGCCTGCAGATTTCCAGGCCTGCATTGCATGTTACCACTGGCCCTGCTGTTTGGGGGTCCTGGTGGCATCCCCGCTGCCTTGGCTCTACTAGACATTTTCCCCGTGGGGGCTCTCTGTGGGGGCTCTGACCCCACATTCCTGCTCAGCATTGCTCTAGTAGATGGCCTCTGCAGTGGCTCTGCCCCTGCAGCAGACCTCTGCCTGGACTTCCAGGCTTTTCCATACATCCCCTGGAATCTGGGTGGAGGCTGCTATGCTTCCACTGCTCTCACATCCTGCCAGCCTGCAGACTTAACACAACGTGGACGCCACCAGGGTTTCAGGATACTATTCTCCAGAGCTGCTGCACAAACCACACTTGGGGCTGCTCCCGCCAGAGCAGCTGGTGCAGGGTGTAGGTCCCAAGGGCAGCTGTGCCCCAGGTCTGTCCTCTGGAACAACTCAGTCCTTCTAGGCCTCAGGGTCTGTGATGAGTGGGGCACCCTTCCAGACTTCTCAAATGCCTTTAGGGCATTTTTCCCATTGTTCTGGTTATTAGCATCTGGCTGCTTCACCACCAAGATAATGTCCTTAGTAACTAGTTTGTCTGCTTCGCTCTTGCATTTTTCTCCTGCTGTCTGCTTCTCTACCTCATGGCCAGGCTGCAAATTTTCCAAATGTTTACGCTCTGCTTCCCTCTTAAATTCTAGCTTTACCTCATGCCTTTGCTGCCATAACTCAGAATAGGCTGCTAAAACTAACCATGCAGCTTCCTTAATGCTTTGTTGCTTAGAAATTTCTTCCGCCAAGCATTCTGGTTCACAACTCTTAAGTCCCACCTTCTGCAAAGTCTAAGGGCACGGACACAATGCAGCCAAGTTCCTTGCAATGGTGTAGCAAGGTTTATCTTTTGTCCGATTCTCGATAAGTTTCTTATTTCTATCTGAGACCTCATCATCCACATGGTCTTTAGTGTCCACATTTCTATCAACATTCTGGTTACAACCATTTAACCAGTCTCTAAAATGTTCTAAACTTTCCCTCATCCTTTTGTCTTCTTCCAAGTCCTCCAAACTCCTCTAACCTTTGCCCATTACCCAGTTCCAAAGCTGCATCCACACTTTCAGGTATCTATATAGCAACACCCCACTCCTCAGTACCAATTTTTGTTTTAGTCCGTTCTGTGTTGCTATAACAGAAATACCTGAGACTGGGTAATTTATAAGGAAAAGAGGTTTATTTGGCTTACGATTCTGGGACAGCTGCATCTGGCACAGGCCTCAGGCTGCTTCTACTCATGGCAGAAAGTGGCAGGCAGCTGGCAGATACAGGCAGGTCACATGGCGAGAGGAAGCAAGAAAGAGTGGAAGCAAGAGAGAGAGAGGAGGTGCCAGGGTCTTTTAAACAACCAGCTCACACGGTAACTAATCAAGCGAGAACTCACTCATTAATCCCCCCTCCCCCAGGGAGAGCATGAATCCATTCATGAGAGATCTGCCCCCATGACTCAATCAGTTTCCAACACTGCCACAATGGGGATCAAATTTCCACATGAGTTTTGGAGGGGACAACATATCCAAACTCCATCAACATGCTATAGTTTGGGTGTGTCCTTCAAAAGTTCATGTGTTGGAAACTCGATCCCCACTGTAACAGTGTTAAGGGGCTGGGAAATCCAATTATGGTATTTGAAAGGTGGGGCCTTTAAGAGGTGACTGGATCATGAGGACTATGCTCTTGTGAATGGATTGATCCATTTATGGAATAATGAGTCCTCATGGATGTGGACTGGTGGCTTTATAAGGAGAGCACATGTAAGTGCTCTTGCCATTCTCGCCTTGTGATACCCTGCCTTGCCACAGGCCTCTGGATTTCCCAACAAGAAGAGGGCCCTCACCAGAAGTGTCCTACCTTGGACTTCCCAGCCTCTGAAACTGTAAGAAATAAAATACATTTTCTTATAAATTACCCAGTTTCAAGGGCTGGCCCGTGGCTCACTTGGGAGAGTGCAGTGCTGATAACACCAAGGCCAAGGGTTCGGATCCCTATATAGGGATGGCTGGTTCACTCACTTGGGAGAGCGTGGTGCTGACAACACCAAAGCCAAGGGTTAAGATCCCCTTACCGGTCATCTTTAAAAAACAACAACAACAACAAACCCAGTTTCAGGTATTCTGTTAAAAGCAACAGAAAAAGGACTAATACACAACATGTACCATGTGACTCAGCCATTCCACTACAAAGTATTTACCTAAGAGAAATGAAAGTAAATATCCAACAATGACATGTATATGAATGTTCATAGCAGCTTTATTTGTAATAGTTCAAAACTGGAAACAGGCAAAATGTCCATCAACAGGTGACTAGCTAAACAAACTGAGATACATCCATACAATGAAATGCTACTTCGCAGTGAAAAGGAATGAACTATTAATACATGCAACATCATGGATGACTCTCAGAGTAATTATGTTTAGTGAAAGAAGCCAGACTAAAATACATACTGCATGACTGTAAATTCTAGCAAACGAAAATCTATAGTGACAGGAGATCTGTGGTTACTTGGGGATGGGAGGCAAGGAGTGAGGGATTACCAAGGGGTACAAAGAAACTTCTGGAAGTGGTGGCAATGTTCATTATCTTTACTGTGATAATGGTTTCATGGATGTATATGTATGTCAAAAGTCATCAGATAGATAAGGACCAGCCTGTGGCTCACTCAGGAGAGTGTGGTGCTGATAACACCAAGGCCACGGGTTCGGATCCCTATATAGGGATGGCCAGTTAGCTCACTTGAGAGAGCGTGGTGCTGACAACACCAAGCCAAGGGTTAAGATCCCCTTACCGGTCATCTTTAAAAAAAAAAAGAAAAGTCATCAGATAGTACATTTTTAATATATGCAGCTTATTGTATGCCAATTATACCTCAATAAAGCTGTTTTAAATAAAAATAGAAGACAGCAACTGCAGGGCAAGGGCTCTGCCCATAGTTCTGTGCAGAACACTGGCGTCATTCCTCTCCACTTGGCTTCGTCATCAAGGAAACAATTGTCCTAGTTTTTGTTTTCAATCCATTATAGAGTTTTATTTTTGAGTGATTACTCTTCAATATTTAAAATTAGGGCTGGCTTGGGCCGGCCCGTGGCTCACTCGGTAGAGTGCGGTGCTGATAACACCAAGGCCACAGGTTCGGATCCTATATAGGGATGGCCGGTTTGCTCACTGGCTGAGCATGGTGCTGACAACACCAAGCCAAGGGTTGAGATCCCCTTACCGGTCATCTTTTTAAAAAAATAAATAAATAAAAAATAAAATAAATAAAATTAGGGCTGGCTGGTTAGCTCCGTTGGTTAGTGGGGTGCTGATAACACCAAGGTCAAGGGTTCGGATCCCCTAGCAGGGCAGCCACCAAAAAAATAAATAAAATAAAAAGATGTGTAGCCCCTTATGTGAGTTGGGAACTGAGTCATAAATTGACCGCCTGTGAACCTACCACTGAACCGGAGAGCCAAGAAATCATCAATACCTTTACAAATTTCTGTGGTCCTTCTTTATCCCATCCCCCATGCCCCTCAGAGGGGCCACCATCTTGAATTTTATACTTTTCCTCCCCCCCCCTTTTTTGGCTGCTGGCCAGTACAAGGATCTGGACCCTTGTCCTTCGTGTTATCAACACCACACTGAGCTAACCAATTAACTAACCGGCCAGCTCCCTTCCCTTGATTTTTAACAGAATTTTAACACATGTACATGTACTGCCAAACGATTTAGCTTTGCTTGTTTTTAAGCTTTATAAAATTCCATCATACTGTGTGTAGTTTTATGCAATTTACCGTTTTAATTTATCTCTAAGATTCATCTATTGTTACGTTATGTATACTACGGCATTTTCAGTCCTCTCAACAGCCCTGCAGTGGGCTGAGGATGTGGTATACCCGGGGAAAGTAAAGATCTGCAAGATTGGTGATTCCCCCAGTCAAGGGGCCACACTCCAGGGCCTCCTGTACACATTACGTTCATTCCTTTGTGAATGAGCGCCTCCTGTGCACCAGGCAGCGAGCAGGTGCTGTACATGCTACAGGGAACATGGCACATCCCCTGCCATCCTGAAGCGCACGTAATGGCTCTCCCTTGAACATCACTGCCAGAAGGACTCCGAACATCCTGGGGTGCCTATGTCTCTTCTACTTATCTGGAAGAATGGCTTAAAGAGGCTGGCTGACCCATCCCATATATTTCCATCCATGGAGGACAATTTGACATCACCATGACAAATGCTGCCACCTGTGACCCAGCAATACTAGTTCCAGGAATTTATCCTATAGAAACACTTGAATATATACATAGGGGCACTGGTATAAGAATATGTATTGCAGTGTTGTCTGTAATATCAAAGTCATAGAAACGACTTAAACTTCTGTTAATAGGGATCTAATTACAGTTCATTAACGTTAGTTACGGAAAACGCATAAAATGTAATACCACTAGTTATAAAAAATAAAGGAGAACATTGATCATGGAAAGATCTCCAGGATATATTTTAAAAGGGCAAGGTGAAGACAATATGTGGAATGTGTTACCACGTGTATAAAAAAGAGGAAAGAATAAAATATACCAAATTGCTTAAATATGCATAAATACTTCTAGAAGGGTTCATAAGTAACTGAGACCTAGGTGGCTGGGGGACCAGGTAAGAGGAAGACTTCCATTATATCTCTTTTGTATTTAGTAAAATTATATACCATGGGCAAGAGCTACCTATTAAAAAATACATAAATACAATTTAAAGTTTTGGCCTTTCCGTGCACATTCCCTGGCGTTTTGGCCTTTCTTTGGCTTGTGGCCTGCTTTTGCTGGCAGCAAACATTTTATCAGAGGCCCTTGCTTTTCACAGGCACCCCACTTTGGCACATCACACTGACACACCCAAGCCCCTTTTTGGGACAGAATCTGAGGGCTGGGGCAGGCTGCCAGAAGGCGGCGCTGTCTGCTGCCTGCTGCTCTGTGGGAGGAGGCCAGCCCTCCCAGAGTGCCTGGGATCAGGGGCCTCTGCTGAGTGGGCGCTCACCTCCCTGCCTGCACCCCCAACATACCCCCAAGAAATCTGGAAAACCCAAGGTTAGGAATTCACTGTATATCCTTATCACTCCCCCCATGTGGCCCATCAGATGCCATCCAGGCAGGCACACACCTTCAGAATTTGGAAGTTGCCTCTTGCTTTCCTTTGGGTCTCCAGGGGAACATGGGTGTGAACGCCTGGTACACAAGAGGTGCAGCCCCTCCCCTGATCTGGCTTCCCATTTCAGCCAAGAAACCTTCCTGGTCACTGGGAAGAGTCAGAGCAGCCAGGTCTCTGCTGGAGGGCAGACAGGGGGACAGTGTGACACTCGTAGGTGCCACTGAGTCTACTCACATGAGCTGCCATCTACCCACCACCCACCCACTCACCCTTCATTCATTTAGCAAGTGTTTACCGACGGCCCAGCAGGTGGAGAGAAGTTCTTGTCCAAACACTAGCTTTGGATGTTGGAAGGGTGGTCATGGGGCCAAACTTGACCTGATCCCTAGGCCTTTGCTCAAGCTCTTCCCTCAGATCTTCCTGCCCTCTGCAGGCCTGGGCCTGCCTGCAGACCCAGCCCTCCTTCAAGGCCAGCTCTCAGCCTGCTTCCTTGGCCTCACCTGCCCAAAGGCTCTGGTCAACAGCAGCCTGTCAGTACCTGGGGCAGCAGGGGACATGTGAGGACAGCAACGGAAAGCACAAGATCAGCCTCAGGAGGACAGATGTGCCCTGGGATGCAGGCTCCAGCAAGGGGTACGGCCCCTCCTCAAGAGCTGGCCCATATCTTGGCAGCAACCCCAGGGCCTGGCACCAAGGAGGCCCTCTGGGAGTGTCTGTCAAGTGGACCCAGTCTAATCTTCCCAAAGACTAACCTGCAGTCTAACCTGATGACCAGCTGTATTCCGTTGTTCTGGGCATGACCAGGGATACTGCTACCTTGGCAGTCGGTGAGAGTCTGGGAGGCAGCCCCAGGCCTGGATGGGGCGCAGGTCATGGCAGCTATCATCTCCACAGGCATCAGCCTCCCTGGGAACGGAACAGCCTAATCGACTGGCCCCTCCTGGTCCCTTCCACCCAGTGAGATCCCACATGGGGCAGGGATGTCCCAGATGAGAGTCTCTCTGTTCAGGCCCTCCTCATCTGCATGAGTCTTTGGGGTGCCAAACTACAATGCAGTCACGAACTGCAAAGCTGAGGGCTAGTTCTCGGCAGGGGAGCCCAAAAAGATAAAGTAGACCTGAGATGGTTGCTGGGGGCCACCGGCCTCCCGTCACTTCTGCCTGGCTTCCCCAAAAACATGGGCAGCCCCACCCTTCCATGGAGCCCACAAAAAGGGAGGGAAGGAGGGAGATGAGGCAGTGGGCTCAGCTACCCCCACCCAAAGGGACCAGTGGAGTAAAACAAACCAGCTTTAATACCAATATAGTTCTCTCTTTTAAATACCATGTTCTCCAGGACAGAGAGCAGGGGTGGGCTCCTGGCAGAACGGGTGGAAAGAAACATGGAACAAAATGGAATGGATCAGCTGTGGCCACCCACATCCTGCCCAGGGCCCCCTGCCACGGGGCACTAGGCACTGTGCTGTCGCCAGGGGAGGGGAGGTGACAGCAGCTTCCTGTGGTCCAGTTATTGCAGAGGCGTGGGTGGGCTCCCCTCCCCTCCCCAGCCCCAAAACACTTCTCAGGATGAGTTCTGCCCTTCTGCCCAGCAGAACTGGAGCCTGGTCTCCTCTGATCTGGAAGGGCCCCTTCTGCTAAGGCATGCAGGCGGGTGGGGGCTGCCACTGGCCAGGCCCAGTGCTCAGTAACTGCTCTGATGGCCCGTGAGAATGTAGAGGTTGCTGTGCGCCCCCGGGTTCTCAGTGGGAATGCTCTCCAGGATGATGTCTCTGGATGGGAGAGAGAAGTGGAAGTGAGCAAGGCGGGAAGACACTTGGGCACATCTGTCCCTTCTCCGGCTTCAGGGATGTATGAAGGGGAGGCTGGGGTGCCACTGCCTACCTGTGGGCCCCAAGTACTCGGAAGATCCTTGTCTCGTCTGTGATCTCCTGGGTCACCTGGGAAGACGAGGGGCATTGAGGCCACCCCTGTGAGTCCTCTCCAAAAAGGGTGGAAGCAGCCAGGTCCCTGAAGCCCACTTACCTCGTTGGTGTCCAGGCTACGGCCCTGCATCCCATGGCTCCAGAAGGCCAGCACACTGTCCTGCAGACACACTAGGAGGGCCAGGCTGCCATCAGCCCCACGCCTGCCCTGAGGGGGCTGCCTCCCCAGCCCCACCCAGGCCCAGATCTAGGCCACAGAGGTCCTCACTGACCTCACTGACCCCAGGATGGCTCCGAGAGGGGCTGGGGGATCTGGCTCCTCATCCTCTGCCAGGCCCCCATCCCCCACCTCTGGCTCACTCACCCACAGTCTCAATGGGGAAATCAAAGGTCAGCTCAGGTGCCAGCGTGGCCGTGGGCTCACCCTGCAGGTTGACAATCCTCACGCAGCCTGCACAGGGAGAGGGCTGGTGGGTGGGGACGGGGTGGCTCCCCTTGCCCCCCCCATGGCGCTGCCCCCCAGCACTGCACTCACGTTCAAAGCTGACCAAGACTGTGTCCCTGTCCACCTGGATCACCTGCTGGGCCGAGCCCGGGATGCCCTCTGCAGGCAGAGAAGGGAGACACTGCCTGGCTGAGCCTCCAGTACACCCTGGCCCCAAGGGGACATGGGATATGCTACAGCCAGCACACTGCAGCTTTGGCCACGAGCACACTGCAGCCTTGCAACAGTCCCATGGGGTTGGGATACCTATCACCCTATGGCCAGGGCACTGAAGCTCAGAGAGGACAAATGACCGATCCTCAGGCTCGCAGGGAGCAGGGGTGGCGTCCCAGGGGGCCATGGGACAGTTCCAGAGTCAGGTAAACCAGGCTTCTTGGTCCAGTTACTGTGTGACCTGGAACAAGTCACCATACTTCTCTGAGCCTGTTTCCTCATTTATAACCCAAGCATGAGGATGCCTACCTTCAAGGGCCATTGTGAGGATCAAGAATGAAATCCTGGGCTGGCCAGTTAGCTCAGTTGCTTAGAACTCGGTGTTGTAACACCAAGGTCAAGGGTTTGAATCCCGGCAATGGCCAGCCACCAAAAAAAAAAGAAATCCTGGGTGTGAAAATTCTGGCTTGGGTCTGGCACCCAGGAGGGCCTCAGCCCATGTGTGCCTTCCCTCACCTTCACCCACCGCCACTCACTACTGCCCCTGAGCTGTTGCAACACCAGCGTGCTGCTTCCTTGCTCAGAATGGAGGCCTCCGGTGCCTGCCTTGCCAGATTTGGCTCTTCCCTGCAGCCCCTGCCTTGGTCCAGAGCAGTGACGACCAGTTGTTTCTTAGCTGCCAAGCCCTTCGGTTTAATAGAATCTTTTACAGAAGCCCAGCTGAAACTCATTGAACCCCACCGGGTAGCCCTTGGGCCCCCAAGGTCTCCATGGAGCTGGAGGCTATTGAGAGCCCAGTTTGAGGGCCTGGCCCCTCCCTCCCTCCCTCTCTCTCTGATGCACACCCCCCCACACATACTCAGCAGCCCAGCCCTCCTGCTCACCAGGTGGGATGAGGATGTCAGGGGTCAAGCCAGCCTCCAGGGGCAAGATGTGGAACAGGACTCGGCAGCCGGGCCCCTCGGGCCCCTCGGCCCCCACACACACCTGCGGCAGCTCCTTTCCATCCAGCACCAGCGGCTCCAGCAACCCAGCCAGGCTGGGCAGGGGGCTGGAGAAGTTCTGGGAGGCAGCAGGGATGCTCAGGTCTCCATTTCTCCCCCCAAGCCCTCTGCCCCCCCGCTTGAGGGTTCCTGGGCCTCCCCACCTTCAGCAGCAGGAACTTCTGCAGCGGCTCGTACCACTGTAGCAGGAGCAGGCTGGTGGGCAGGGCAGCCAGCAGGAAGGTGCTGCCCGTGTAAGGGTTCCGCACTGCAAGGGAAGTAGGCAGTGGTCACTGGGCTGGGCCTGCACTTGCACCTGTGCCCAGCCCTGCCCGGCCCCTGCTCTTACCCACACGACACTGCAGGCAGCCTTTGGTGTCGGGGATCTTGGTGGAAAGGGCAAAGCGCCTGTAGGGGTGACAACCAGAATATATGTCATCCATGGACCAGGCCCCTGCAGGGCCCTATGAGGTGCGCACTACTATCTCTCCGCTGTACAGGTGAGAGGCCGAGGCTCAGAGAGGCACAGTAACCTGCCCGAGCAACAGCTGTGCAGGGCAGAGGGTCTGAAGCAGGTCTTGTGGCTCTACAGCCCAGAGGGCCCCTGTCAAGTCCAGGGCTTTGGATCACAGAATTACCTCTAGCTCTGTGTGACTCTGGTCAAGTCACTTAACCTCTCTGTGCCTCGATGTCCTTATCTGTATAGTGGGGATAACAGTGGTTCCCACCTCATGGGGTCACAGAGAGGATTTTGAGTGAATGTGGGGCAAGCCCCGGCAGAGCCCCCACACCGTGTGCGCTCACAGAGGGCAGCTTGTATCCTCCCACACTATTACTTCACACCGATTTCAAGTCACTGAAAATCTTTTTTAGGTGAAGGCAGTGCATAAATGAAGAAATGAAAGAATAAAAGAGAGCACGCAGGGGCCGGGAGCTGACGTGGTTCCAGCTCCGCCAGGCAGCACAGGCACTCATGGCCCACCTCACAGATGGCAAAGGGCCCGTGGAGGTTAAAGGACCTCAAACAGCAAATGCCTGCCCCCTGCCTCTGCGGCTGAGGCTACAGCCCAGGTGGCCAGGGGGCGGCACACCTTGTGGCCTGGGG
Organism: Cynocephalus volans; assembly: GCF_027409185.1. Taxonomy (NCBI): domain Eukaryota; kingdom Metazoa; phylum Chordata; class Mammalia; order Dermoptera; family Cynocephalidae; genus Cynocephalus; species Cynocephalus volans. The sequence continues at coordinate 160,099,520 of NC_084463.1, forward strand.
AGATGTGGTGAGGGGTGCTCATCACAGGGGTCCGTGCCTTGGTTACTGGGGGTCCTCCAAGCCCCCAGGGAACCCTCCAAGCCTGCTTCTTCCTCTGGGGAACAGGGCTACATGTCAGCAGCCCTGCCGCCTCCCAGCAAGCCAGGCCCTGGCTGTACCTTCTGCCAGGATGTGGGCCTGCCGAGGAAGTCACTGTCTGTCCCTCACTGCCCCTCTGCCCTGGCTCCTCCCTCTGCACTTGTTCCTCCCACTCTCTTCCCCAACTGGCCTTTGGATGGGACAGAGGCATATTTTTGTATTTGATTTTTTTCTTTGAACAATTCTGGTTCTCTTGTTTTTTCCATTCAAAGTGGACACTGTGACTCTGAGATTTCCCAGACACAGGCCCAAAGCTGTCGATGACTCGTCGGGGTTCTGACGGGCCTGTTTCCTGCAGGTCCTGGGCCAAAGCACAGACTCACTTGGGGACTGAGCTCAGGAAGCCCTGAGGCCACAGGGCTCCAGATGCAGTCCTGGCGTGAGCATGCTGCAGGAAGGGCACGGCCCTCCCGATCTCCCCAGCTGGTGCAGCCACTGCCTGGCCTCCCTGACCCTGCCTGCTGGGTCCACAGGCTTCCACCACCACCCATTGGGTCATGACAACGTCTGAGCCCACAGCCCGGCCCCCCTCTCGTGGGAGCTCCAGCCCTACCCAGCCATGGACTGATGAACATCCCACTTGCACATCTAATAAGCATCTTAATGCGACAAAGTTGAACTCAGCTCCCCCAAAACCTGCTCCACCCACAGCTTGTGACAGCTGCATCCTTCCCATTGTCTAGGCCAAAAACCCTGGAGTCAGCCTTGAATCCTCTTTCCCTTCCATCCACCATTGATCATCAGGAAATCCTGCTGGCTCGCCTTCAAAGTACAACCAGAATCCGACCACTTTCCACCTCCTTCACTGCTGCTGCAGCCTGAGCCACCATGACCTCCACCTGCTTACTGTGACAGCCTCCTGACGGGTCTCCCCGCTTCCACGCTCACCCCCTTCACTCTGTCAACACAACAGCTCATGAAGACCTCAGTCTGTGTCACTTCTCTGCAGTGGCCCCCAGGCTGCTTTGAGTCAAAGCAAAGACCTCATTGTGGTCCATTCTCTCCCTGTCACTCCATACATTCTGGACACACTGGCTTCCTCGAACGTGCCAGGCCTGTGCCTGCCCCGGGGCCTTTACACAGGCCATCCTCTCTGCTTAGGATGCCCTTTTGTCAGATATTCACAGGGCTTGCTCTTTCGCCTCCTCTAAGTCTTTGCTCAAGCAGCACTTTCTCAGCGAGGCCTTTCCTGACCACCCTGTTTAAAACTGCAATCCAAGGGCCAGCCTGTGGCTCACTTGGGAGAGCGTGGTGCTGACAACACCAAGCCAAGGGTTAAGATCCCCTTACTGGTCATCTTTTAAAGAAAAACAAAAACAAAAAACTGCAATCCACACCCCACCCTATGGTGCCTTTCTGCATGGAACACTCCCCCCTTGACACACCACTGCAGTTACATTGACTACTATCTGTTGCCCCCACAAGAAAGTGACAAGAAGATATGGGGCAGGGTCTCCTTAGTTTGTGGATGTATCTCAAGCCCCAGAACACTCCCTGGCACACGGGAGGTGCCAGGCAGATATTTGTTGAATGACTGAATGAATGCCTCTCCTCTCGGACATCCCCTGAGCACCTCATAAAACAGACTAAGCTGACCTCATTATCTTTCCACAATCTGCTCCACCAGAGGCCCGCTGATCCCTCTTGGTCCCTCACCCTCACTACAACCAGTCCCCAAATGCTGTCAATTCTACTTCCTAAATATTGCTCAAGTCCGGGAACAGAAGTAGAAACAGGAACGAGTTGTACTGAATTGTCAGCTGGTGGCATGCTGGCCTGGAACGGCAGGCAGCCATCACTTGACAAGAGAGCCCGCATGAGAACGAAGACGAGAGGAAGCAGAACCCAGGGATGCAGAATGGCTCCTGCTGGTGCCACGTAAGCCTGGATCCAGCTGGGCCTGAAGCTAACCCCACTCCCAAGCTTTCATTTACATGAGCCGTTAAATTCCCTTTTAAGCTTAACGGGTGAACTGTATCCCCTACAACAGGAGGAGGGCTGATCGACACACAGAGGGGTCCTTTCAGAGTGCTCACGGTGCTGCTGCAGTTGGACAAAGCCCAAATCTTGGGCCTGACATCCAAGGAAGGGCTCTGCCACATGTGCACCTTCCTCTCGGGCTACCGCACCTCCCCCCTCGGGCCACACACGCAGAGCTCTCCAGACCACCAGGCTGCTCTGCCCCACCCCCACATGCCTTCACTCTGCCCCTGCCTGGAACCCCTGACACTCCTTCACACTTCATGGGCTCGCCTGGACCCTCTGAAGCCCCCCAGCCTCTCCCTGCTCTCCTTCTAGTTCAGTCCAGCACCAGGTGCTACTGACTGTTCATGGGTTGGCATCTCCCTTTTCTCCTGAGAGCAAGGACTATTTGGCTCATTATGTCCCCAAGCCCAGCGTAGGGCCCAGCATAACATAAGTGCTCAGTAAATGTTTGCTTAACATCAAACTAAGGCCCACATTCTAACAACCACAGTTCCCACAATTTGCAAAGCTCATCCACTACGTCCTTGCTTCCCAACAAGCCTGGAGGGAAGCGGGAGGGGAGGCTGTTGACTAAGAAGGAAACTGGGACTCAAAGACGTAAAGTGACATGTCTAAGATCACAACAATCCCAGTACTGGGCAAGGCACATTCTAACCCTGCTTTGCCCCTCTGGTCCCCCTCCCTGCACACGCAGGGTCCCTGACCTGGGGATGATGCGCTGGGTGAGGCGGTTGGTGGGGATGGAGAGGGGAACCTGTTGCTGCAGTCTCCGCTGCTCAAACAGGCCTGGGAGGTCATGGGCCCAGATGTGCGTGGATTTCCCTGACAGGGAGAGAGAGATGGAGGCTCAGAGCACTGCTGGGCACAGTGCTGCAGGGGCTGGGGGTGCTGCAGGCCCAACCTCCCTGCCTGCCCACCTGTACCTGAGAGCGACAGCAGCACATTGTTCACGCAGTAGAGCCAGGAACAGCGGTGTGAAATCAGCTGGAGGCGAGAGAGGCAGATGGACAGGGGCCCAGGAGCCCAGGCCCCGGCCCTCTACCCTACACAGCAGCTGGGTCTCACCTTCTCCAGTGTGTCCTCATGCAGCTCGTGCAGGTTGAGTGTGTAGATGCCTTCCTCGGCCCCCACCACCAGGAACTGGTCTGCAGGTTTGGGTACGGGGTCAGAGTCCAGTGACACCCCCTGGCCCAAGCAGGAGGATTTCCAGGCTCCTGCTTCCTCCCTGCCCCTAGCGCACCTCGAGTAATAGGGTGAATCCAGGTGACAGCAGCATGGATCCGCAGAGGGCAGCCGTTGAAGACCTTAGAGAAGCAGGCGCCCATCTGTGGAGGAAGCGAGAGTCTGGGGAGGGAGTGCAGGAGCAGCGGGTGGTGGGGCCGTGGGGCTGTGGGGCAAACACTTACGTGCACCTTGGGGGTTGGGGGGAGCCCGTGACAGGACAATCTCTGGGAGGGAAGGAAGGAGTCAGGGTCGAGGTGATATCCACAGCCACCCTTCTGCCCACTCCCTCTGTCGCAACCCTTACCTCAGGATCCTCCCGCTGCTTCATGGTGGCCCAGGTGGTGGGCAGAAGTCGGGGGCTGTCAAGGCCTGGGAGATGTGGGGGCAGAGTTCCTGCAGGCACAGACCCGCTGTGATTCCAGCCCCAGCCTCACCCTGGGCCTGTGTCCTGGCCTCCAAAGCCCAGAACTCACCTGGGGGGCTGGATCGAGGGTCCTCAGCAGGAGGCTCAGAGGGGGGCAGCCCGAAGGGGGCCCGCTTAATGGTTCCCATGGCATCATCTGGGAAGTCCAGCTCCTGGCAGGAGGGTTGGGGGCCCAGCCCACCTGTGAGCAGGTCACCCTGTACCCACCCCAACTGCACCCTCTGCAGCAGTCTCCCCATCTCAGCTCTAGTCTCCCTGCCCTAGCTCCAGCTTCCCTCCGCTTCGCACCTGGAGTTCCGAAGCTGGCCGGATGGTCAGGCTCCTGTGCAGGACAAACCAGAAGGAAAAGCAGTATAAGATAGGACTGGCTCCCAGGCCTAGCCAGCCCTGCCCCTCCCCAGGCCCAACCCTCACCGTTCCTCCAGGGCCTCCTGGACCGACTGCAGCAGGCTCCTGGGCAGGGAGGGAAAGGGGTCAGAGGTCAGCCTCTCTGCTGCCCCTACCCCTCCCTGTAGCTTCCCTCGCCCTCACTTACCCACTCAGCTCCTCCTTTCCCAGCAGTGTCCACTCTTCCTCCCACTGGGAGAAACCGAGGCAGAGAGACCGGGGGAGAAGCAGAGAGAGAGAGGGGCAACATGAGCAGACAATCATAAGGTTGCAGAAGAGAGAAGACAGACACACAGATAGAAAGTGAGACAGTAATAGGCAAGACACTTGTGAGAAACAGAGAAAGACAGTGAGGGGCAAGGAAGCCAAGAGATCACGAGAGAGAGGAACAGACAGACAGCAAGAAAGCAAGGCACAGGGAGACGCTGAGACTGGGAGCAAAAAGAGATACGGTGACAGAGACACAGCAAGAGCAGAAACAGTGAATCAGAGAGTCGGTGACAGGTGAACTGAGGCAGAGAAATGTGGCTGAACTGGGTGGGGTGGGCTGGGAGCTCAGGCATGTGACAGGCCCAGTTTTTAGAAAGGCGTGGTCATCCTGCCACCTTTCCGTGGCCCAGGAAGGAGCCCCTAGCCCTTCAGGTCCTGAGGCCCAAGGCCCAGGCAGCCCCTGCTCCAAAGCTCCCTTGCTTTGAGATGCTCAGCCTCCATCAGCGCCAGCAACCCCACCCCGCCCCCGCCCTCCCCACACAGCCTCACCGGCTCATTTAGCGGGTCCGTTTCCTTCCTGCGTGGGGCACCAAACTTCACCTGGTGAACTGGGGGGCCCAGAGTACAAGGGTTAGGGAACCAGAGTCTCAGGATCGACCCCCGCACTCACGCTAAATCTGTGCACACACAGCCCCTCCTGCAGACTCACACTGGATCTCTGAGGGGGTCCTCTCGGCCGGGCCGTGCTGACCCCGGGAATGAATGGTGTCTGGAAACATGTCATAAGTCTAAGAAAGAAGAGAAATGGTGAGCACATACCTGGCACTCACCTCACACCTGGTACCGTTCCATGTGCTCTACGTATACCACCATGTTTTGTTTTCACAACAACCCTCAGAGATTATTGGGAGATGAAATGGCACCCTCATCTCACAGATGAGAAAACCAGCATAGAGAGGTCAAGTAACTTGCCAAAGGTC